>NC_089823.1:127544911-127847411 GCF_035046505.1 Tiliqua scincoides | reverse complement strand
CAAAACCAGAAAAACACATTTACTATCATTACTTACCAGGGTTTCATTTTTCAACACTGCTTGAATCCAAGCAAAATCAACACTTTTAAATAAAACAGCAACAAACAGGCTATTTGGATAATACTCATGATCAGACAAGGGAGCACCTTCTGGATATGTCATCCTTATGGTAGTTTTATTACCGACATCATTTTCATACCCCCGAACTGGTGCATCATTTAATCTACAAGAAAACATATCAATAACTGCATATCCTAATTGGTTTCACAGGAAAAAATACCTCAGTGGTCTCACTTTTAATGAGCCCGCATTTTTAAATGTACCTTGAAACAGCAAATCCTGGTCACAATCAACAGCAGAACAAAAGTTAAAGAATGGTCCTAGCAGGAAAACTACCACCAACACACTGATCACAGTACAGAAACTTCCATATATGGATCACATATATAATGACAAAAAGTAGACACTTTTCATCAAAGGTAAATAATGCTTGATTGGCTTCAAGTAGAAATAATAATTACAGATATACCCCCTTATCCATGGGGGTTTTGTTATGGAATCCCCCACGGATACCTGACACCACAGATACAGATGAAAGCCTGTCCCCATGGTCCTGGGGGGCTGCACTCCCTCCGGAGGGGCCTCTGAGCTTAACAGAGGCTGAGGACATCCATCCCCAGCCACTGCTGAGCTCAGACTGAGCGTTAAAGCTAAAAAACTGCAACTTCCAGTTTCACAGAGGAAATCAGAAGCTATGTTTTTAACACCTTAAAAGGCATTAAAAACATCACTTCCGGTTTCCTCAGTGAAACTGGAAGTTGTGTTTTTTTTTAGCTTTAGAGCTCAGTCTGAGCTTGGCAGATGCTAGAGACGGACATCCTCGGCCTCTGCTAAGTTCAGAGGCCCCTCCAGAGGCAAAGGGAGCAGGGGACCCCTTGCCTCTGGTGGGGGTGCGTGCAGGTTTTTGCACGCTGGGGGGGCCTTGACCCAATCCATGGATAAGTGAATCCGTGGATATGGGATCCAAAGATATGGGGGCCACCCTGTACTCTCTAATTACATATTCCATACTAATGCCAAGATATCTTGTTGAACGGGCAGCCCAGTCCTGAGTTGCCCAGCATGTGGAGCTGCCACGGCACCAAAAATGGCTGCCACACTGTGTAGCTGCTGGTGGCTCCAGCTAAGGAAGGTAGCGCCACAATAGGGCTACTTAATTGTGCAGCGGCTGTTTAGCTGGTGCAGAAGCAAAAAGTCCTGTGTTGGGTTGCATGGCCTGACACAGGGCTCTGGATCCTGTGGAACTGAGCTCCACCAGGAAGTGATGCTGTTAGGCCTTTAGACGGCATTCCAAGTGGAGGCGCGTGGCCTTCCTAGCCCTCAGAACACCCTCCAGATGCGACTGGAGCACAGCTCTGGTCACATTCGGATGAACAGGCCACAGACTTGCAAGGGACCAGAGGTCTGCTGAGGGCTGGACAGAAGCTTGCCACGGGCCACATCAGGCCCCTGGGGTTTGGAGCAGTGCCTAGGAGAGGGAGGTAAAGGGGGTAATTTGTACACAGGTCCAGGGTCAGAAAGGGGGCCCAGGAGCTAAAGGAGGGGGCCCAGAAACTTCCTGGGATCTTATGTTTTCCAATCTCACCCAGATTCACTGCCCACATAGGATGCTGGGGACATTACCATGGGCACATGGCAGCAACTTCTGCCACAAGCCATGCACACCAAACCCAGGAATGCATATATTCCTTAATGTCATATCTGGGAGGAAACTCACCTGCTACAGTCGCTCTTTGGCTTGTGGATCCAATTACCATGAAGGAGTGTAGAGGAGCTCAGCAACACAGCTGCATGAGTGTAGCTGCCGCCAAGTCAGATTTGGTGTACACAGAACACTTTCCATTCTAGTGTGAGCCTAAATACAATGATAACTAATCTTCTGCAATGATTTTCCATATTTGTAAGAGGACTGTGTTTGGTTTTCCGCATTACTGTATCTAGCTGCCAATGCTGGGCATGCAGGTAGACCTGAGCTCTGCGTTGGGAAGACTGGTGGACCTGGGCTCCAAAGACTATTCTGGCTGTTGACACTTTCCCCCTGCCTGTTTTGTCCCCATTCTGCCCACCCCCACTGCCACCTCCCCACTCTGTTCCACCCCCTCCCTCTTTGGGAAGAGGCCCAAAAGAAACTTTGCACCCCCACAATTTCTTTCCATTATACATTTGAATCAATTTGTCATATTATATGTATTCACTAAAAGGAAAATCATCATCATCTTCACTGACTGTGCCTGGTGCTTTACAGAGGGGAAGACACTACATTGCCTAATGTATAAGGCAATACATACCTTATAACAATATCAAATTGATTCAGGGCATAGCCCAATTCCAGTCCATGAAGCACCCCACTGCTCCCAATCACCACGCAGTGCTTACAGTTCTTGGACTGCAAGCTTTCTGGTAAATCATGTTCAGGCAAGAGTTCCAGTAGATCCTGTAGTTTTTCAGAATACTTGTGAAATCCAAAGGGAGGCTCATAAGTAAAGACAGCTTTGTGTGCAGTCACATTTCTCTTTACAAAAGGAAATGTATTCATGTTATACTTCTCCAAGAACAACCGGCCCATCTCCTCCTTCACAAAAGATGGTCGACATTTGGCTTGCAGAACTTGCTTGGTGTACTTTTGTGCTCTCTAGAACATTAAGGCACAGAAGTTAAGCAACATGCGTTAGCGTGTTCACAACTGCCTATGAACGTCAAATTTTCACCATGCATATACCTGTCTTTATCCCCTTGCCTGTTATGAGAAAATCCCGCCCATTTTATTTTATTTCTGGTTATGCTACTTTGATATTATGAAACATTTCAGAGGCCTTCATATATGGATGCCAGCATGCAAGATGCACTGTTCTCCCAGAAACACTGGCCTACAGGTCTAATTTCCTCTCCGTTTTTTGTTTATATGTTCCCCCCCCCCAACAGTCACACATCCTGGAAGGAAAATTATAATCTCACTTTGTGTCTCTAGAATAATGCAACTTGGTTATCCTGACATGCATCTTTTCATTGTCTCTGCAGTTTGTGTTTGCTCTCCTGAATCCAATTCCAGTAACTTCTGTATTTTGTACCAAAACATTGGATTACCTGTATTTTACATAGGGGTGTAATCCTAACCAACTTTCCAGCAGTGGCATAGCTGTGCCAGTGGGGCATTTGCTATATCCTGCAGTTGGGGGGGGGGCAGTCATGGAGGCCTCCTCAAGGTCAGGCAATGTTTGTACCCTTACCTTGGAGTTGCATTACCCTTGTGTCAGTGCTGGAAAGTTGGTTAGGACTGTGGCCTAATTTATGTAAATCTCATTTTAAATTGCCAGATATCCTCTGGCACCAGGGGGCTAATCTGTATTTTAGCTGACACTGCTAGCCCTGTTTACCTACATCTGCATTTGATTTATTGTATTGTGCACATAGCCATTGTAAAGGTCCCCCTTCAGGATGTCAGTCATCATCAACCCCCTGATGACATTTGCATTTTCAGTTGATACCTACATCCTGATCCCCATTCAAACTTCAGGTACACACCTACACATGAAAGCAGAATCTCCCAAGCTCCACTTAGTACCCAGCAATCACAGACACCCTTGCTCACTTCCAACTCTGCACATAGTCAACTCTTCTAAACCTATATAAAGTATTTTTTTACTAGAAAAAATGGTTCCAGTCAGAGTGGAGCGTCCCAAACCTCTGAAGGTTGAAGGTAGGAGGGTGGGGACTCCTGCCTCATCACCACCATGCTATTTCTTCCCTCCCTCCAGGCAGAACAATCACCCCTTTTACTGGCCAAGTGAGGGGGAAGGGATGGGGATGGGAAAGAGGAAGGAAGAGGCTTCAGGGGCGCATTGAGAGGAAACCACGTAAAGGCTAGAACAAGGTGACTCTGGCCGGCCTGAGGGACTCCGGAGCCCATTGCCCTGAGCCAGCCGCACTCCTTCCTGTGCACAAGCACGCAGTGGCCATGTTTGAAACTTTTGTTGCGTTGCATGCTTTCCAAGCAGTTGGGAGGATGCGCAGGCACCGCATCACCCCCTCCCTGCACTAGCAGGGTGACGCACCACCCACCTGCCCTCCTACCTGCTTAGAAAGCATGCAACACACAGGAGCCTTCGGCTGAGTTTGGAGGCTCCCGCCCTTCCTTAAAAAGGGCTAGGGGTTCCTGTGGCGTCGCCCATGTGCGTGTGGCTCATGCACACGGACGGCACCTCGACTTTCCTCCAGCCCTTCGTAAGGGAGGGCAGGAGCCTCCAAACCTGACCAGAGGCTCTTGACGCATCGCACACTTTCTAAGCAGTGGGAGGGTGGGCGAGTGGCACGTTACCCCCTCTCAGCCCCCCCCAGCGCATCACCTGGTGTGGCCCGCAACAATCGCACCAGCCTAGTGACACCACTGCTCTCCTGAGTGCCCAAACACCAGGTCATTCCCCGAGTGTCCACATACAGCTCAGAGAAACTGCTGCTCACGGACCAGACACCCAGACAGGTAGCTATGCCTTGCGCTTTGAACTCTTTCACTTCTCTCATCTCTTCCCCCCCCCCAATTTTCCCTCCTCTCTCCCCACCTTTAGTTAACAACTGGGGTTGGCAGAATGGGACCCCAAAATCCTTTCCTACAACCCCCCTTTTTCTGATTTTTTTAGATGCACCAAATACACTCACACCACAATGCGCTCACAACTCTAGGACACTGGTAAGGGCATTACAATAGTCCTTTATTAATTAATTTGGGCATGTATTTTGTGTCCCTTTTTTAAAAAGCTGTAATCATTTATTGGAAGACTTCTCTCAGTCTCTTCTTTAAGTAAAAGGAAATTCTACAGAATGTTGGTCTTACATCCAGTCTTAAGATCCCAAAGTTCCAATGATTCCCCTAAACACGAACAGCCCTTTCGGTAACATCCCCACACCTCTCTGTCATTTCTTCTACAGAGTTCCTCTTTCCTCCCCCTCTTCCTTCTAACTGCTTTCCCCAGGGCTCCATATTGCATGGATATTAGCTATAGAATTCTCTTATCTGGAGTAAAATGTGAGTGAATTGGTTCACCTAAGCCCCAGCTTGAACCCCATTTTTAGTTTTGGACACTAAAATAAATCCTTCGTGCACTTTTCACCCCACCTCCATTTTCCTTTCTCTGTCAAATTATATAGCTGCACCACTGGACAGAACACAGGACCCCTGCACACATTTATTTTTTCCCCTTGCAAGCACGTCACATACGTGTTTCAAAAAGCACTTCGGGTAACATATGGCAGATAAATGTTCCTGTTTCATAATGGAAAAATTATCAAAATTACATATATAACCAACCTGTGAGTGGTCAGAGGGCATGTGATGAAAATTCATCATGTCACACTCTTCAGGATCCAAGGCGAACTTGATCATGTAAAGGAAGGAGAGGCCAACCACCACAAGTATGATATGTCTAAAAATACAAAGGAGTTGTTTGTTATCTCTGTAAAAGTAAACTTCTATTACACAGCTTTTTGCTTATTGTAAAAAGTTTTTATTAATATTCAGCAAATAAGTAAAAGAGTTGATTTTACTACTGTGCATATTTTTAGTTCGAAAACATTGTACATTTTCATGTAACTTTCTTGAACTGAAAACTAGATGGTTTCTCTTATGTGTTCACCAACTAATCTGATGCATTTTGATAGATGATAAAACTAGAAGGTTAAAAGGCAAAGGTTAATAGCGAGTTTTGACAAGAGAACACACTGGTCATAGCAAACACCCTTTTCCTACAACCCAAGCGGAGACTCTACACATGGACATCACCAGATGGTCTATACTGAAATCAGATTATATTCTCTGCAACCAAAGATGAAGAAGCTCTATACAGTCAGTAAAAACAAAACCTGGAGCTGACTGTGAATCAGATCATGAACTTCTTATTGCAAAATTCAGGCTTAAACTGAAGAAAGTAGGGAAAAACATTAGGCCATTCAGGTATGACCTAAATCATATTCCATATGAATACACAGTGGATGTGACAAATAGATTTAAAGGTTTAGATGTAGTAGAAAGAATGCCTGAAGAACTATGTCTGTCATTATCATAATTATGGACTTCTAAAAACTGAAGGTTTGCCTGGATTGAAACAAGCTTCTCCACCCTTTCACATGTCAGTTTATTTCTAAATTTAGTTTGGGTGTTTCCAAGCATAGACTAGATTCTTTCACATGCTGCAGAAGATGGAGGAATCTGAAGAAGGCGAGAAGCAAGAGGAATCAGAGGCTGTGTTGTGCAAAGACCTTGCCACCATGTTGCAGGAGGAATATGTTTGGCAGAATCCCAGATTGCATTCCTGGACCAAATCCCTGAAGATGTTCTATATTCTGCAACATTTGATCTTTCCAACATCGAGTCCTAAATGTGATGTTTGTTTTGTAATCCAGTCAAATGCAGTAATATAAGCATCACTTATCGTATTTTTTGCTCCATAATACGCACTTTTCCCCCCAAAAAAGTGGGGGGAAAAGTGTGTGCGTCTTATGGAGCGAATACTGCAAAAAAAAAAAAAACTCCGCCCCAGCCCTGGCCCCGCCCCCTGCCCACTCACTCTGCTCTGCTTCCCCGGGCAGTCGGAGGCTACTCAGAAGTAAGTCTCAGAGTCACTGGGGCTCACTCCCAGGAAAGCGTGGGTGGGGTGGCAGTTTCGCTGCCCAATCCTGTGCATGCCTACTCTGAAGTAAATCCCATTAGAGTCAGGGGGGCTTACTCCCAGGAAAGCCTCTCTCTCCCCCCCCCAAGCCCGGAGCATCACAGCCTCTCTTTCCCCCCCACCCCAAGCCTGGAGCATCACATCCTCTCTCTTCCGCCCCCCAAACCTGGAGCATCACAGCCTCTCTCCCCCCCCCCAAAGCCTGGAGCATCACAGCTTCTCTTTCCCCCCACCCCAAGCCTGGAGCATCACAACTTCTCTGCAACACAAACACTTTCCCCCCTCTCTCACACACACAGGCTGCCCCCTTCTCTTACACACACAGATGCTCTGCCCCCCCCCCACACACTCAAACAGCAGGGGAGGGGCACTTTCACTCACCTCATCCAGCATCTGAATGTAAGCCCCCCCCCATCACAAAGAAAAAACTGTCTCCTTGGTCAGAATGCCAGTGTTTGCTTATTGCACAAGCCCCAGGTAAGGCTCGGTTCTCACCATAAATCCAGAGTTTTGTTGTGTCTTGAGAATTCAAGTTGTGGTTGGACTTTCCACTTGTTCATTTGTATTGGAACTGGCGAGGAGGTAGATGTGGTGTCAGCAGTGGCCCCTTTAAGGGTAAGGCCTGGACATTCAGCAGAGTGTGCTGCACAGCTGCAGCCACTGGAAGGCAATAGGGCCCTCAGGGATATAAGGAGTACCTGAGGCAGAAAGGGTTTGTGGGTTTTGAAGGAGTGCAGGTTGGAGAGGAGACTGACTGGGTTTATTGAATTTGGAATCTGACTGTGGATTGTGACTGACTTGGATACCCTGATGGATTTGACTGACCTTGGACTGTAATTTGGCTTATTGGTTCTGGACTCTGATTTGGCAATTCTGATTGATGGGACTGATTTACTTGGCATCTGTGGACTGGAACTGGACTCACTTTTGCTTGCTGCACTGGTGAGTTGCACAAGGGGGACTGATCAGCCTTAAGCGGGCACGAGGCCCAGTGGATTGGAATTTGGCAGAACATCATTGTAGCAGAAAGATAATGTGATCCCCTATTTGTGTGCACCTGCTTTTGTGAGCTTCATAAATTCTGACTCTAGCAATGACGAGTTCTTGGGGTTTCCAGAAATCTAGAGTACTCAAACCTTTAAGTCTCTCAATTTGTTAATGACAGTGATAATGGTTCTTAATGCCACTGTTGACTGCTGTTCACTTTACATGGTTCAAATGTTATTCTGTTAGTTTATTAAATATTTTATTACACTATTTGGTTCAGAATATTTTTTTTCCTGTTCTTCTCCTCTAAAAACTAGGTGCGTCTTATGGTCAGGTGCGTCTTATGGAGTGAAAAATACGGTATATTTCCACCTTTGAATCTTGGATCCAGCAGATTTGCAGCAGCATGAATTAGATGGCAACAAAATTCTTCCCTTTTTTAAATAAAATCTTTCACTTTACTTCTGTAGTTGTAAGTGAAGATATACTGAGATTTTCAAAAACAGTTGTTTTTATCTTGGTCATTAGATAAGGAATTTCTGACCAAAGTGGACTATCTGATTCAGATGCAGTGATTGCTGCAGCAATTGGCTTTAGAATCTTCAGGGAATTTTGCAGCTGAACCTAGAAGACATCCTTCTCAAGAACAGTGTTTCTTACACTCCTGGGTACTTTAAGATCTTCAACTATTTCTTGAAAAGCTTCTTTATTTTTTAGTAAACTTTCAAAGAGGATCACCACTCCAGCCCACCGAGTTTGACTACAAAGCTTCAGTGTCACTATTTTATTCTTTGCATTTTTTTTCCTACTTGCTTCTTCTCGAAAACTGCAGCTACAATATGATTACCTTTTACATGTTTTATAACCTCTTTTGTTTGTCTATAGATCATTTGAAGGGTGTTCAATTTCATAATATCATTAAGAAGCAAGTTGAGCCCAAGAGATGCACATCCTATTGCAGTAATATGTGGATACTTCTCCATTATTATCTCCCATGCTGCTTTCATGTTGCTGGCTTTGTCAGTCAGCAAAGCAAATACTTTACCACTCCCAATTTTCTGTAGGACTTCATGTATTTTACAGCTTATATACTCTGCAGTATGTCTGTTCTCTCCTGTTTCAATGCTTTTGTAAAAAACAGGTTGAGGTGTTGGTATAACAAAATTTATAATTCCTTCTCTTCTCACATTTGTCCATCCATCTGTAAGTAATGCAAGACACAGTGCTTCATTAATTTTTCCTTGCCCAGTTTCCATTACACGTTCATATTCTGACTCCAAAAGAGGCTTGCTCAAAGAATGCCTGCAGGGCAAATTGTATGATGGTCTTAGTAATTTCAAAGCTTCCTTTATAATTATATAAAACTATATAATTCTTATTTAAAAAAAAAATATGTCTAGTGTAGTGTTTCAAAATAGCTAGTGCTCCTAACTTTTAAATAGTTTTTTGCCAGAAACTGGATAAAGTGGTTCTGTTACACCTCAGAAAAAAATGCAAGTTATCTTGTCTACCAGATTGCCCATATTCCAGTACTAGTTACTATTAAGGGAGCCACTCAATTTTATGGCTCTCTGTTAAGCTGGGAGATAGAAGGAAGCCACCTTGAGAAAATCGGTCTGGTTTTCTCATGTTGGGTGGTGGCAGAAAAAAACTACCTCCTCCTAGTTACAGTTTGCCCAGTAAAACAAGTGAAGAGTAGTGAATGACCTTTACGACCACTATTATAGAGTGGTCATAAAATATATTACAACTGCTAATGTAAAGCTTCTGGTCCAAAGTTCTGTCAACATTGTATTTTCAGCTATTGAAAATAGTGTTCCAGAAGAATGTATTGCTCTTGCAAGAGCCTGATCAATTTTTTCCTGATCTTCAGGTGTCATCTCGTCTACAAATGAAGTTATTGAATAATTTTTGGATGCAGATGTCTTCAGCACCTGTCTACTTTTGTTGCTCTGTATTTTCTTCCAATGCCTTGAGGCCTAGTGAAGAGGACAGAACAGAACCAAACATACCCACCCACATGCAAAAACAGAACTGAAACCTTCTTCTTTTCTTGTGACAATAGCAGCACCTCCTAAAGGAAGAAATACATCTTGTTCTTGCATTGGAGAGTTCAGTTTGTAACCTAGGACTAGCTTGTCCTCAGTGCACAGAAATTAGAATAATCTGATACCATACATGTTTTTTAGAAATGATTTGGAAAATATTTAAATACCTTGTTTTAAAATAAAACATTCCATAATCAATTTTTTTCTTTTTTCAATTTTTCCAATTCTCCCCCCCCCCCAAAAAAAGGCTTCAGGAAAAAAATGGGAAAAACCTGTTTTTATTTTTCCAGTTTTTTCAGGGCCTTTTTCCCTAACTGACTGTTCATTGGAAGGACAGGTGCTGATGCTGAAGCTTAAATACTTTGGTCATCTCATGAGAAGAGAGGACTCTTTAGAAAAGACCCTGATGCTGAAAAAAATTGAAGGCAAAAGGAGAAGGGAACAGCAGTGGACGAGATGGTTAGATAGTGTTACGGAGGCAATGAACATGAATTTGGACACACTCCAGAAGTTAGTGGTAGACAGGGGCGCCTTGCATGCTGTGGTCCATGGGATCACAAAGCGTCATACACAACTTAAGGACAGAATAACAACAAAAAACTAGAACATGCTTATAACTCTGCCGAATTCTTCAACCATTTCTCCTTCTGCATAATTTCCTCCGCCCTTTAAAAAATTCTCCCCAAGCTGCAGTATGCCAAGAATTTGATTTGGGCAGGAAATCTGACAGGATTTAGGAATCAGACAGAATATATAAAGAGAAAAAACTTCAAATAGGTGAAGTTAATTTGAATCAAATGATCAATTTATAAAAGGAATTGAAGCCCCTCCTTTGACAGGAAAGGCTACAATGCTTGGGGCTTTTTAGTTCGGAAAAAAGGCTATTAAGGAGGGATGTGACTGGAACTCATAAAATTATGCATAGTGTGGAGGAAGTGAATAGAGAAACATTTTCACCCCTCTCACAACAGCAGAAACAGAGGAAATTCTGAAACTGCTACCCAGGAGATTCAGGATGGACAAAACAAAATGCTTCTTCACACAGCACATAATTAATCCTGAACAGTCAGAATGGGGTAGTGATTCTGGTGTTGTACTTTGACAGGGGAGATCCAGGTTCAAATCCCCGCTCAGCCATGAAAATTCCAGGGTGATCACCAACTCTCAGCTTCACCTACTTCACATGGTTGTCGTGAACACAAAAGGAAGGAAGGAACTATGTACACCCCCTGACCTCCTTGGAGGAAGCGTGGCATGAAGATGTGAAAAACAAATAAATCTGTAGATTTCACTAGCAGAAGATGTGGCAGATGGCCACTTTAGACGAATACATGGAAGACAATATAGTTGCATTCTGCCCTGAAATACCAGCTGCAGGGGAGCAATGGCAGGATAGTGGCATAAGAACATAAGAACAGCCCCACTGGATCAGGCCATAGGCCCATCTAGTCCAGCTTCCTGTATCTCACAGCAGCCCACCAAATGCCCCAGGGAGCACACCAGATAACAAGAGACCTCATCCTGGTGCCCTCCCTTGCATCTGGCATTCTGACATAACCCATTTCTAAAATCAGGAGGTTGCGCATACACATCATGGCTTGTACCCCGTAATGGATTTTTCCTCCAGAAACTTGTCCAATCCCCTTTTAAAGGCGTCCAGGCTAGACGCCATCACCACATCCTGTGGCAAGGAGTTCCACAGACCGACCACACGCTGAGTAAAGAAATATTTTCTTTTGTCTGTCCTAACCCGCCCAACACTCAATTTTAGTGGATGTCCCCTGGTTCTGGTATTATGTGACCTCAGTTCCTGCTTGGGTCTTTCTTAAAAACATCTGGTTGGCCACTGTGAGAACCAGGATGCTGAACTAGATGTGGCTGGGATCCAATTCAGAAGTATTTTTACATTTTTATTTTTAAACACAGATGGGACTGGCATATCAATCTTTACTATAACTTCCTGCAAAGAAAATGCTTGATTAATGTCAGTGCAACATGGGTTCTAATAAATGTGCTTAGGATCCAATTTTATCTTTTTTCAGCATTTAGAAGTAACAATGCTCTTTTCTGCATGACGTTTTCTCCATTAAGCTTCGGTCCCAGTGAACTTGGCTCCTAGTTCAAGACAAGTTAGAGCTTAACAGCCCAATCCTGACCTGCCCGGTACATGGGGCTGCTACAGCACTAAAAATGGCTGCCAAGGTATCCAGCACGCACTGGGCAGCCTACAGCGGCTCCTCAGGGAAGGGGACTTTCATCCCCTTCCCCTGGGTAAGGTAAGTAGCTCCACAATGGGGCTACTCAATTCTGCAGCGGCTCTTCAACTGCTGGAGAATCAAGGAGTCCTACGGCGGGCCACGAGGCCCAACATGGGCTCAGGATCTGGTGGAGCTGAGCTTCACTAGTCCTGCCCCCTCTCGCCTCACTCCCTCCCCACCCTCCTCCACCTCCCCCACCCCAGAATGCCTCCCCACTGCCTCTCCCACCCCTCCACTCACCTTTCTGCTGCTTGGTGGTCTGGGTGAATCACCAGGCAGCAGACCGCGGGCCCAGTGTCTGAGCTGGCCCAGCGAAAGCTCACGCTGGACTAGCTCTGGTGCTGGGCCTGTGGTATGCATCGCAGGCTTGGCTTCTGGCACATTTATGACACTGTGCGCAGGCGGTAAGCCGGCACGCTGGGCTCAGTATCAGGCCCTAAGGCACTTCAAAATACAAAAGCAGCTGAACCAATTCCCTTCTTCTAGGGGACACAAATCTGTTTTTTGTACTTATTTATAAAACTATATAATTCTTATTTTAAAAAAAATATGTCTAGCGTTTCAAAATAGCTAGTGCTCCTAACTTTTAAATAGTTTTTTGCCAGAAACTGGATAAAGTGGTTCTGTTACACCTCAGAAAAAAATGCAAGTTATCTTGTCTACCAGATTGCCCATATTCCAGTACTAGTTACTATTAAGGGAGCCACTCAATTTTATGGCTCTCTGTTAAGCTGGGAGATAGAAGGAAGCCACCTTGAGAAAATCGGTCTGGTTTTCTCATGTTGGGTGGTGGCAGAAAAAAACTACCTCCTCCTAGTTACAGTTTGCCCAGTAAAACAAGTGAAGAGTAGTGAATGACCTTTACGACCACTATTATAGAGTGGTCATAAAATATATTACAACTGCTAATGTAAAGCTTCTGGTCCAAAGTTCTGTCAACATTGTCACTTAATCTTGAAACGATCTTTGCAACCATACAATATCATTGTTTCTGAACTCTAAAGGTTGGTGGCAACTGTAGCACTTAAATCCAACAGTTGTGCTTTCACTCCTTACCCAGCATGGGTACACACAATCAGCATTTCAACAAGAACGTGTGTCTCTAATACAGTAATTTCCAAGCTTTTTCATCTCACGGCACACTGACAAGGCAATAAAATGATCAAGGCACACCACCAGGTTTTTGACAATTGACAAGGCACACCATGCTGCCACTGGGGGCTCACATCTCCCATTGGCCCTATTATTAAATGACCTTTCCCTAAATTCCTGTGGTACACCTGAGGACCACTCGCAGCACACCAGTGTGCCACGGCACAGTGGTTGAAAATGGCTGCTCTAATATTAAACAAAACAAAAACTTACTTACTTGATAGGTCCTTTTACAAATCCTCTTGGTCTTCTCATCTTTATGGGCGACCAGCTTAGAAAATAGCACAGAAGGCCGGCATTCCTTATCGTGGTGAATATTGCTATTTTCACTCAGCATGGCTGCAAAGGAAAGCAATTTCTTTTCAAAAAGTATTTATATTACACTTAAAACACGCAGTCATAATAATTGAATCCTCCCTTCACAAGACATGTCTTCCTGACAATAACATTTACTTAGTGCGCAATCCTAACTTGCACTGGAAACAGGCAGGACTGTGTTGTATCCAGTGCAAGTTCTGGGCAGTTTGTAGCTCACCCCGAGGCAAGAGGAAACTTTTCCCCTTATCCCAGGGAGAGCCACTGAAGATCCAATAGGGCTACTCGTTCCTCCAGGATAGGAGGAAATCACAGATTTTGTTATCCGCAGTTCTCTGTATCCACAAGGGATCAGAGAACAGATTCCTTGCCGATATAGAGGACCCACCTGTATTACAGGTAGGAAGCCCTTTCTATGTATAATACACTTTCTCAAAAACTGTTAAAAATCTAGTTATTCCATATTGTTTTTCCGTACGTTATAGTCAGTGATGTATCTGAAAATACAGCACTAATACAGATTTTCACTGAGTAAATTACTAAAGTAAATTGCTTTTCTTAATTTTAGACATCTTTTCCAGTATTTTAAAGCCAAGAGCAGATTCTTAAGAGACTTTAAAATGTAGTTTTTTCTGCATTCCTTCATTTTTTGTTCACATTATTATTATTTGTGTTGATTTTAAATGCTGCTAACTCACCTATTTTTATAAAGTATTTTTATATAGTAAGTTGACACTTGTAGCCCAATTACACAGACTGAAATGAGTTCAATTGAGTTTCCTCTGAGATAACTGAGTAGGGGTTTGCAGCCTTATTGAGTAAACTGATGAAGTAACATGTAACTGCTGAAGTAACTGATGAAGTAACATGTAACGGAATATCCAAATGTATCACTACTCAATTACATTGTAGGAAGGTTTATTTTCTGAGTTTAAAAAAAGTTTCTTCTGTTTTTGCATTAACAGGGTATGTACTGTTTTTAAGCCCCAGACACGATAATTAGTACTATTATAATATTAATTCTAATATATGTAATATTAATATATAATAATAATAATATTACATATTATATTAATACTATAATATTGATAAGCTTCTATTTTCACTCCCCCTGCCCGTGGCAAAAACGAGACATTACTAAAGCTGCAAGGAGACTAGAAGTTGTCCTCTGGAACTGCCAAACAGTCACCAGAGGAGGAGAAATCTCCTGGGAGCACAAATGCTGTGGGAGAGGATTAGTGCTTTCCACCACTTTTGTAGCAAAACTCACAGCCCCGGAAGAGGCCATTTGTGGAATATGGTTTGCAGACAGCTAGCCATTTTGCAAAGTAATTTTTGGCATGCAAATGGTGGAGGGGGGAAAAAAAAAAACCATTGAACCATTCCCTCATGACACACAATCTTCATGAGCCAATTCCCCACCCCAGTAGCTGCAAAGGATCCCTTCCAGCTTTAAACCAATCTTTAACAGACAGGTTTACCAACATCTAAGGGTGCAGTCCAAGGTACATTTACTGAGAGTAAGTGCCAGTGATTACAATGCACAGAATACGCTGCAAGATATTTATTTCACATTTTTAATCCCAACTTTTGGCTTCACCAAAAAAAAAGAAAAGAAAAAAAAAAAACCACAACGCACATAAAATCCAACAATAAAGCCAGTATCAGTAAACAACAACTATAGTGGAAACAAGTTCTTAAATATATAAACCAGTCAGGAAACGACTCTGGGCCTGTCATGCCCACAGTTCTTAGCTCAGGAACGAGGCTAACTAACAGAAAGCAAGGGGGTTTGGGAAAGAGAAGGAAGCGGCAAGTGTAGAAGACTTTGCTGCTTTCTTTGTGGAGGGGTTGGTGCGATTATCTGCTTCTTGTCTGTGGCAAGCTTGTTGGGCTGGTTGGAGATGTGAGGGACTGCTTAGAGGGGTTTGGGCCTCTTCTCTTTCTTTTTTAATCTGTATTCTTGTGCTGATCACATGGTGCAGTGGAGCAGAGCTTACTGCTGAAGCAAATCCTTGACGACCTGCTGATCAGTTTGGGGAGCAGCCACATTCCTAAGGTTGGGAGAGTTCACTCTGAATCAGCTCTCTTAGGATTCACACTTCACAGTGCAAACATAGCTGCTGCTGTGTCTGTATATCCAAGCAAGAAGGACAATATGGATAAGTGTATGAAGATCTCTATAGGGTATAGGCCATCTTGTTTTCTGAACTGAAGAGGATACATGAAACACCTTCAAATGCAAGCTGGTCTTGTTGGCTTGAGGTAAACCTTTCCAAACTGTGTCTCATTAGGGTAGATCAGGGGTGCCCAAACCCCAGCCCTGGGACCACTTGTGGCCCTTGAGGACTCCCAATGCAGCCCGCAAGGAGCCCCCAGTCTCCAATGAGCCTCTGGCCCTCCGGAGATTTGATGGAACCCGCACTGGCCCGATACAACTGCTTTCAGCAATCTGACCTCTCACGTGACCTGTGGGATGAGGGCTCCTTCCACTGCTTGCTGTTTCACATCTGTGATGCAGTAGCAGCAACAAAGGAAAGGCCAGCCTTGCTTTGTGCAAGGACTTTTATAGGTCTTGAGCTATTTAAGACCTTCATTCATTCATTCACCTTTAATACATTCATTTATGTAAACTTATGTAAATTTATTCAAATCTTAAGTGTAAATTAATTCTTTTTTCCCCGGCCCCCAACACAGTGTCAGAGAGATGATGTGGTCCTCCTGCCAAAAACTTGGGACACCCCTGGGGTGGATGAAGAGTACCTGCACAAGAAAGAAGGAACTTTCCACAAAGGGAGACAGAAGTGGAGGTGGGATATGCTGAGGAAGAGGAAATCTCAGTGGAAAGATGGACTCAAGTGGCACAGAGAAACATTAGACTCGGAAGGCCCGCAAATGTGGCCTGTGGCCAACCTCTGATCCCCTGAGAGCCTCTGGCCCAGCTGACCAAACACAACTAGAGTTGTGCTTGTGGGGTGGGGGAATGGGGGTCCATTTAAGTGTGTGTGCTTTATTTCTTGGGCTGTGTTAGTGCTTGGAGAAATGGGCATTTGAGTCCATTTCATTCATTCATTTCAGTCATTCATCTAAGCTCCATCACTAATGTATTTATTTAAATTGTATATTTAATTTTTTTTCCAGCCCTCAACACCATGCCAGATATTTGATGTGGCCCTTCAGCCGAAAAGTTGAGACCCCTGCTCTAAAGCTCAGTCATACAGGAAATACCTGCACAGAAATACAGGAATCTCAGCATGGAAGCTCAGTTGAAAGTGTCCAGGAAAGAATGAAAAGAGAGGAGTAAGAGCAGTACTATCATGGGAATCTACTACAATTCACCTGGCCAAACAGAAGTCATGGACACTGCTTTTCTAAACCAATGGCCAAGCTTCTCCAGAAACAAACCAGAGTGGAAACTTCAATTATCCTGAAAACTTCTGGAAAGCTAACAGCCCAATCCTGAGCTGCCCGGAGCGTTGGGCTGCCACGGCACCAAAACCAGCTGCTGCGTTATCCTGCATGCCCCGGGCAGCCACCACTGTCTTCAAGGGAGAAGAGGACTTTTGTCCCCTTCCCCTGAGTAAGGGAAGTAGCCCCGCAATGGGGCTACTTGATTCTGCGGCAGCTCTTGAGCTGCTGCAGAATCAAAGAGTCCCATGTCGGGCCACATGGCCCAACATGGGGCTCAGGATTCAATGGAGCTGAGTTCTGCTGGTCCCACCCCACTCCCTCTCCGCTACATCTCCTCCCTGCCCTCCACCACCCCAGAACACCTACTGCCACCTCCTCCTATGCCCCCACTCACCTCTCCACCACCCTGCAGTCCAGGAGACTGCTGGGCAGCAGAACGTGGACCCAGTGCCAGAGCTGACCCAGACAAAATGTAAAGCCCAATAAATTATTGACTTGCCTTGTGGACAACTTTATCATTCAGAAGGTAAAGAACACAGGGGTCTCCTGATTTAATCCTTACCAACAAGGAAGAACTGGTTGAGGAAGTGAAAGCAGAAAGGACCCTGTTATCTTGGAATTCTTGATATCAATGGACAGGAAAGCTAAGGGTAGTCAGATATATACTCTGGATTTTAGGAGAGCTGTTTTTAATAAGCTCACAAGACAATTAAACTGTATCCCATGGCTAGAACTGTCAAAGGAGAAAACAGTCCAAGGGGGAAGCGATTTTTTTGAAAAGTGAGATACCAAAGACATAATCGCAAACAGTTCCCATATGAATAAAAGCTGGGTAACATCTAAGGACATCAGTGTAGCTGAACAAGGAGTTTTCTGAATAGGTGAGAAGCAAGAGGAATACATACTAATCATGCAAGATGAGAAAGTAAATAACAAAGGAACAGTACATAAGTACAGCCCACGCCTGCAGGGATGATGTCAGGAAGGCTAAAGCATAGGATGAGCTGAAGCTGGCAAAAGGTGCCCAAAACAACAAAAATCTCTCTAAAAGACAGTGAAGGACAAAAAAGTGATAGGTCTGACTACAGGTAGAAGATGACAGAGGAAAGGCAAAGCTGCTCAAGTCTTATTTTACATTCTCTCAAGGAAAAGGTGGCCCACCATAACTGTTGTACTAATGACTAGGGACATCACAACTCTAGGCAGGTAAAGAGATGGTACAGGTACTCTAAAGAGGTAAAGAGACTGTACGTGGCCTACCTGGACCTCAGCAAGCTTCCTGGAGGCCTCAGAAAAGCACTTCCAGTTTTCAATGGAAACCAGAAATGCCTTTTGGAGACCTCCAGGAGGCCTTCTAAGGCATTCTGAGGTGTGGGAAAGTTCCTCCTGGAGGAACTGACCTGGAGACAGGGTTGAGCAGTGAGGTTGCTAAGTTTGCAGATGACACCAAACTTTTCCGAGTGGTGAAGACCAGAAGTGACGTGAGGAGCTCCAGAAGGATCTCTCCAGACTGGCAGAATGGGCAGCAAAATGGCAGATGCGCTTCAATGTCAGTAAGTGTAAAGTCATGCACATTGGGGCAAAAAATCAAAACTTTACATATAGGCTGATGGGTTCTGAGCTGTCTGTGACAGATCAGGAGAGAGATCTTGGGGGGGTGGACAGGTTGATGAAAGTGTCGACCCAATGTGCGGCGGTAGTGAAGAAGGCCAATTCTATGCTTGGGATCATTAGGAAGGGTATTGAGAACAAAATGGCTAATATTATAATGCCGTTGTACAAATCTATGGTAAGGCCACACCTGGAGTATTGTGTCCAGTTCTGGTCGCCGCATCTCAAAAAAGACATAGTGGAAATGAAAAAGGTGCAAAAGAGAGCGACTAAGATGATTACGGGGCTGGGGCACCTTCCTTATGAGGAAAGGCTACGGCGTTTGGGCCTCTTCAGCCTAGAAAAGAGACGCCTGAGGGGGGACATGATTGAGACATACAAAATTATTATGCAGGGGATGGACAGAGTGGATAGGGAGATGCTCTTTACACTCTCACATAATACCAGAACCAGGGGACATCCACTAAAATTGAGTGTTGGGCGGGTTAGGACAGACAACGGGAAATATTTCTTTACTCAGGCTGTGGTTGGTCTGTGGAACTCCTTGCCACAGGATGTGGTGCTGGCGTCTAGCCTAGACACCTTTAAAAGGGGATTGGACAAGTTTCTGGAGGAAAAATCCATTACGGGGTACAAGCCATGATGTGTATGCGCAACCTCCTGATTTTAGAAATGGGTTATGTCAGAATGCCAGATGCAAGGGAGGGCACCAGGATGAGGTCTCTTGTTATCTGGTGTGCTCCCTGGGGCATTTGGTGGGCCGCTGTGAGATACAGGAAGCTGGACTAGATGGGCCTATGGCCTGATCCAGTGGGGCTGTTCTTATGTTCTCCCTGACATGCCTCTGAGTGCCTGCCTGCCTGCCTTGGGATCTGGCGGTCAGGGGTTGTCACTCCTCAAGGGAATGTACCCCCTTAGCTTCACCCCACAGCTACACCATCTTTCTGAAAGATCTAGGTGTCCTAGACTAGAGGACCAACATGTGCCAGTAGTGTGATGCAGTCACAACAATAATAAGCACACACATAATTGCTTGGCTGTATTAGCAGAGGCACAGAGTCTAGATCACAAGCAGTTATGGTTCCACACTATATTGCAATAGTCAGATCTCACCTGGAATACAGTCTGAGCACCCCATTTTAAGAACACTGATAAGCTGCGGGAGGTTAGAGAAGATTAACTTGGGTGGCAAGGGGTCTGGAAAACAGGAAAGGTTACAAGGAAAGGTTAAAAGAGCTTGGTAAAGAGAAGACTAAGGGCATACATAACTTTTTGGAGATATTAGTTGTAAAACTATATGCCTAATAAAGGTTTGTTGTATGTTAAGAAGACTAAGGGGATATAAAACAGCCATCTTCAAATATGTAGACTATCATGCAGAAGAAGGGGAGAACATATTTTCTTTGAATCCTGAGAGCAGGCTACAACCAATGGGTTGAAACTACAGGGAAGGAAATTTAAGGAAGACAAGAGGAAGAATTTCCTAACCATAACGGCTTGTCTGGCACTGGAACAGCCTGTCTTGAGGCTCTCTCACTGAAAGTTGAGGGCTCTCTCACTGGAACGTTTCAAGCATAAGCTAAGTGGACACCTGTCAGGGATGTTTCAGTCACCTGCCAGTAGTAAGGGGTTTAACTAGATGGTTATCAAGATCAATTCCAACTTTAACAGACTATGAAACACAGTTCTGGCAGCTTCAGCCTAAGTTCAAGCAAATTCAGTCTAAGACAAGATCCAAACATATTCTCAGATAAGGTCTTCACATGTCATCAGATCAGTGGAGCCAAACATGCCACCAGAAGCTGAATCACAACCAACCTATTGAAGACCTCTGCCATGAAAGTTCCCAGAGCCATAAATCATACAGCAGGTCCCTCTTTCTCTTTGCCATCAGCACTTAATCACTGTTTTGCTTTAACCAGTCTCTCCTTGTGTAGGTAGACATCTAAAGACAGAAGTGGTTTTAAAATTGGTGTTTTCCTATTTCTCTCTCATGACTCACATCAAGAATATTTTTTTAAAAATGACTGTCAGTGACAGAGTCATTGGCACTCCCATTCTTTCTACCTCCTTCAAGTCATCAGCACATTCATCAAAATGTTTACTAAGCTGGAGAGTGAATCACCTGTGAAATTCCACAGGTGAATTTCTGGAACATTTGGGCATCCTGATTCCACAAGGTCACTTACTGTCTGTTTTCTCTCTTCAAACAATTTCAGCTTGGAAGGACAGTGAAGGAAATCCAGGTCACACAAACCTATTTTAATCCTCAAGATGGCCACAAAAGCCTTGAGTTACACTGTTCTATACATACACAGCTGCACTCACAGTTATTTACTCAGGACTTTGCATTTAAGAAACTGTCAGAGCTATAAACCTCAATGAGCACCCCCCATCTTATGTCATAAGCAAAACAGCATGCATATAGATATTGCTTTGGTGATCCAATTAATCAAATGGTACCTGACATCACCCATTATAAATATTAAGGAGGCTATGGTTATTTAAAGGAGGAGGAAAAAAAGAATGGGCCATTCTTGCACAATTCCAACAAGTGTAAGAGGGGGAATTTCCCTGGGGCTGGGGATAAGAATAGGCCCTCAGTTTGGCTGTACTTGTCGTAAGAGGTGACTAAACAGCCACCGGGTAGATGGGACTCATCAGCCTGGGAAGGCAGCTCATCTGAGAGAAGGAAAACTCTGATCCCAAACCTCCACTGCCTTGTGGCTACATCCAGTTATGGAAAAGGCTTCAGGAGTCAACCTCGAGGCAAAATCCAGAGCCGGAGTCCCTGAGGCAGTTCATGGCTGCACACAGTCATGTTCTGGCAACTCCTGCGACACCGCTGGAACCAACACCGCTGGAACCAACCGTATTGGCCTCTGCCTTTCCATTGAACCATTTCAGCGACGTGGAGAGGGGGGATTTGCTGCATGGGAAACAGCCTATCCTCCATACCTACTTTACCCAGGCTTCGCGCACTGGAGAGGACACTCTGTTCCAGAACCACCATTCAGAGCGTGACACCATAGTCTTCCGAGACTGAAGGATGCCAACAACAAGAGGGGGAAACCAACCATACATTATATAAAAACCAAAAGCAGAACATGTGTCACTCAAATGTCTAATCATGCATCACAAAAGCAGCTCTTGGGCACCATCCAGAGCCACATTATTTTATTCATCATATGGCACATTCCCATCACATTTCAATAAAAAAATATAGATTAAAATACAAAGTGTAAAATCTTAAATATCAATAAGAATCTTACAAACTTCTGTCTAAATTACATAAATAATTTTTTTAGTTCATGTGTCCCAGCCAGAAAATCAGCAAAACCTCCTTTATAAGCTCGGTTTGGGAACTCCAAGCACAATCCTATACATGTCTACTCAGAAGTAAGTCCCATTAGAGTCCATGGGGCTTACTCCCAGGTAAGTGTGCACAGGACTGCAGCCCCAGAGCCCAATCCTATGCACGTCTACTCAGAAGTAAGTCCCATTAGATTCCTTGGGGCTTACTCCCGGGAAAGTGGGGCTCGGACTGGACACAGGACCTCCCCGCGAGCCGCGCTCCCATGTCAGTGAGTGGGAAAGGGGAGCCTTTGGGAGCGACTGCCCGTTGCAAGCCCCTCGGAGCTCCCTCCCCGCGGCCCCGCAAGTCACCATCGCCTGCGCCGCTTCCTCCTGTCCTTGCCACCGCACCGGGCTCTGCGCACCCTGTGGCTACCGCTGGCCGACTCCGGCTTGCAAAGCTCTCGGCACTTTGCATCGGGCCTCACAGGGGGGAGGAGGAGACGGTCCCGGGAGTACCGCGGCTCCGCACGTGAGGCCGGCGCAGCCAATCGCGCCACGCCAGAGCTTGCAGCCGCCGCTCCGCCCATGGAGATAACGCAAGGGGTTTCGCTGCGCAGCCCCAACTTCCGGCAGGGATGGAAAGCTTGCGAGGGTGGCTATGGCTACAGAGACTTTGGCGGGGGGGCGGTCTACAGCCGCAAGGATGCAAAGTAGCTGGTGCCTTCCAGACAGTGGCGTGGCAAGAGGAGGTGCAAAGCACTAAGTTGTGCAGGGAGCCTCACCGCAGCCTGCATGGGGTCCCTCCCTTTCGGAGCCATTCATGCAGGCGCCTTCGTTTTGCTCCCCCCGCCGGGAATGGCTCTGAAGGGGAGGGGGAGGGCCCCCTTGCACGCTGCGGTGGGGCTACCTGCAAAACTTAGTGCCTTGCACCCCTTCTAGTTACGCCACTGCTTCTAGACTAAGAGCCCAATCCTATGCATGTCTTCTCCCATCATAGTCAATGGGGCTTACTCGCAAGAAAGTGTGGATAGACTTGCAGCCCCAGAGCCCAATCCTGTGCATGTCTTCTCAGAAGTAAGTCCCTTTAGAGTCAATGGGGCTTATTCCCAGGAAAGTGTGGGTAGGATTGTAGCTGAACACATTCATTGTAACATAAACTTTCATGGAATACACTCGACTTCATGGGTTGCATCTGCTAGTTGGAGAAAGTTTCTGCTCCGATCCAATTGGTGTTTCAGGTGCTAGAATACTCCTGGTTGTTTCTTGTGTAGTTTGCATTGGGAATCAGAAGAGGTGAAAAAACTAGCTCATTCTTAGAGCTAAGAAGGGTTCTGGTGTACAGTATACACTGACTGCATTACTGGAACATGGTTGTGTGAATGAAATGACTCTATGGCAGGGCAGGGCCCCTGAGTGGTATTTTATCAGGGTCACAAAGTTTCTTTTGGGCCCCTTCCCAAATGTGGGGAGGGCAAAATGGGGGGGGGGAGAGTGGCGACAGCTGGAATAGTCTTTGGAGTCCAGGTCTACTGGACTTCCTGATGCAGAGCCCAGGTCTATCTGCCCACATGGCATCAGCAGCTTGTTACAGTAATATGGAAAACCAAACACACTGATAAGTCTCTCTGAAATTTTTTAAATATAGAAAATCATTGCAAAAAAAAAATTAGCATCATTGTATTTTGGCTCACACTGGAATGGAAAGCATCCTGCTTATACCAAAACTTGCTTCTGCAGCAGCTGTGGTCCTGCAGCTGTGTCCCTGAGCTCCTATACACTCCTGGTAAGCGGATCCACAAGCAAAGAGCTACTATAGCAGGCCAGTTTCCTCTCAGGTTTGGCACTGTGTTAGAGAGTGTCATGTATGCATTCCTCATCCTGGTGCATATGGCTTGCTGCTGCAGCCGCTACCATGCCCACAGTAGTACCCCTAGTGTGGGTAGCGAGTCTGGGTGAGATCCTAAAATGTAAGAGCCTGGGAAATCTCTGGGCCTCTTTTGAAATCTGAGGTGCTAACAGACTAAACATTTGGTCACAATGGCAGGTGTATGGAAAAAACACATGACTTGGGATATGTAATAATGAGCACCTCGGGGCAAGGTGCTGATAAACAGAAAACAATCAGGAACGTGGAGATCCCCAGCAGGCCACCAGAGTGCTGCAGAGGACACCAAAGGCAGGAAGGACTTGGGCTTGCCACATCTCTGGGCCCCTCAGTGTTAAAGAGCTAAATCCAACCCAGAAAACCAAAGCAGAGGTGTCCAATATGCCTTGCAACACAAGGACAAAAACTGGCTGTTGTGCGAACAGCCTTCAATTCAGTTGACCCCACAGGCCTCGCATCCAGGTACATGGAGGAAACCACAACAGGACGCATTGCCATGTGCAAGAGAGCATTTTGTGCATGTATGACCACTAGGCCCCATAAAGCAAGGGCCCAAAGTGCCATCCCTTTTGATGCCAATGCAGAGAAGGCTCTTATCTGCCAGCAAACATCCAGAAGGGGGAAATGATTATGTTATGCCCTGCACTGATTTTGCTGCAGTAGCGGTTACTGATTAGTTGCTCCAGGCCGCCCCTTGTCTCCACTGTGGCATCACGGGATTCACCTTACGGCAGCCCTGCGCAGCCCCATGACATCACTGCTGCAGCGCTCCATCCCCATCCCCGCCAGATGAGCCACCTGCCCTCCTCCTGCCCAGGCTCTTAGGAGCACCCCCTTCAGGTGGGTTGCACATGACGTCAGCAGGGGTCATGCCCCACTCAGACGTCAAGTCATGCCCCACTTACCCTGTCCAGCCCCTGGGTTCAGCCCTTCATTGCAGGCAGACAGAAGGGGGAGATGCTCCTTTGCCCCCCCCTCCAGGGTGCTGCTGCTACCCCCCCCCCACCTAGACCCATTTCCCCTCCCTGACACCCCTCCAGCTGGGTGACTCTCCTCCTCCTGGGAGAGGAGCTGCCCAGAGGGAGGGAGCCAAGAGGCCCCCCTCTCTCTCCCACCCCCTCTCCCAAGCAGGACTGGTCAGACCTGAGCCTGCTGGTGCAAGCAGGCAGCAGTAGGGCCTCTGAGAGGAATCTTATCAGGGAGCACCAAGTCTCTTTTGGGCTTTTCCCAAAGAGGAAGGGGGAGGAACAAATTTGGGGGTGGCAATGGGGGTGAGCAGAGTGGGGGTAAAACAGGCAGGGGGAAAGTGGCAACTGCCAGAATTTGAGCCCAGGTCTACCAGTCTTCACAGCATAGAGCTCAGGTCTATCTGCCTGCCCAGCGTTGGCTGCTAGATGCAGTAATACCCCCAGAATCCCGTGTGGGCGGTGAGTCTGGGTGAGATTGGAAAATGGAAGATCCCAGGAAATTTCTGGGCCCCCTCCTTTGGCTCCCTGGCTCCCTTTCTGACCCTGGGCCCAGGTACAAATTATCCCCTTTATTCCCCTCTCCTAGACCCTGCTTCATGGAGATGGACTCATAAGAGGCAACATCACTGTCAGCAGCAGATAGGAAGGAGGCAGCAGATGTGGGGTGTCTATCACCAAGGGGCAGTTGCTGTTGTCTCCCTTCAGCCTGCTGTGTGGATATGCAAGCGCTTCAAGGAAGCAGTGCTTCAGTACCTCCTCTCCTCATTATATTGAAGCAGTGTTTAAAGTTTAAAAGGGACATGATCCTAAACTTTAAACACATAGAAGGACAGAGTAGTAGGGTGAAGGCATAAGGAGGTTTGTAGCTGTTTTAGAGAGTAGCCAGTTCGGCCATCCCTGAGTGTCAGAAAAACAGCATTACTGTCTGAAATGCAATTCACACACAGAAACCATCACATCCTGGTGGTGTGGTATATAGCAATACATTTTTAAGTGCATGATCACATCATGAGATACACATTCTGTATCTTCTCCCGGAAGGTATGTTTTTTCAATTCCCGTCACAGAGATATAATATAAATTCAACAATGAAAGCAGAAAATTTTTTGAGTACAGTGATGAAAGGTGAGATGAGAAATGAAGAAAATGAGGAAGAGGAATTGAGAAGAAAAGAACTAGAAAGTGTAGAAATGGAGCTGGAAGAAAAGAAATCAGATGATTCAGAGACAATAGAGGAATCAGAGAAGGAAGAAACTAGAGGGTCAAGGAGGCACTCACTGATAGCAACAAGAAGAAGACAAAAAGAGAAGGTGAATAGTAAAAAAGAAACATGATGATTAAGGCAGGATGGAGTATTTGTCAACATAAATGGCTTAAATTCAGCTCAAAAACGAAAGAAAGTCTTCCTTCAATTGCAAAAGTTATTTGCTTAATATTATCCTAGATATTATAGATAAAGAAAATGATGTGTATTTAGTTATTATGATATTAACTGCTGTAAGGATTTTATATGCTAGATACTGGAAAGTTATTAAAATTCCAACAAAAGATGAATTAATAGAGAAAATAATGAATGTGGCGGAAATGTATAGGCTTACAGTGACTTTGGATCAACAGTGTAAACTGACACAGATACAGCAATGGAGATCATTTTATGCTTGGTTGAAAATGGAGTTGTAGATGTATAAGATAGGGCATTTAGATGAATATATTGTATACATGATATATTATATAAGATATGATATAAATGATATTAAGAGGCTAAGCTAGAAGAAGAAGAAGTTTAGAAGATATGTATTGATTGATTAGATATATTGATATATGATTGCCTGCACCCTCCAACGGGGTGTGTGTGTGTGTGTGTGTGTGTGTGTGTGTGTGTGTGTGTGTGTGTGTGTTGAGTTTGGGTTTGTTATGTGTTTGTTTATATTTGTTGTTTGTTTTATTTTGGAAAATAATAAAAAATTAAAAAAAAAAAGAATTCCATCCAATTCCCTTTTAAAAACATGTAGGACAAGCACCATCCCAACATCTTGTGGCAAAGAGTTCCATAGATTAAATACAAATAACTAATTATAAAAAAATTATGAAGAAGTATTTCCTTTTGTCTGTTCCAGCTCTCCCGCCAGTCAATTTTAGTGGTTATCTTCTGCTTCCGGTATTGTGCAGGAAGGAAAAGAACTTCCGTTTAGCCGCCTCATGCATAATTTTATATGTCTCATGCCCCAATCCCAGTTGGTACCGCTAGAATGAATTATCTAGCAGCACTAGGCACTTCCCAGCTGTCACAAAAGGTCACACTCCAGAGGATGCAGGCTGGTCACTGCCAGTGAAGCCACTGATTTAACTTCCTTTAAAGAGAAATCAGGTGGCTTCTCAAAAGACGCATATGGCATGATTAATTTTGTGGAAGCCACATTTCAAACCGCACAGCCAGATTGGGCAGACCTTCGCACCATGTTGCCTCTTCTTTTCTTGGAAGTGGAACTCCAAAAAATCCTCCTTGGAGCCCGAGAATATTACTCCATCCATTTTGCAGGGACCAACAGAGGTCTGGCCACAGCAGAGGCTGGCCTGGGAACCCAGGCTGGTGTGTCACTAGTGATGCCCAGTGGAAATACATAGAGAATATGAGGAAAAGCCTCATTGCTGGTATGAAATCCTCAATTGTTCACACCAGCAATTGGGACCCTGTAGACAAAGTCAAGCAGGAAGAAAAAGAGCCCCCTACAGCCTTTCTCCAGTGGCTCAGGGATGCCATGCATCTCCACACCCAATGTGACCCAGACGCTGGAAATTCTCAAGTGATCTTAAAGAAAATGTTTTTCACTAACTCTTGGCCAGACATTTGAGCCAAGCTCAACAAAATAGATGGAGGCATGAGTGCTTCCATTGAAGTTATGCTCACTGAAGCCCAAAAAGTGTACCAGCATTCCGCCCAATCGCTAAGGCAACTCACCAAGCCAAAGCTATGGCTGCCGCCATTCATGTCCCTCATTGTCCCCAGTCCCAGGGCCACCCCTCCAGGCAGCAGCACCCTCAACAACAGAGGCAACAGCATCCCCGTCTCACCGAAGATGAGTGCAGGGTGTGTTTCCAAAGAGGCCACTGGGGAACTTCCTGCAGCCAGCATCAGCAAGCTTTCCTAGTTGACATCCTCAATCAGTGACGGTGCCCAAGGCCCAGGGACCCCTCACCCCTTGAGCCATGGGTCCAATTGCAAGTGGGGGGAAAAGCCATGGACTTCCTTATCGACACTGGGTCAGCCATCACCTCCACGTCAGTTCCGTTGTCTCACCCCGTCTCCCACCGTCTCACTATTGAGGGCGCAACAGGGTCCATGGTTGCCAGAGTGTACCAACCTCTCCCATGCTTTCTAGATAAGAACACTTAGCTTTCTAAAGAATTTGCCTATGTCCCTGAGGCGAAAGAAAATTTGTTAGGCAGAAGGTCTCTTTGTAAACTGGGGGCTGTTATCTATTGTAACCCTGATGACTCCATTCACACCCGCTTTCGCAATGCTGATTATTTCCAGCTTGCTCGTGTCAAGCTCACTGTTTCCTCAGAATTGCCCGGTGTCAATCCTGATGTTTGGGAGAGAGGAGTCCCAGGCTGTGCCATCAACGCTTGTCCTATCACCATCACAGTCAAGCCAGGCGCCTAGCCAGTATGGGTCAAGCAGTTCCCCCTACCACTGGCAGAGAAAGCAGGTATCTCTGAAGCCATCAAGCACCTGCTAGCGCATAATGTCATCTGACCCTGCCGGTCCCTGTGGAACACCCCCGTCATGGGAATCAAGAAGGCAGACGGCTCCTGGCTCCTGGCGCCTGGCACAACCTCAGGGAAGTCAACAAGCGAGTCAACAATGAACCTCAGCTGGTCCCAGACCCCTACGTTCTGCTGAACTCACTGAGTCCTGACAATCACTGGCTCTCTGCCCTGGGCCTGAAGGACGGTTTCTTCACAATCCCCCTATCAGAGGAATCAGGGCCCATCTTCTCTTTCTCATGGGTGCTTGGAGATGATGCCAGCATGCCAGCCCCTGCCCAAACACCAACCCAATTTTGTTGGAACCACCTTGCCCAAGGCTTTAAGAATTCACCTGTTTACTTTGGACAACAGTTGGCACGAGACCTAGCTACATGGACCCCCCCCCCAGGTACCACCCAGGTGCACCAATACATGGATGGTGTCTTACTCACGAGTGCCTCCCGAGAAGAAGCCACCCAAGTCGCTGTCAGCATGCTGAACCACCTGGCCGCCTGTGGGTACAAGGTGTCTCGAAAGAAAGCCCAACTTGTTACCCAAGAAGTCACATTCATGGGCCACACTGTGGTGCGCAGCACCAAACTCCTCTCCCAAGATTGTGTGGAAGAAATTTGCTCCCTTCCTTTGCTGGACTCTGAAACTGCCCTCCGTGCTTTCCTTGGTCTTGTCAACTACTGCCGCCAGTGGATCCTTGAGTATGCTTTTCTTACTCAACTCCTGCAAACAGCTCTCCAGAGAGGCCTCCAGACTGCCTGCTGGGATTTAAAAACGGAGGAGCAAGATGCCATCCAGAGCCTCAAGAAAGCCCTCATGTCAGCAACAGCACTTAGACTCCCAGACCTGCGGAGACAGTTCCAGCTCTATGTGGCAGAAAAGGAAGGCACGGCAAATGGAGTACTGACACAGGACTGCGCAGGGACTCAGTGCCCTGTTGCTTATTTTTCCAAGCGCCTAGATGCTGTTGCCAGAGGACTCCCAGGATGTGTCCGGGTAATTGCTGCTGTAGCCCTGCTGCTTAAAGATGTCACCAGATTCACTGTGGGCTCCCAGATCATTGTGAGTACCTCCCACAACTTGAAAGGACTCCTCGAAAGCCAAGCACACCAGTGGCTTTCTCCAGCCAGACTTGCCCAATACCAAGCAGTGATGCTAGAGACCCCTGAGGTAGAATTCAAGACATGTGGATCCCTGAACCCAGCTACCTACCTGCCCAGCCTGACAGATGACCAACACCCTGAACATGACTGTATCACAGTGACTGAAACACAGGTAAAACCACAGGAGGGCCTACATCAAGCCCCTCTAGAATCACCTGATATTGTGATGGGCCCAGCTTCATGGAGAATGGCAAAAGATATACAGGATGGGCAGTAGTTGATGGCAAAGAAATGTCAGGAGAAGCAGATACCTCCCTCCACAGTACTCAGTCCAAGCCGCCGAGTTGAGGGCGATGACAGAAGGATTAAAAATTGCAAAAGACTTAACTGTTAATATTTTTTCTGACTCTAGTTATGTTTGTTCCACCATTTATGTCCATGCCCAGCTATGGAAACTGAGAGGTATGTTGAATACCCATGGCAGCCCCATTAAGCATGCTAATCTGATTAATGACTTGCTATGTGCCCTCCAGGGCCCCAGGGAACTGGCTGTTTTCCACATCAAAGGACACCAGAAAGGCACCTCCCCAGAGATCCTTGGTAACTGGCAAGTGGACAATGAAGCTAGTCGAACTGCCAAACGAAGCCAAGGTATGTCCTGTCAGTTTCTGACCAACATCCTCCCAGACAAGCCGCCCCCTTACCCAGAGGATGACATCAAACTGGCTCAGGAACTTCACCTGGAAGAATCCAAAGGATGGTGGAAAAAGACAGATGACCAAGGAGGTTGGACAGATTCTTGTCCCACCCCCATTAGTCAAGGAAGTACTGACCAAGCTGCACGCTCAAACCCATGCTGGAGAAGAAGCCCTGACTTTGTTGTTCAACAAGTACTTCATTGGAAGAAGACTGTGTGTTACTGCAGGATGGATAGTCAAGAGCTGCTTAGTGTGCCAACAGAACCACCCCAACCGGAACCCCAAGTGCGAGGCGCCCCACCTTTTGATCACTCCTTGGGGTCCTGGCCAGTGGTGTCAAGTGGATTTTGCTGAGCTGCCTTCTGCCAAAGGGTTCAAGTATATGCTTGTGTTCGTTTGTGGTCTCACTGGATGGCCAGAAGTGTTTGCCACTCACAGCAGCAGTGCACAGGAAGTCGTGAAGAAAATTTTAAAAGAGATCACTCCACGCTGGTTGTTACCTGTGGCACTGGAGAGTGACTAGGGGACCCATTTTACAGCCAAAATCACCCAGGACCTGGCCCAGTTGCTAGGGTTTGAATGGCGCCTATATTCCCCATGGTGCCCACAGGCCTCTGCAATTGTGGAGAGGACCAATGGTCTCCTGAAGAATAAACTGTTAAAGCTCTGACAGGAGACTCAGTTGAAATGGCCCGATGCCCTCCCCATTGTTGTCGCCCAACTTAGATTACTTCCTAGAGGCCCCACCAAATTGTTACCTTATGAATTGGTTTTTGGCCGCAGCTGGCCACTCCCCAGGCCTCCATCATCTGCACAGGGTATTTGGGAGGTGGGAACTGCTGAAATTCAGAAATATGTGCAGTCTCTCTCCTCTGTGTTTCATTCTCTTCACAGCCACATTCGTGAGGCCCAGCTGCTGCCGCTAGATGCTCCTGTCCACCAGTTGACACCTGGAGACTGGGTCCTGATCCAAACGTGGAAGGACATCCCCTTGCAGCCCAAGTGGAAAGGACCGTACCAGATCCTGCTGACTACATACACCGCAGCCAAGCTCGACGGAGTCAAGTCTCGAATCCACTACAGCAGACTGAAAAAGGTGGAGAAGCCCGAGGAACCTGCCGAGTGGACAGTTACCAGGGCTTCGAAGAGTGACAACAATCTCAAGCTACTGTTCCAGAAAAGATAATCTGTTTCACAATGTATTTTTATGTTGTCAGAAACCTGTTAATGTCATGGTATTTTGTGGGAATGTTTTTCTCCACCTCTAATGCAAACTATTTTTTGAGAGCCCACCACTTAACCTATGGGGATCAGACTGTGTGTTACCCCTATGGAAAGGCCCTATCTGTAAGATTTCTGTGGGCTGCTGTACCGCTAAGTATGACTGACTATGTGCATGCCAAGGCCACCCCTCCAGGGTGGAGACCTATAGAGGGCGAATACCATATGGCCCTTCCTGGCTCATGTATAGGCTCAGAGCCAGGCTATGAAGGATGCCCAAAGCACACCAACATATCTTTTAATTACTTATCTTTTAATTAGTGGGCCACGGGAGCCCCGCTCACAGTGTGTCCCAGGGTGTGCTCAGTGGAACCATACCTGACCCCCCCATTGTGCCCAAGAAATTCGCAGGTGTTATACAGACAATGCGAACACCCAAGGCTATGTAGAGTACAACACCTCTAACTGGGATCGGTCCCTTACAGGAGAAGAGTTACTGTCCCAATCAGCCGCCCATGGCAGTGACACCTGGCTCCATCAACAATATCATGCTCAAGGAGGAGGCTTGTGTGTGTGCCAGAATGGTTGTATAACCACCAACGACTTATTTTTTTTTTAAAGAAAAACAGCCAATTTGCCAACTATCATAAGGGGTGCAAATCTGTAGCTGTCGGAGTAGTTAAGCTCCATGGCTTCCCCTGCTCTTCACCTCATAAACAGCCAGCGCGGATAAGAAACACCCGTTGATAGAGAGATTTTTGGGACTTGGTCTCTGGGTCAAATTGCTAAGCAGACATAGACTTCTTTATAAGCATATAGAAAATTTATTTACATGCTATTTACAGATTAAGAATAGATTTGGAGGGATACAGGTTCTAAGTTACCTCATGGTGGATTTTTGATTTCTTCCCCGAACTACACCTAAAACTCTTATACTTGTACTCAATGAAAAACAAGTGACCCATGTGATATTCATGTTACTTCCCTCTCCTTATTTGGCATACTGGTGCATGGTTCTAGCCCTCACTGGGAAATCCGTTATCCATGTATGGAGAAGTTCTGGCTTGCACTTTGATTTCACAACACCTTGGAATGTTCTTTTTGGGAATGCTATGACACACATGTTTTTCTTTGCAGGTCATCTAGACATTTTCTACCTTGTTTTTAACAGAAAAACACTATTCATTTTTCCTAATGTTCCTTCTCTGAGAGAAGTTAGGTTAACCCCTAAAATCTCTAACAATCCTTCGTTGTTGTTTTTTTGACCAAAATAAACATCTTGGTGTTTATCTTGGTCACACTTTTATACTACTGATTTAGGGACATACGTGTTTGTTTGAACTCTTTTGCTAGGCCTCTGTATGCAGCTGTATGTATATTTAACTAAAACAATGAGTTTTAACTACACTTTCTTAAGTACACGTTAACTTTTTGGTATTGAAGCCTTACTAACTCTAGTGTCTTGCATTGCCTTGGAAAGGTACATTTTTGAGACTTGGGAGACTAACTATGAAAGAGAACTTGTCATGATGACAGAAACTATAGCAAGAAAGAGAGTTGCTATATTAATGGTATAGCTTAAGGACTACAAAGCAACTTTTAGGAAGTCTTTTGTAACATGCAAAGCTGCTATTGATAGCAGTAACTGAGATATGTGTTTAAACACATGTTTCCTTGCATAAAGTGCAATATCTTTAGTGAATTAATATGTAATTTTAACACTTAATTTAGTAGTACTTTTACATTTGTTACACAATGCAGATTTTGCTCATGCAACGAGCATCCGTGTCACTTGATGCTGCACATCTATGGCTGCTTACTTTAAAGGCTTTGTTATTTAAGCCAACCCAAGTCTCTTCAGACATAAGTTGTCTTTAGATCAGTGTCTTAGCTAGAAGCTAGCTCATTTTATGGCTGACACAATGCTCAAATGCACACTATATAACTCTTTAAAAGAGTAATATTCTGTAAAAGAAGTACTTTAGACTTTGCAAATTTATTCTTTTAACTTTAATAATACTAAGGACAGACCACTTTATTTGTGAATAGTGTACCTAACCAAAGCTATATGAAAATGCTTTTTTATGTAAAGATACTCTAAAAGTGTTTGCTAACTTTATAAAAAAAATTTATAAGACTTTATAAAAAGAAACTCATACCGTTGTATAGGTTAGCACAAGTATGATGGATCAGACAACTATCAAAGTTACTCACACTCAATTAAATAAGGAATGTCTTGCAAAACATTTTTTGGGGGGGGGAAATAGGGAAACACGTCTTAAGAGCTTCTTTTTTTACTTACATTTACCTACACTTGCAGTGTCTTTGGATTTCATTACTTCTAACTAGGTGTAATAGATGTGCAATAGGTTAACTATGTTTATGTCTTCTTAGCTTATTTTTCTCTTATTGCTCTTTTGATTAATTAAAATCAAACAATAACAATTTGGTTACACTTTAGGCATTCCTTATACAACCTAACTCTTACACATTCATCTATTAATAAGAAAACAACAACATTGTAAAACATAATACAAATCAACATAATGAACAATTATGAAATATGAAATGTGAAAAATGTTGGAACAGTAAAAAACATTTCAAAACATCACATTACAACAGACTATAAACACAGTTGTAATCATTAAAGAAAGAGTCCATTAAGAAATCATTTGGAAAAGTCAATGTTTTGAAATAGTCCGTTAGAAAAGTTCAAAGTATTGCTCCATAGGACATTAACTGTTTTAGTAATCTTTCTTTCCAAACAAAGTCACAAAGTTACAAAGCCTATTTTATTTTTTCTTTTGTGTGCAGGTAGTAGTTCATTCCAAATGGATAGCTCTCGCGCTTTATGCTTATTTCTTCAAACATAAGCACTTGGTTTACCTGAAAAAGAACCAGCTCTAATAAGATATCAAAAACCGAAAACATTTCACTCTTTTTCATATGGCTTTGCAGGCTTCAGTTTAAACTTTGAAACAAAAAGGAACTTATTTTTTTTTCTTTTTTCTGAGCGATCTTGGCTAGCTTCCCAGAAACTTTTGGCTTATTCCTTAGAACTTCAACACAGAACTTAGATCATAAAAAACTTCGGTTTACATACAAGCCTCTGTTATTGCGAGCATACAAATGAACTTATAAGAAATAGAACATACAGATCAAAACAAACTCACTTAAACTTATTCTTTTTGTACTTTGTGAATGCATAGTGCTGCTTGTTCAACTTTGGAACGTTGAGGTTATTATTTTTCCATTATTTTAAAAATTATTTACTTAAATCACTTTGCTCCTGCATTTGCAAATTTTCTTCAACCTTTTTTTACATATACTTGATAAGCATGTTATTATACATGGTAGATAATAAAAGAAAATACTAACGAAAACACACATATGCTAAATGGCAAGACACAGCAAAATTAATTACTTCATGTAATACTTAATCAACTTTATACTGCCAGCAGAAGCGTCCTTCTGATGGCAGCATTATAAACAACATAACAGCACAGTGGCACACTAATAGAATAGGCCGGTACTAGAAGAAAACTGGAAGGGGTTACCATTTGAACTTTAACTAAGATACTAATAAAGTAGCATAGCAAGGAAATTTTTTCTTAAGAGATCATTACTTTTCTAATTATTATTTCAATTCACAATTTGAATGTGCTCCAAAAAAATTTCCTGTAGTTAGCTTACACAGACACTGTTAACACATATTTATACTGTTGTGCACTTTCAACATAAAGGTAACTTTTGATAGAAATTGCAAAAGGGATTTAAAACCTTAGGAATAGACTTTAACACAGGAAACCTTGGCCTCCAAGTGGCCCGCTTGGAGACAGGCTACACAGCATGGCCTCTCTCAGTTTGAAGAGACACTTTGCTAACAGACTAAGGCAAAAAGACAAAGAAGGAAGACTTATAACTAGGGAGACAGACCAAGGACAGACTACACTTGCTTTCAGTGTGAAAGAGACAGCTACTCCTGAATTGGCTTTTTGGTCACACTAGACACTGTTTTTAGAACTACGCTTCAGAATGCGATATTATAGTCTTTCAAGACTGAAGGTTGCTATAGTAGTAACTAAACATACAAACTATTTGAGCCTTGCATTTTGCAACATTAGCTTTCTTATTTAAATGCACACAAATTAATTTACCCCTTCTTAAATCAGCACCTGAGCAACTGGCAAAGACTAGATGTGGGGCTGATTCAGCAAGGGTACACATAACAGAAACACAATTTAGAAATCAAGGGATAAAAATTCCAAGGGATAAGAAAGGAAGTAGGACTATTCTTGGGGACTGGGTACAGAACTCAGGTTCGGAGTGCAGCTAAAAAAGAAGCTGCCATGGAATTAGACACACGCTCTGAAAGGATCAATTCAGGGTTCCTGGAGCATAAAGGCGTTCCAGAGGTCTTTTCGCTGCTACCTCCTTCTTATGCTAAGAAAGGGCTTTGGAGCTACAAGGGTCTCTGAACAGCTGGGCTTGTGCGATGCTGGTCCCAGTCTAGAATCTGCTGGTGGGACTTCTTAACCTTTTTTTGGTGGGGTCACCTTTGGGGCCATCCTGCTCTTTGCAGGGATCCTGGTGAGATTTTGGATTCCTATGTCATTCCGAGTTTCTGCACACTCAGGCATATTACTGTATAGCCCACTTGCACAATGTTGCATCAGTTGCACTGCTGGTGGCTGGCTTCACCTTGCTTTACAGCAAAAGCCATCTACAAGAACTTGCTAGCAATCTGCTACCACAGCTCTGGCTGCTGCTGTGCCTATAACAGTGACGCTGTTGAAAAATCTGGGTTTGAGGATTGGGGTATGAGGGGACAGTTTTGGCACAGAAATAACAGGGCAGAGGTTGGGACTGAAAAACATCAACTGAGCTAGCTAAGCCAATGAACTTTAGGGGACTAGCATTTTTTCCATCAAAATGTGGATACTTCACTGCAGAGAGGTGTGCAATTGCACATCAGGCTCTCTCAGAATACAGACTCACTGGCATGTACTGCAGCTTTAAATCCTATCAGTAACTAGGTTAGGTACAAAGATGCATCCAGGAAGAAAGAAAGGAAACCAGCACCATCACCCACCTAGCAACATAGCTAAGTAACACTGACACTTCTTACCCAAGATCACGGTTGTAGGAAAGCCAGAAGAGATACAGCCACTTGCAAAGCAGGCAGGGGCTACAACAGTCTGCGTTCCAGGGTGAAAACAAGACAGACCTTATTGCAGCACTGCAAACAACTATGAGATTCATTTAGGTTCAGTCAGCAGAGGAGGGTGTCATGAATATGTACGGTTTAGACTTAGCAGCATTGCAAAGCTTGACCCAAAGTAACCTAACAACACAGAAGGGCTTGCATTCCTAGCTGCAAGGAACCCACAACCCACAGAAGGTGACAAGGTGGCACTTCTGTAGACTGCTAGGAACCTACCAGAGTGGAATGCAACTGTAGACTTCCAATGGGAAGGGGAAACTAAGGGGATAGCTTTGCAAATTGCTTTTAGCCTCACTGAGGGAAGACTCTGTCTTCAAAGGTTTTAGACACTCCCATCATCTGCTGCTCTTACAACTTTTTGCAACTCAGGTACTCAACAAGTAAAAATCCCTTTGCCATGTTGGTTCATTGTTTATTGGGAACATAAGTTCAGAATCTTGCCTTGCTGTTCAGCAAGCTACTAAAATTTTCTTTGTGGACTAGTAACTTGAGGAGCAGCCTTTAAAAAATCATTTCAAGCGTTATTTTACTTTCAAGTAAAATCTTTTCAATTTTTTTTTTACACATGACTGCGCAGAAAGGAAAAATTCTTACTCGAACTGAGCAGATCACAGTTAAAAATAGCTGCAACAGGGAGCTTACGCAACTAGATTTCTTGACGTACTAAATGACTGTGGCTTAGATCAGCTAGTCACGGAGCCCACCAGAGGACAGGTGACTCTGGATTTAATTTTGTGCGGTACGCAGGACCTGGTTAGAGATGTAAACGTTACTGAGCCATTGGGGAACAGTGATCATGCTGCGATCTGTTTTGACGTGCACGTTGGGGGAAGAATACCAGGCAAATCTCTAACAAAAACCCTTGACTTCCGACGGGCGGACTTCCCTCAAATGAGGAGGCTGGTTAGAAGGAGGTTGAAAGGGAGGGTAAAAAGAGTCCAGTCTCTCCAGAGTGCATGGAGGCTGCTTAAAACAACAGTAATAGAGGCCCAGCAGAGGTGTATACCGCAAAGAAAGAAGGGTTCCACTAAATCCAGGAGAGTGCCCGCATGGCTAACCAGCCAAGTTAGAGAGGCTGTGAAGGGCAAGGAAGCTTCCTTCTGTAAATGGAAGTCTTGCCCTAATGAAGAGAATAAAAAGGAACATAAGCTGTGGCAAAAGAAATGTAAGAAGGTGATAGGGGAGGCCAAGCGAGACTATGAGGAACGCATGGCCAGCAACATTAAGGGGAATAATAAAAGCTTCTTCAAATATGTTAGAAGCAGGAAACCCGCCAGAGAAGCGGTTGGCCCTCTGAATGGTGAGGGAGGGAAAGGGGGGATAAAAGGAGACTTAGAGATGGCAGAGAAATTAAATGAGTTCTTTGCATCTGTCTTCACGGCAGAAGACCTCGGGCAGATACCGCTGCCCGAACGGCCCCTCCTAACCGAGGAGTTAAGTCAGATAGAGGTTAAAAGAGAAGATGTTTCAGACCTCATTGATAAATTAAAGATCAATAAGTCACCGGGCCCTGATGGCATCCACCCAAGGGTTATTAAGGAATTGAAGAATGAAGTTGCAGATCTCTTGACTAAGGTATGCAACTTGTCCCTCAAAACGGCCACGGTGCCAGAAGATTGGAGGATAGCAAATGTCACGCCTATTTTTAAAAAGGGAAAGAGGGGGGACCCGGGAAACTATAGGCCGGTCAGCCTAACATCCATACCGGGTAAGATGGTGGAATGCCTCATCAAAGATAGGATCTCAAAACACATAGACGAACAGGGCTTGCTGAGGGAGAGTCAGCATGGCTTCTGGAAGGGTAAGTCTTGCCTCACAAACCTTATAGAATTCTTTGAAAAGGTCAACAGGCATGTGGATGCGGGAGAACCCGTGGACATTATATATCTGGACTTTCAGAAGGCGTTTGACACGGTCCCTCACCAAAGCCTACTGAAAAAACTCCACAGTCAGGGAATTTGAGGGCAGGTCCTCTCGTGGATTGAGAACTGGTTGGAGGACAGGAAGCAGAGAGTGGGTGTCAATGGGCAATTTTCACAGTGGAGAGAGGTGAAAAGTGGTGTGCCCCAAGGATCTGTCCTGGGACCGGTGCTTTTCAACCTCTTCATAAATGACCTGGAGACAGGGTTGAGCAGTGAAGTGGCTAAGTTTGCAGACGACACCAAACTTTTCCGAGTGGTAAAGACCAGAAGTGATTGTGAGGAGCTCCAGAAGGATCTCTCCAGACTGGCAGAATGGGCTGCAAAATGGCAGATGCGCTTCAATGTCAGTAAGTGTAAAGTCATGCACATTGGGGCAAAAAATCAAAACTTTAGATATAGGCTGATGGGTTCTGAGCTGTCTGTGACAGATCAGGAGAGAGATCTTGGGGTGGTGGTGGACAGGTCGATGAAAGTGTCGACCCAATGTGTGGCGGCAGTGAAGAAGGCCAATTCTATGCTTGGGATCATTAGGAAGGGTGTTGAGAACAAAACGGTTAGTATTATAATGCCATTGTACAAATCGATGGTAAGGCCACACCTGGAGTATTGTGTCCAGTTCTGGTCGCCGCATCTCAAAAAAGACATAGTGGAAATGGAAAAGGTGCAAAAGAGAGCGACTAAGATGATTACGGGGCTGGGGCACCTTCCTTATGAGGAAAGGCTACGGCGTTTGGGCCTCTTCAGCCTAGAAAAGAGACGCTTGAGGGGGGACATGATTGAGACATACAAAATTATGCAGAGGATGGACAGAGTGGATAGAGAGATGCTCTTTACACTCTCACATAATACCAGAACCAGGGGACATCCACTAAAATTGAGTGTTGGGCGGGTTAGGACAGACAAAAGAAAATATTTCTTTACTCAGCGCGTGGTCGGTCTGTGGAACTCCTTGCCACAGGATGTGGTGCTGGCGTCTAGCCTAGACGCCTTTAAAAGGGGATTGGACGAGTTTCTGGAGGAAAAATCCATTATGGGATACAAGCCATGATGTGTATGCGCAACCTCCTGATTTTAGGAATGGGTTAAGTCAGAATGCCAGATGTAGGGGAGAGCACCAGGATGAGGTCTCTTGTTATCTGGTGTGCTCCCTGGGGCATTTGGTGGGCCGCTGTGAGATACAGGAAGCTGGACTAGATGGGCCTATGGCCTGATCCAGTGGGGCTGTTCTTATGTTCTTATGTTCTTATGTAGTCTGGGAAATTGCCAAACAACTGGTGAACACCTAGACAGACAATCTTAGCTTAACTTTTGCTAAGAGCACAAGCAGGAAAACTTTTTCTTTCTACATTTAAACTGAAAAATCTCAGGAAAGTTTAAGGAAACTGTAAAAGAAACTGTAAAGGAAAGTGACTTTTTTTTTAGTCCTAAAAACATGTATAAACTAGGGAAACTCAGATTTCCCTTGCCTGGCCAGGCTGAAAACTGGAGTGACTTCACTCCACTGTAAAAAAAATCACCACTGTTAGCTGACTTCACTAGTCAACTAGAAGCACTAATTGCAACTAGAAGAATTAAAGAAGTTTACATACCCTATTTAGACAATAGGAGATAAGACACATGTGATAGACAACATGAAACACAGAAACATGAAATAAACAGGCAGCATAGAGTCAAAATCATACTGAGTTCATTACTTAAGTTCACAGTCACTTTGGAAGTGATGCTTACTAACGTTTGCATAACAATTAGCAATTCCTGTGAGGGAAGAACTTTGACAAAGAGCACTTCATAATACTATAGCATATATTATATTTACTTTATCACTCTCATTCTCACACTTCACACATGTCCATGGACTTCAAACAATCTAAACACATTGCTCACTCTATACACATCTGCACTTATAAATAGCATATTTCACATTACACATGCTTATAATTTACAGCTCTAATGTACATGCAAAAGAATTAAACATTTCATACTTACTTCAGACTTCCCTCTATTCTGAGGTTTCCAACACTGAAAGCACTTACAATACAATCTTACCTCTCTTCTCTTTATGCTACGACAGCCTTACTACTTCAGGTACTAACTTCTGTTAGATCTCATTGTTGAATCAACAATGGGCACAGTGTCTTTTTAATTTTTTTCTTAACTTTCCTCGTATTCGCTCTTCCTAAATTCTTACTTTGGCCCATATTCTTTTTAAACTAGCACATAAAAGCACACAGCTCTGTTAAAACTATTAACTCACTTTAGCTTAAAACAACACAGCCTTAGACAGGAAGCAGATTCACTGACTATTTTTAGGAGAACTGCCAAGTTGCTATGCTGCTAAAGCGAATTTTTAACTACAGAAACTGCTTGAATCACTCTAATATTTACAAATTTAAACTCTTTCTCTGTCTCTAAAAGGACAGTGAGCACTAATTAAAGATTGCTTACTCACTTTCCCACAGGTATGTCTACCACACACAAGGGTCCAGACAATGTTTGTTTTTTTTTTACCTGTTTCACTGCAGTTCTGGCCACCCAGAACTGGAACCTGTCTTACCCAGACAGTCACCGGGGATATACACACTTGTCCCCAAGGGCCCTTATTTACCCAACAAGGTTTACTTAAGGTACCAAGGACAAGGTACCCAGGACAAGGACACCTGCTCCTATTGTACTCTTTCTTCCTTGTGGTAGGTACCTTGTACATTACTGTACTTCTGTACCCTGTACTTACTTTGAGGTCCACACCCTCATGCAGCAACTCCACTGCAGCAACTCCACTGCAGCTCCACTGCACTCCACTCTGGTTGACCAGACAGACAGACACTTAGACAACACTTAAACACATACTTACCTGCTTGCACCACTCACACCATTAGACATCATGTGCAATCAGGGGAGAAATCATCATGTACAGGGAGAACCTGTATCCCATGTCTTTTCCAATTTAAGTTGCTTGTTTTTCCCTAACTGCTTAGCAGAGAACAACCAGAGTCCCATCTGGGTCGCCAACTGATAGAGAGATTTCTGGGACTTGGTCTCTGGGTCAAATTGCTAAGCAGACATAGACTTCTTTATAAGCATATAGAAAATTTATTTACATGCTATTTACAGATTAAGAATAGATTTGGAGGGATACAGGTTCTAAGTTACCTCATGGTGGATCTTTGATTTCTTCCCCGAACCACACCTAAAACTCTTATACTTGTACTCAATGAAAAATAAGTGACCCATGTGATATTCATGTTACTTCCCTCTCCTTATTTGGCATACTGGTGCATGGTTCTAGCCCTCACTGGGAAATCCGTTATCCATGTATGGAGAAGTTCTGGCTTGCACTTTGATTTCACAACACCTTGGAATGTTCTTTTTGGGAATGCTATGACACACATGTTTTTCTTTGCAGGTCATCTAGACATTTTCTACCTTGTTTTTAACAGAAAAACACTATTCATTTTTCCTAATGTTCCTTCTCTGAGAGAAGTTAGGTTAACCCCTAAAATCTCTAACACCGTGAAGCTGACCTAACTTTTACCAGTTCCCTTGTAGATTCAAAGGGCACTCCTCTGGATAAAGCTTATTGTGCCAATAAAGAAATTTATATACCCTCTCATGCTGAGACCATAGGTGCAGGCTTAGCCTCCTTTGGTATTTCTACCTCAGTGTGCCTTGCACATTACATGGATGAAGCCAGTTGTGCTATCCTAGGAACTGGGAGTGACTCCCAAGATGCTTTAATGAAACTCAGCACAGCCTTGCATGCCCTGCAGATATATGCAGAGCAGTCAAGAGTCGAACCAGACTTTTATTTTGCAAGCCAAGGAGGTGTATGCAAAGTAGTACAACCACATTCCTGTCTTATCTCACTAAACCAGACCGATATCAAGGATGACATAGCAGATATAGACTCAGTAATAAAGCATGCCACCCATAATGTTTCTTCCAACTGATTCGATTGGCTTGTGGATTTTGGTTGGCTTAGATCTCTTTTGGTGTTAATTGGAGTTATTGTTGTTCTCATATTTCTCTCGTGTTGTTGTATTTACTCAGTTCCATTATGTTTTCAACTCATCGTCCTACAGTCCCTCCTGTCTCTCATGCCCAAGTGTACCAAGCTAAATTGCTAAAATCCCATCCTCTTTCTGTTTGCCTTGGGAGATTTCTGTTTGCCCTTCAGGGGGGAGATCTGTCCCCAAAATGCCCAGCTCACAATATTGAAATACCCACAAGGCCCAAATTCTCTGACTTAAAGCCCCTCTCTGACCCTTGTCCAAGAATGCTACCAGCCAGCATCTAACATCCTTCTCAGCAAACAAGCTGGCTACAGGATAAACCCGGTATGGGCCTCCAAGGACGAACAAGATGGCAATAAACAATGGCAATAAATAAGTAAGGATGTGGGATGAAAGGACTAGGGCAAAGTGGTGTGATAGATTACCAGACCCTCAGTAATGGATATCGTCTGTAAACAAATTGTCGATGTGCATCGAATTGCCCTTCCCAAACAAACATCCTGAACTGATAACGAATGCCGATTTTGTTTTTCTGCCTGCTTATGTGTTATTTTTCCCATGGATGTTCTTCTCTCTTTGTGTGCTCTTGTTACCCTCCGCTATTTGGAATGCTCTATAAAACCTGCATTATTGGAACTCTTCGGGGTCCACCACCTGTGTGTGTGGGGGTCCCGTTTGCAAACGAGTAAACATTTACTTTGTCAGAAGTCCTCTGAATTCTCCTGTCTGTTGTTTGCCTCTCCATAATCTCCCATTCGGGATCAAACTGATAAATGTAATGGAATCAAAAAGTTTTATTTTCTCAACCTCTTTGCCTTCCTCTCCCATCCCATTTTCTCTAAAAGAGTCAAAATGTAGAGCAAGTTAGGAAGTCATTCAAGAGTGCACCATGCATATTGAAATTTAATTGTGCACCAGGATACCAACATTTATTAAAACTTCATTAGTGGAATCATCTTCCTGCCAATGAATGCTAATCTTCCTGCTAATGAAAGAAGAATTTTGCCAAATCTGTGCATGTATGAATTAGGGTGGAGCACAACATTGTCCCTTGAACTATTGCAGGGAAAGGGGTTCCTAATCTCTTTGGGTTTGTTTGCATAAAAGAAAAAGAAGTCAAGTTTTTTGTTTTTTTTTAACTTCCTCAAAGGGCAGACGTGATCTGATCCATGGTAGTTTTGGGTTACTCCTGGTGCAGTCAGAGGGTCATAAGTTATGTAGAGGTGGATTTAGTTAGGAATAGAAGAGGAATACTTTAGGAAGGTAAGTTGGAGATTTGGTTTCCTTATGAACTGGAAAAACAAGTGCCAATTCAAAAGAGCTGACAGGGAACACACCTTTTGGAAGTGTTGAGAGGATTTGGAGACAATTACTTTATACCATCAAAGCACCCAGTCCAGGTGAAGACAAACAGGGACCAGAGACAGCACAGCTGTTCACACAACGTTCAACCACCAAAGCTCACTCCATTAGAAGAACTATACTGAGTATGTTGTATTTGTCCTAACAGAATGACAACTAGAATATCTAGTACAGCCAAATGCATTTCACAGAGCTTGATCAAGAGTCACACACTTTTCATGCCTCTGTAACAACTCAAGACTAGCTGGAGTGGTCTCCCTTGAAATTTGAGAGAATATATGTATCCTACTATTGTTATTCTAAACTCTGAATAATAAATATCAACTATTGTTATTCTATCAAGAGAGACGGGCCATGACTTGGATAACTCAAAGTTGTCAGGAAAGCACATGTTTGGTTGTGACTCATATGGACTCGAGTCATGCATGTCAAAAATTTGGGCAGTAAGAGCCCAATCCTGAGCTCAGCACAGCGGCTTTGTGCCGCCATGTGCTGTCGCAAACGTGCTGTAAGGCACATCTGCGAGTCCTACCACCCAGCTACTCCCCTTGCTAACCCAGCGCTGGCTGGTGCTGGGCTAGCACCGGGCAGGCACCTGGCCTCTGCTGCTCGATGGTCTCAAGACCTCTGAGTCGCGGCACAGTAAGCAAGGGCGGAGAGAGAGTGGGGAGGAGGTGTGACAGGGAGGTGGGGGGCAGAGAGAAGGCTTGCAGGGGGTGTGCCGGAGAGGGAGCGGAGAGGTGGGTCTGGTGGAGCTCCGAACGGCATTGCGGGGCTGCTTCCCTTACCCAGGAGACAAAAGTCCCCTTCTCCTGGGGCGCCACCCGCGGCAGGCGGAGGCGTGTAGGATGCAGTAGAAGCTGTTCTCGGCATCGCTGCAGCTGCATGCCCCAGGCAGCTCAGGATTGGGCTGCCCTTCAGGAGTTGGGGGTTTTACCCTAAAAATTAAAAACTTGAATAGACTCAAGTCAAGCCTTGCTTTTGTGTGTGCTTTCAACTCTGTTTTTTGTGCATGCTTCTTGCGTATATGTGTGTGTGCCGCTTCTACAGCTTGACTCACTTTTTGAATAGACTCGGACTCAAGTCAAAATGCCTCAAAAAACAATTCTGGACAAGTTGTGATGGTGCCATTATGACTCGTGGATGATTTGAGTCAAGGGGCAGACATTCAGGACTCAACTCAAGACTTGACACATACCTGTAATTCCGGTGGCACGTGTATTAGCACGCCACCGGCGTTTACCCTGCCCACGCATGAGACACAGGAAGGGCCAGCCTCGCAGCCGATTGGCTGGGGGCTAATTGGTCTGGGGCCACGTGCAGGCTGCTCAGAGAAGCCCACGCAGTCAGGACCAGGCAGCGGTCAAGGGAGGATCCCTGCTTGCTGCTCCCCAACTGAAGGCCATGTGGGGTGGCCTCTGAGCTCAACCGTCTCCGCTGTGGGAGCCTTGCCTGCCCACCTGCCCTTCAGGGGTTCCACCGGAGGGCAGTGAGCAGTATCAGGCAGTTGTGCCCGGCAGAGGCTGCTTAGTGTGGCTTGGGGGTTCCCCCCCTGCTTGCTTTCAAGCAGGGGTGACTCTTCGCTCCCCTTGGCTGTGAGCCGGTGGCTGGAGCTCCTGCGCTACCTGTTTGGGTTGGGGGTTGGTGTGCTTCGTGGGTGGCGAGCGGGACTGAGCACCTCGCTCGAGGGCTGGGCGGCTGCTGAGCTGTGGCTATCAGCTGAGCCGGGCTGGTGCTGCCGCCTCCAGTGTCCTGCCCCACCCCGCCAATTCTGGCGACCGGCTGACGAGGGGCCATGCGTGAGCCCGACCTGAGCCTCCCGCTGGGTGGTTAGGGTGGCAGCAGCGGGGCTTGCGGGGGCTGTGTGGGTGTGAGACTCATCCTCCCGCTGGCCGGAGGGGCGAGCCTGCTGCTTGCAGCTGCGCCTCGGTTGGGGGCAGCTGGAGTGTACTGCCTGAGCTCCCCCCTGCCTGGGTTGGACTGTGGGCCCGCCCTCCTGCCCCACGCTTGTTTTCCTGCCTCCCACATTAGTGGAGAGTGAATGGCAGGCAGTGTTTGCTGCTGGCTGAAGCTGTGCGGGCTGTTTGGAGTTGAGCAGTCCTAGCTACGCTTCCTGGGAGTAAGCCCCATTGAATAGAACGGGGCTTACTTCTGAGTAGACCTTGTGGGGATTGTGCCCTGAGTGGAGCCCGGGGTGGTTCAGCAGGGGATCAGTGCTTTGTGAAGCAAGGTTGAGCTGTACTCACTGCAAACCGCCCCCCGCTTGACCCTCCCCCCTTTTTTGGCTATTAATAATAATAATTAAAAAAAATACAATTGTTGTTAATTAATGATTGTTAAATAAATAAGACTTCAATCTTGTCTACACTTTCCTGGGACTAAGCCCCATTGACTATAATGGGACTTACTTCTGAGTAGACATGCATAGGACTGGGCTCTCAGAAATAATCTATATATTTCTCTAATAGAAATATATTGGAGGGGTGAGAGGTGGCTGTCAGTTGCCACCACTCCCCCCCCCCAGGTTTTTTGTTGCGACGTCTGTATGCCCAATGAGGAATAAGAAATCAGGGGGGAAGGCCCCCCCCAGCTCGCACTGATTTCTTCCTCAGAGGAGGAGGATGATACAGCTGAGCTGTGGGCTCTGGTTGCACAGGTAGAAGCTTTTAAGAAGGAGAGTGCAATGTGCAAACGCTGGTTTGGGTGATGGTCAATGCATCAGGTGCTTCCCTCCCCAGGGAGGTCTACCAGGAAGGGACGTGGGGCGAACCTAACGCAAATCCTCTCTTCCAGAGTAACCACTGGAGGAGCTTAAGGAGTGACAAGCTCCAGCCAGACCTCCAGTTGTGCAAGCACAGTGGGACCCTGATGAGCAGCAGCAGCCACAGGTGGCATCTTCCCAGGTTCCTGGGTAGGGACAGTTCACGTTCTTATCTGTGGGCACTCCATCATTTTCTGGGCACAGAAGAGATTAACCGCTGTGGACAAGCTCATTGTGCGACAGGCTCCGGGACCTCCAGTTGTTCAGGTACAGGCATCGGATCTTGATGGTCTCTGGTGTCCCTTACAGCCTAGCTCCTTATGCTGATGTCCTGTATGGGGTTTTCTCTCAGGGAGCCACAGAAGGGTCAGGTGAGCGTCCACAAGTGGCCTAGTGGGATGTGGCCCTGCCTTTGGGTGGTCAACTCGCCTTGGCAGTTAAAGGAAAATTTAGCGGGGCGAGTTTGTTAATGTGTTTAGTTTATTGTGTGAGCAACCTGAGCCAGCCTTGAAGGTGGGTGACCCAGTGCCTGTCCCCCAAGTGGGGTGAAGGCAGAAAAATTGATAAAAATTGGAATAATTGGTTGACCTGATATATTATTTATGCTGCAGTAGTTATTCAAATGTAGGCAGCATGGGCAGCTGCACTTTAAGTACCTGGATATTATCCCCTCGACTGGCAGGTTTCAGAGCAGGATTGTGGGTTCAAATTATCTGGCTGGCCCGGTCCAATTTGGGCGATTGATCCTTAGTGGGCATTTGCTCTGGGCGCAGCCGGGCCAGTGGCAGGGATGTTAGGAGTGTGATGCGTTCACCCCCCGCTCCTGCTATGAGTTTAACTCCATGGGGCGGTGCGGCAGGGCAGGTTGCACCCTTGTACATGTCAGCGGGCAGTACAATGGCCAGCACTCGGTGTCCGTGTGCCCCAAGTTGGCAGGATTTAGGAGGAGTCCCAGGCTCCGAGCTGGGCAGGCCAAAAGTGGGGGTGGTCAGCCCCCTCAAGCTGGGAAGGTGGCCCACCCTGATTAGTGTAGAGGTGTTGGCTGTATTTTGTAGGGGTATCCGAAGTTTTCGGACGCTCAATCATTAGTTGAAGGTAGTGACAAGGGATTTCAGATTCCTGCGGCCCCTCCCTCCAGGTCTACCTGGGCCAGGAATCTCTTGTCGGTAAAGGGTATGGAAGGAACAGTTTAAGCTAAGATAGATAAAGAATAGGGAGCCGGCCATCTGGCGGGCCCCTTTAAGTCTCCTCCGTTTCCCAATGTTTAGGTGTTCCCGTTACGTGTAGTTCCAAGAAGGTCCCTGGACCTTCCATCTCATTCACCATCTGTCCTATCCTTATGGGGGTTCAGTTAGTGATAGGATCCCTGCACACCTTAGTTCATTATGATATATTCTTTGGACCAAGCTATCAGGGTAGTACTTGGCTGTGGCCTTGACGCCCTTATGGCCAAGGCGGATATTGTGTCTACAGTCAGACTCTTGCCCGTCCACCCTGATGATTTTTGTTTGCTTGGTTTTCAGTTTAATGGTTCCTTATATCTGGATAAAGCGCTACCAATGGGATGCGCAATTTCCTGTGCCCTTTCGAGAAATCTGCCTCCCTTTTGGGGTGGTTAGTGGTGAGCAGAGCACGACTCGCCTCAATGGTCTATTATTTTGAGGGCCCCGCAACCACCCTTACATTTTTGGTATTGAATTAGACACTGTACAGCGGTGCAGTAGGCCGCCTGGCAACAGGTTGGTTAGGCTGCAGCAGCTAATACGTGCTGGCCTCCAGGCTCCGAAATTGTCCTAGAGACATTTGCAGGTTCTCGTGGGGCATCTGAATTTTGCCTGCAGGGTAGTTGCCCCCGGCCAGGCCTTTTTTCAGGGGCTGCATGCCTGCATGGCGGGTATTAGAGGCCTCACCATCACCTGCGGATCACCCAGGACATGAAGGCAGATTGGGTAATCTGGTTACAATTTTGGAGTTTGATAATGGTGTATCCTTTTGGCAGCAGGAGTGTTTACTTGGGGCGGGGCTGCAGGTTCACTGTGATGTTGTGGGTGGTTTTGGATTTGGAGTTATTTTAGAGAGAGATGGTGTTCTGCCCCTTAGCCGGATACATGGGTTTCAGAAGAGGTTACTGTAGACATGATTTTTTAGGGCTGTCCCCCCCTTGCGGTGGCAGTTCAATTATGGGCAGAGGAATTTGCCAACTCCACCGTGCGTTTCTGGTGCAACAACCAAGCTGTGGTTTTTGTCGTTAACCAGCAGACGTCCCGGTCCCCACGGGTAATGGGACTGGTGAGGGTGTTTGTTTTGCATTGTCTTAAGATTAACACCTTGTTTTTCATTAGGCACATCCAGGGTCTTGATAACGGCATAGCCGACACCCTATCTCGTTTTTTAGGTGGAGCATTTCCGGCAGCTGGCTCCAGGGGTGCTGCGGGATCCCGACCCGATGCCCCTTTGGCTTAGGACCTTTGGCTGTGCAAAGCGCAGCATGTAATTTTGTCTGCGCTTACGCTTTCTATCTTCACAGCTATCAAAGGGAGGCAAAGGAATTTGAGGCCTTTTGGGCAGCCCTGGCCGTACCCCATTCCGCCAGAGCATCTGATGCGGTTCTTTTATACCTGCAGGGCATTAACGTATTGTGTGGGTCTTTATCAGTGTACTTGACGGCATTGGCGTTCTGTGCCAAGGCCTCAAGATTTGCTGATGCTGGTCTTGTTTGGCTGCACGTCCTGTGGTTCGGGGTGCCTTGTTCTGTCACGTTGATGCCTCACCTGTTATGTTTTTCCAGTTTAGGGTCCTTTTTTGCAGGGCAGTGGAGGACCTTGGGTTTCAGGCGGAAGATTACGGCCTGCACTTTTCGGGATTGGGGCTGCATCGGCTGCAGCTGATATCGGCCTCCCAGCCTGGGACCTTTAGAGGATTGGCCGTTGGCGCTCCTGCGCATTTTCGTATTACGTCAGAGAGCCTGACAAGCGCTGAGCGGGATTCGCTTGGCTATTCCCCCTCGCCCTGGTGGTAGGGGCGAGGGGTGATGCAGATACCACAGAAATTTCCAGGCGCGGCCTGTGACAGCGGTTGGGCACTCTTTATACTGGCATTGCCAGGTGTTTATAGTGGCACTGCCACAAGTTCCTGTATTGCATGCTATATTTCCGGGCTTGTCCCGTGACAGTGGTTGGGCGCTCTTTGTACTGGCATTGCCAGAAGTTTATAGTGGCACTGCCACATGTTCCTGTTTTGCATGCTATATTTCCGGGCTCGTCCCGTGACAGCGGTTGGGCGCTCACTTGCACTGGCTTTGCCAGGTGCTATATGGTTAAGTGATGCATGTTTCGGGAATTGTGATTCCTGTTTTCCTGTCCACAGGTTCCAGGGTGGGAGCAGTTCGGGTCATTATCTTCAGCCACTCCATCGTTTTCTGGGCAAGGAAGAGGGCGGCATCCAGTAGCTTTGGCATGCAGTTGCAGCTTGGTTCCTTGGCTACTGTGCATTGGGTTGCACGGCGGGGAATGCTGTGGGATCAGCTTCTTCCTGCTTTTTATGAGTTTGTGCATGCCCATGCCCAGCCTCACATCGTCGTTATACATTTGGGAGAGAACGACCTGGGCCAGAGGACGACTCTGTCCTTGAGGCTTCAGGCCTACAGCGATATTCTCCACATTAATCAGCATCTTGCGGGACGGTCATCTTATGGTCTGACCTCTTGCCTCACAGTGTTTGGTGTTATGCCTCTGATGTTAAAAAGATTGAACTGGATAGGAAGAAGGTAAATTCGTATGTGAGGCGGGCGGTACCCCTTTACGGAGTCGGTGTCATTTATCACCCAGGCATCAACTATGATGCGCCCCAATTGTTCAGAAGCGATGGAGTACACCTTTCGGTGTTGGGCAATTATACTTTTCTTCTTGAATTGCAACTGGGCCTGCGGAAATTTGTTTCCGTGTGGGGCGGTGGGGCCAAGCGCTAGGCTGAGCCCCCGGGTGGCAGGTGTCGTGCGGGTTTTGGGTAGGTAAGGTCATATCGGTGTACACCGCAGGGTGGCAAGGGCCGGGTGGATTCCACGCTTGGTCATACTGGCATTCCCGGCTGGGTGGCGCAGGCTGGATGAACCTTGGCCTGGTGGTAAAGGCGCACCATGGGTTCGCTCGGGTGGCCTGAGCTAGCCTGCCACCCTGCCCCTTTGGGGTGACAATGAAGGGGGCGGCAGGCTTGTACTGACGCTGCCCTGAGTCTGGTGTGGTCGCCCAAATCACTATAGGGGGAAGTAGACGGGCAGCTCCGTTTCCCCCATGTAGAACCTGCATGACTTATTTGTTAGGCCCTGTTGCAATCTGAAGTATATTTAAATAGTTAATAAAGTGGCCCTTTGTACCATATACCCTTGCCTGTGTCTTTATTGGGGGGTGCTGGGTAATTATCTGATATTTGGCTAAAACATTTCTTTTGGAAAGGGACTGTGTCATGAATATGTACAGTTTAGGCCTAGTAGATTGTAAAGCCTGAACCAAGCTAAACCAGTAGCAGAAGTGGCTTGCAGTTCCTAGCTGCAAGGAATTTACAACTCAATGGAAGGTGATAATGTGGCACCTAAGCAGACAGAGAGGCGCCCATGAATCTCCAGTGGGGAAGGGAAGAACTAAGAGGGATAGCACCCAGCCCCATTTCGGGAAAATTCTGGCCCCAAGGGTCTCTGATTGGACAGTTTAAATGAGTACAGAGTCACCTGAGTCCTGTTAGCATGTGAAGTATAAGAACAAAGCCCAAAGGGGCGTGTTGGTCTTTTGTCTTTGTCTTTTTGGTGGAAAAGGTTGTGGGTGCAAGATCCTGCAGGGACAGCCTGATCCACCAGGGCCAGGAGGCCTCTTAGGTAACTGGGAGCTGAAAGATCTACAAAAGAAAGCTGACCCAGGTGAGAGTTAGGGAATAATAGAGATAGCCAGTTAGCTTTGTTATTTTAATGCTGATATGTTTCCTAGAAGTTTTACGCCTCTAGCATTTGCTGCCTTTTGTAACTTTATGTAACCCTATGTATTTAATAAAGTAAAAATCCTTTTACTAAGTTGTTTCATTGTCTGTTGGGAACAAAGGTTCAGAATCCTGCCTAGCCATTCAGCAAGCTACCAAATACTCATTGAGGACTAGTAACTTGAAGACTGAGGCTTTAATTAAAGAAAGTGCTCAGTGCCTGCAAGGGATAGAATTAAGCCTAGAGGGTCTCAGTGTCCCTGGACTGAGACAGTGGCACATACAGGGTGGTGGCAGTACTACCAAACAGGGGTCTTTGAGGGCTCTAGGGTTCAAGAACCAAGAACTCTGAGCACCCCAAAACCCTGGGAGTTTATGACAGACTGTAAATATGAAGAGTTATAGCTAGAGGTGGGAGAAAACAGTTATATTTTTTTGCAGATTTTGGTTTTCCAAAGGTAGAAGTACAGAAAGCAGTGCTGGGGTTTTTGTTTTGTTTTTTTTTATAAAAAATTGAATTATAATTATAAATAATTGCTTTAAAGGTGTACTAGATAAGTGATATAGGTGATATAGTCTGAGCAAATGCAGCCACAGTCATTACCCATGCATCCCTCCCCAGTAAGTAATAAATAAAATCCTAATAACATGGTTTTGTGCTTTAACAAATTTGGAGGTTTTTTGTTTTTATTTTAAATGAGAAGTGCAGAAAGTGGTGTTTTTATTTCATTATCAGTTTTCTCCAACTTCTAGTTATAACATACCATGGCTAGGGTTATAGGCAGTGTACGGGAGAGGATCCCTGTTCCCACCTGAGACTTCTTGTGTACGCAGTTTAACGGGGGGGGGGGGTGTCCTTGCTCCATGGAACACTTTCCAGGAGAATTTTCTCTCTGCCAGTCTTCTCTCCTCCACCCCCTTCAGACTTCCTCTTTTTCCAGGACATGTACTCTTTTTTAGCCTCCTGTCATGGGAAAGAATTAAAATGTCTTCCTTTTCCCTGTGAGTGAGCCCCTGCAGGAACCGCATAGCCTTCTTGTAATTAATAAACTATATTTAATATAGGTTTGAATTTAATAATAAGTAATATAGTGTTTAAATTAACCACATGAAATTAATCTACGAGTGTTTTTAGCTTTTATTTTGTCATGTCCTTCATTTTTCTGGGATGGCCTACATTTTGGGGTGCCTTGTCCTCTTTTGTGGTTATGACATCTGGTCACCCTGCTTTAACTTGATTTATATGTTATGATAGCAGGGAAAATTTCTTTCAAAGGGTGACACCTCTGTCATGGAGCAGCTTTTCCAAATTAGACCCCATTAGATTCCTATCCTATCCCTACAATGTTAGGGAGCATCTAATAAAGTCAGATTTTTACAGGGCGATTTTGGTGACACAGTCTGTTGTTCCTAATGCTGCAATTTATAATATTTTAATGCTGATTTATGCATTATTTTAGATTTTTAACTGTGAGTGCTGCCTTTCATACATATTGTATAATGGCTGTTTAATTTTTTTTTCTTTCCACAACAAAGTGGTACAATTCACTGAGCATAAACATGACAGAAACGAAGGCCAAGTGTTTTACTTTCTGATCTGGAGTCAGTGGAGATCCAGGATTGTTCCATTTATTTCTTCTGTCACCCTGCTTAATTGTTTAATCAGGAAACAGAACTTAGGACAAGACCACCAAATGGTCAACTGCTTCTTGGTGCTTTTGATAACTCTAAATTCTCTCTCTTGAGACAAGATTTGCAAAAGAAAGCTCCTAGTCTTGGAATTCTGCAGTTTATTTACCTTCAACTAAGACATTTTATCCCCTAAAGGAAGGTTAAAGAGTAAATTATTAGAGATCTTATTGCACTGGGATCTTTAGGAATATAACTTTTATTGGGAGCACTGGCTTAATTTCACTTCTACTCAAAATCTTCAGTAATTCAATGCACCAAGATTGAGCAGGTTATGTCTCAATTTGGGAGGTAGATGTGAGGGCTAAAATCCCACAGAATGTACCTGAAATAATTTGGTTGCAAGGCCTGTTGCTTTTTTCTGTTGTAGTGCTCAGGAAACCAGATTACGTAGATGGTAACTCAGTCCCATGCAACTTGGGCTACAACTCTAGACACATGGGCAGCCCAATCCTGAGCTGCCTGGGGCGCCCAGCCTTGGCAGCACCAAGAACAGCTGCCGCCAGATCCTGCGCACTCCGGGCTACCACGGGAGGCACCTCAGGAGAAGGGGACTTTTGTCCCCTTCTCCCGGGTAAGGTAAGCAGCCCCGCAATGGGGCTACTCACTTTACCACCAACCAAAAGGTCGGCGGTAAAGTAAAGGTGTTCGTGTAGGGCACTGAGCTCTCCATGGATGCCTTGGATCCTGTGGAGCAGAGCTCCACGGACCCACCTCCCTCCCTCCAGCGTGCCTCCCTCCGCCCTCTCTCCACCCCCCACCAGCCTCCCCCCTCCCCAGAATGCCTCCTCCCCATCCCCACCCCCGCTTACTGTGCTGCGGCTTGGCAGTCTGTGAGTCAGGGCAACCGCCCCACGCTAGCCCAGCACCTTATGGCACATTTGCGACAGTCTGCGGCGGCACGGAGCCACAGAGCCCAGGATTGGGCTCTTACCTGGGAGTTCCATTAAACTCAGTGGAGCTTACTTCTGAGTAGGCATGTCTAGGATTGCATTGTTTAATTCAGTGGTTCTGAAACTTTTTAGCACTGGGACCCAATTTTTAGAATGACAATCTGTTGGGACCCACTTAAAATGATGTCATTAACCTGGAATTGATGTCATGACCAGAAGTGACATCATCAAGCAGAAATAAAAATTAACACCCCCATATGAAAAAATCAAATTAAATCAATTAAAAGTTTATAATTTAAATTAAAAGTTTTCAATAAGTAAATTAAAAGTTTACAATAAGTAGCCCATATGTGCTGGGCCGAGGAATGTATACATGACACTCCTTAACACAGTAACAAATTTGGAAGGAAACTGGCCTGCTACAGTAGCTCTTTGGCTTGTGGATCCACTGGCCATGAAGGAATGTATAGGAGCTCAGGAACACAGCTACAGAACTACAGCTGCTGCAAAGTTTTGTTATGCATAGGACACTTTCCATACTAGTGTGAGCCTAAATATGATGATGCTAGTTTTTTGCAATGATTGTCAACAAAATTTAAGAGAGAGGAGTGTGTTTGGTTTTCTGTATTTCTGTATCTAGCTGCCAACACTGCATGAGCAGGTAGACCTGGGCTCCACATTGGGAAGTATGGTAGACCTGGACTCTGAAGATTATTCCAGCTGTCATCACCCTCCCCAACTCTGTTTCCCTCCCTCCCTCTTTGGGAAGGGACCCAAAAGAAACTTTGTACACCCCTGATAAAAATTCTCTCAGAGCCCTCGCTGACAGCTTCAAGAATCCTTTCTTTCAATAATCAAGGCAGAAAGCAGAGTTTACTATCATTTGCTCTGGATCTTACTCCATTATCACTATTGCCAAAGTTTTTGGGGGTTAATAGCCCCATTGGAAAAGGTAGGAAGAGTCAATCGCATCTTTCAAGCAAAATATGTCCACACAGCTCTCCTTCCTGCAGATGGAGTAAGTCAATTCCCATGACAACTTGTCATTTGCCTGGGCAGGGAGATTTTGAATGGACCTTAATATACCAGATAAGATCATTTTTCGTCCTTTGAGAAATCCATTAACGTATTGAACTGGAGAAGTTATTAAGTGTTGTGATGCAAAGGTGGGAACCATCTAATAAAACAACAAGCAATTTTTAAAAATCACTATTTTTATTAAGATTTAATAAAAGAATTTTCATTTTTATCCAGAGTACATTTGTCCATTTTATCCAGGCAACAGTGTTGCTAACTTTGATAGGTCAATTTGAGAAGAAACAAGATTGTGTGATGTCATCAAAACTGTTGTCCTTGCAGGAATAAAGACTCTGGAGGAATATGGTGTTAAAAATGTCTTTTCAAATTGGAATGAATTATCTTTTATAATCCCCCAGTGCCTTTCTTGACTTGAACCAGGTGTGTCAATGTAACCGTATGGATGTTGGTCTGATAGATATGCTCTACATTTTCTCTCACTTGTCTTCTGCACATGGACCTTTTCAAGAAAGAGGTGAGGGTGGAAGCACCCAGAGACTGCTTGAACTGCCATCTTTGACGTCATCCAGCTGGAGCAATGGTGGCCAACTTATTAGAATGTTGCGTCACAGGCAAGCGAGAGTTGGGGAACGTAAGGCAAGAATTAGGAGGGCTTGCCGGCCTGGCTGTGTTTGCCTCTGTCCAAGAAAAGTGTCAGAGTCTAAATAGACGCAAACCCCTCCCCACAACTGCATCAAGGATTCCATGAAGATAGCAGCACCCCTCTTTCACCACAATATAGGGGGAAATTTTAAAGATGGGGCACAAGATAGTAGTTTTCTCAGTGCTCTTTTCTTATACTGTATTTGTTTATTATTTCTCTTTTCCACCTTTTTTGTTTTGAAAGAGTTAAAAATGTTGATTTGAAGTTGTGTTAAAGTTTCTCTACATATGAAAGTGTTCTCACTTTCTTTTCCTCCCCATTTCACTCTCCTATCTGTCTTAGATTGCAAACAGATCTGAGTTTTTTAAAATCATTCTTCTGACCTCTGCTTCAGTTTTTTCCCCTCCAACACCCATTCCTTCCTTCCTTCCTGTTCTGCTCTCATTCTCCCTTGCACAGTTTCTGACCATCTACCTCACTTTTATTCCTTCCTTTCTATTTCCCACTACCTCTCTCTTATTCCTTCTCTCTTCCATGATCACACTTTTCTACCGCTTGGTTTTTATTCCCTTTCTCCACTCCTTTTCAACATCCTCCCTAAATTCACCGCCATCATTCTCTTTTGTTCCTCCTTTTCCCTTTGGTGAACTTACAGCCCAGTCCTAAGGGGGCCTAATGCTGATGCCGAGCTCCAGTGCCAGTGCTGGGTGTCGCAAATGTGCTGTAAAACATGTCCGTGGCACAGAGAGGAGGAACCGCTGACGCTGTGCCAGCACCAGTCAGTGCTGGGTTTAGTGCCACATGGACAGCCGGTCAGCGCTCCTCCAGTCGCAGCTGGCAGTAAGTATTTTTGGGACAGGGCAAGGTGGGGACTAGGCTGAATGGGGAAGAGGGAGGGCGGAGAGAGGGGAGAATCGGGGCCAGCAGGAGGGCTGGAGATGGTGCCAGACACTGTCACTGTACTCTAAATGTTCCTTCTGGCCCAAGAGGAAGAGCATTCTTGTGTCTGTGCCCGCTCAAAAGCAGGTGCAGATCCAAGGAGACCCATTAGCGCTGTGGCTATGTTAGGATTGGGCTGTCCACATATTTGGCCACAATGAGATCTCTTCTTTCAGCATTTTCCTTTTTACATTATCAGGTGCAAACTGATCTGTATATCAGATCAGTTACACATATCAGATCAGTTACACAGATACACATATCTGTTTTCCTTTTTTTCTTATACTACAGAGCTCTCCCCTTCTTTCCCCCTTCCACACATTATCAGGTGCAAGCTGTTCACATAGCTCTCTTCTTATTTTCTTCTTTCTTAGAGTATAGGCTCAATCAGGTGCCACATGACTCTATTTTCTTCCTCCTTTTCGGTCTTTCATTACCAGGCTTAATTTGGCCACTGTATACCAGTGTCTTATTCCTTCTTTTTTTTTTCCTTTACCACCAATCTCTCCCTTACTCTTACTCTTTTTTATGTTATGAGGCTCAAGTTGACCACACTGAGTGCTACTGTATTTTTTGTTTCCTTTTTTACATTTTCAGGCTCTATTTCAACACTATTTACCTGTGTCTTATTCCTTTTTCCTACTTTCCACGGAGCTCTCCCTCATTTCACCTCCTCCTATGTTCTCAACCTAAATTTAACCACTTCTTACCTCTGTCCTATTCCTTTTTTCCTTTCCATGCTGCACCCCCCCCCCACACACACACACTGTCAGGCTCAATTGGGGCATACTGAGCTCTCTAGCATTGCTTATTTTATTTCTTACATTATTGGACTCTGTGTTGCCAAACATATCTCTCTTGTTTGCCTTCCTTCTTGGTCACTACTTACCCGTGACTTAGTCCATTGCTTTCTTTCCCACTGAGCTCTCCCTTATTCTTGCTTTCTTCCCCTGAGTTTTCAAGATCATTCTGGCCACACATCTCTCTTTTATTCCTTCTTTTGTTAGATTTAATTTGGCCACAATGTAGCTTTTATTCCTCCTTTTCCTTCTACATTGTCAGGCACAATTTCAACACTACTTACCACTGTCTTATTCATCTGCCTTCTTTCCTACATTCTCATTCCTTCTTTACTTCCTAGGTTATCAGCCTTAATTTGCCTACACAGCTTTCTTTTCTTAATTGCATTCACAGGCTCCTTTTGGTCACTACTTATCTGTGTCCCACAGCTTTTTTTTTTTTTTTTTTTTTTTTTTGCTTCCCATTCTACCATATTCCTTCTTATTTTGCCAAGAAATAGGGACTCAATGTGGGTACACTAAGGCACAAATCCTAATAGAGCTGAGCTCCACCGCCAGTGCTGCATATTGTTAACATGCCGCAAAACATGAGTACAGAGCTTCAGTACCTGAAACAGTTCAGAGTACAGCAAGAGCTCTGAATGACAGCTCCAAGCTCTCTTGTATTCTATCTTATTGTTCTTACATTATCAGGTTGCCTTGAATGGAGCTGCATTGAATTCAATCTTTTCTTGCTTACATGATCGGGCGTTTCCGGGCTATTACACGGAGTCCTATTCCTTGTTTCTCTTTCAGGGCCCCATTATCTACCCCAATTTCTGCCTATGTCTCAGTGTCTTTTTTCCACATTGAGCTCTCTTGAATTCTATCTTTTCTTGTTTACTTTATCAGGCTCTTGTTGGCCACTACTTACCTGTGTCTTATTCCATCTAACTCTTTCTCATTGAGGACTTCATTATCTGCCCCTCTTTCTGCCTTTGTATCAGGCTCAAATTTGCCACCATGAGCTACCTTGAATTCAGTCTTTTCTGGATTACATAATCGGGCATTTCCTGGCTATTACACTGTGTCCTACTTTACACTGTGTCCTATTCCTTGTTTTTCTTTCAGGGCTCCATTATCTACCCCACTTTCCTCCTATGACTAAGGGTCCTGTTTTCCACATTGAGCTCTCTTGAATTCTATCTTTTCTTGTTTACTTTATCAGGCTCTTTTTGGCCACTACTTGCCTGTATCTTATTCGATCTAAAACTTACCCATTGAGGGCTTCATTATCTGCACCCATTCCTGCCTGTGTGTCAAGCTCATTTTTTCCACATTGAGCTCTCGTGAATTCTACTGTATCTTGCTTAATTTATCAGGTTCTTGTTGGCTACTACTTACCTGTGTCTTATTCCATCTAACTCTTTCCCATTGAGGGCTTCATTATCTGCCCCTCTTTCTGCCTATGTGTCAGGCTCATTTTTGCCAACTTGAGCTGCCTTGAATTCAATCTTTTCCTGCTTACAAGATTGGGCGTTTCCTGGCTATTACCCTGTGTCCTATTCCTTGTTGCTCTTTCTCTTTCAGGGCTCCATTATCTACCCCACTTTCTGCCCATATCTCAGGGTCCTTTTTTCCACATTGAGCTCTCTTGAATTCTATCTATTCTTGTTTACTTTATGAGGCTGTGTTTGGCCACTACTTACCTGTGTTTTATTCCATCTAACACATGCCCCTTGAGGGCTTCATTGTCTGCACCCATTCCTGCCTATGGGTCAAGCTCATTTTTTCCACATTGCCCTCACTTTAATTCCTTCTTTTCCTGTTTATCAGGCTCTTGTTGGCCACTACTTACCTGTATCTTTTTCCATCTAACTCTTTCCCATTCAGGGCTTCATTATCTGCCCCTCTTTATGCCTATGTATCAGGCTCATTTTTGCCACCTTGAGCTGCCTTGAATTCAATCTTTTCTTGCTTACATTATCAGGCATTTCCTGGCTATTAAACTGTGTCCTATTCCTTGTTTTATTTCAGGGCTCCATTATCTACCCCACTTTCTTCCTAGGTCTAAGTGTCCTTTATTCCACATTGAGCTCTCTTGAATTTTATCTTTTCTTGTTTACTTTATCAGGCTCTTTTTGGACACTACTTACCTGTGTCTTATTCCAGCTAATTCGTTCCCATTTAGGGCAACCATTATCTGCCCTTCTTCCTGCCTTTCTGTCATGCTCATTCTTTACACATTGAGCTATCTTGTATTCTAGCTTTTCTTGTTGACATTGTTGGGCATTTCCTGGCTGTTACACTGTGTCCTATTCCTTGATTCTCTTTCAGGGCTCCATTATCTACCCGAATTTCTGCCTAAGTCTCAGGGTCTTTTTCTCCACATTGAGCTCTCTTGAATTCTATCTTTTCTTGTTTACTTTATCAGGCTCTTTTTGGCCACTACTTACCTGTGTTTTTCAATCTAAAACTTGCCCATTGAGGGCTTCATTATCTGCACCCATTCCTGCCTGTGTGTCAAGCTCATTTTTTCCACATTGAGCTCTCATGAATTCTACTGTATCTTGCTTAATTTATCAGGTTCTTGTTGGCTACTACTTACCGGTATCTTATTCCATCTAACTCTTTCCCATTGAGGGCTTCATTATCTGCCCCTCTTTCTGCATATGTGTCAGGCTCATTTTTGCCACCTTGAGCTGCCTTGAATTCAATCTTTTCTTGCTTACATGATCGGGTGTTTCCTGGTTGTTACACTTCGTCCTATTCCTTGTTTTTCTTTCAGGGCTCCATTATCTACCCCACTTTCTGCCCATATCTCAGGGTCATTTTTTCCACATTCAGAACTCTTGAATTCTATCTATACTTGTTTACTTTAACTGGTTGTGTTAGGCCACTACTTACCAGTGCCATATTCGATCTAACACTTGCCCATTCAGGGCTTCATTATCTGCCCCTCTTACCTGCCTATGAGTCAGGCTCATTTTTTCCACATTGAGCTCTCTTGAATTCTACTGTATCTTGCTTAATTTATCAGGCTCTTTTGGGCAACTACTTACCTGTGTCTTATTCCAGCTAAATCTTTCCCATTGAGGGCTCCATTATCTGCCCTTCTTCCTGCGTTTCTGTCATGCTTATTTTTTCCACATTGAGCTATCTTGAATTCTAGCTTTTCTTGCTGACGTTGTCGGGCATTTCCTGGCTGTTACACTGTGTCCTATTCCTTGTTTCTCTTTCAGGGCTCCATTATCTATCCCACTTTCCGCCTTTGTCTCAAGGTCTTGTTTTCCACATTGAGCTCTCTTGAATTCTATCTTTTATTGTTTACTTTATCAGGCTCTTTTTGGACACTACTTACCTGTGTCTTATTCCATCTAACACTTGCCCCTTGAGGGCTTCATTATCTGCACGCATTCCTGCCTATGCATCAAGCTCATTTTTTCCACATTGATCTCGCTTTAATTCCTTCTTTTCCTGTTTACCTTATCAGGCTCTTTTTGGCCATTACTTACCTGTGTCTTATTCCATCTAACTCTTTCCCATTCAGGGCTTCATTATCTGCACCCATTCCTGCCTATGTGTCAGGCTCGTTTTTTCCACATTGAGCTCTCTTGAATTCTACTGTGTCTTGCTTAATTTATCAGGCTCTTTTTGGCCACTACTTACCTGTGTCTTATTCCATCTAACAATTGCCCCTTGAGGGCTTCATTATCTGCCCCTCTACCTGCCTAAGCGTCAGGTTCATTTTTTCCACATTGAGCTCTCTTGAATTCTACTGTATCTTGCTTAATTTATCAGGCTCTTTATGGCAACTACTTACCTGTGTCTTATTCCAGCTATTTCTTTCCCATTGAAGGCTCCATTATCTGCCCTTCTTCCTGCCTTTCTGTCACGCTCATTTTTTACACATTGAGCTATCTTGAATTCTAGCTTTTCCTGCTTACATTATCGGGCATATCCTGGCTGTTACACTGTGTCCTATTCCTTTTTTCTCTTTCAGGGCTTCATTATCTACCCCACTTTCAGCCTATGTCTCAGGGTCTTTTGCTCCACATTGAGCTCTCTTGAATTCTATCTTTTCTTGTTTACTTTATCAGGCTCTTTTTGGCCACTACTTACCTGTGTCTTATTCCATCTAACACTTGCCCATTGAGGGCTTCATTATCTGCCCCTCATTCTGCCTATGTGTCAGGCTCAGTTTTGCCACCTTGAGCTGCCTTGAATTCAATCTTTTCTTGCTGACATTTTTGGCCATTTCCTGGCTATTACCCTGTATCCTATTCCTTGTTGCTCTTTCTCTTTCAGGGCTCCATTATTTATCTGCCCCCTTTCTGCCTGTGTCAGTCTTATTTTGTTACTTCTTACCCTTGTCTTACTCTTTCATTTCCTACTGAGCTCTTCAATATTGCTCCTTTTTTTCCTACATTATCAGGCTCAGTTTTATCAACACTTAGCTCCCTTCAATTCCTTCTATTCCACCTTGTTTCTTACATTACTAGGTTCAATTGGGCCACCACTTCCATGGGTCTTAACTGTTTTTTTTTTCTTTTACCGCCACTGTACTCTTCCTGCTTCCTCCTTGTTTTCCCCATGTTGTCATATCTCAACTTGGCACAATTAGCTCTCTTTTTCCTTTCTTACATCATCAAGCTCTGCCACCACTTTCCTGCATTGTATTTCCTTTTTTCCCTTTCCCACCGAGCCCTTCCTTCTTCTTTTTCTTCCCTACTTTCTGAGGCTTAGGAAGTCCACATAAAGCCCTCTGTTTTACACTCTTTTATTTATGAGGCTAAGTTTGCCCACATGGGGCTCTGTATTTTTCCACCTTTTCTCTCTTACTTTATGAAGCTCAATTTGGCCTACTCACCTGTGTGTTATTCCTTTTTTCCCCTTTCTCACTGAGCTCTCTCTTTCCTTCTTTTCCTCTCCTATGTTATAAGGCTCATTTTGACCACACTTAATTTTCTTTTATTACTTCCTTTTTTACATCATGAGGCTCTACTTTATGGCTCTATCTTATTCTTTCTTTTCTGTCTTGCATTATCTTTCTCACCTTGGCCACTTCTTACCTGTAACTTATTCCTTTCCCACTGAGCTCTTCCTCATTCCTTGTTTTCTTTCCTATATTATCATGCTCAGTTCAGGCACACTAAGCAATCCTTTATTTCTTTCCTTCATTCTACCATTACCAGGCTAAAATTGGCCACCTATGTCTTATTCCATTTTTTTTCCCATCAATGAGCACTCCCTTATTCTGTTATCAGGTTCAGTGTGGACACACTTAGCTCTCTTTTATTCCTTCATTTCTTTTTAAAATTATGAGGTTCTGTTTGGTCATTCCTGACCTGTGTATTATTCTGTTTCCTCTTCCCACTGAGTTCTTCCTTATTCCACCTTTTCTTTCCTATGTTACCAAAAATTTGGTCACACTAAACTCTCTTTTCTCTCTTAAATTATCAGTCCCAATTTGCTACTACTTCTGTGTTCCATATTCCTTTCTTGTGCTTCCAACTATGCTCCCCCTTATTCCACCTTTTCCCCCCTCTATATTAGCAGGTGCTCTCAGTGTGGCCACACTTGGGTCTCTTTTCTTGTCTTTCTTACATTATCAGGTTCTGTTTGACTTTGACCATATCTACATTTTCCTTTTTTTTTTTTTTAAACCACTGAGCTCTCCCTTTTTTCTCTCACTTTCCCTGTTTTCATTCTGAGGGCCAAATCCTATCCAAGTTTCCAGCACTAGTGCAGCCACAATGCAGCCTCTGGGTAAGGGAACAAATGTTCCCATACCTGGAGGAGGCCTCTGTGATTGCCTCCCCACCACAAGATTTAGTGCACGCCCCATTGACACAGCTGCACTGGCACTGGAAAATTGGATAATCTGTTGCCTACCTTTAGCTGTACTTATTTTTTCTTGCATTAGATGCTTAGTATGTCTGTGCTTAGCTCTCTTTTTTCCTTCTTTTTACCCTGACATTATTAGGCTCTACTTGGCCACTGCTTACCTGTGTTTTCTTTTTTTCTTTCCCACCATTTAGTTCACCTTTGTCCCTTTTCTATTTTACATTATCAGAGTCAATTTAGCCACTACTTATTGCTTTCTTATTTCTCTTTTTGCCCCTTTCCTTCTTCAATTTTACTTCCTGCTTAACTCTTTTTTATTCCTTTCCCCCTTTTCTTGTTCAGTCCTGTTTCAACTTCCTGCCATCTACATGTTTTATTCTTTCTCACATGTTCAGCTTCAATTTGGTCACAGATTGCCCCTGTATCAATCCTGCTTCAATTTCTTACCATCTGCCTCCCTTTATTCCTTCTTGTTACGTGTTTATGTATTTGAAATATTTCTACCACAGCCTTGCAGTCTCATAGAGGCCAGCAGGGTGCCTTTTAGCAGATATTAAACAAAAGAGCAGTATTTTTATCCATTTTTCATATGATTGAGCCTTAGGGCCCAATCCTATGGCCCTGTAGCGCCCGCACAAGGTGACATAAATGTGTCATTGAGCACATTTATGGCACTGGACAAGGAGGGAGTGCCAGTGCTGGGCCAGCACCTTTTCAGGGGGGGGAGAGGAACGGGGAGGGACCAGCCCAGGAGGGGGGAGGGACTGCTGGAGGCCTCCTTTGTTGAATCCAAAGCTCTGAGTTGGCCTTATAAGCCTGACATAGGGAGCTCCTTAGATCTGTGCAAACCAGTAGTTCTCACAGTTTTAGCACTGGGACCCACTTTTTAGAATGAGAATCTGTCATGACCCACCAGAAGTGATGTCATGACTGGAAGTGCCATCATCTAGCAGGAAAATTTTTAACACTCCTAGGCTGTAATCCTACCAACTCATACCCAGCAGCAAGAGCATATACAGAGTAACCTGTTTACAGGACAGTGCTGTAACATTTCCCCAGATGCAGTCACATACCATGATAGCATCAAGTCTAATCTACTAAAAATAAAATCTTGAAATGAATGGGGACCCACCTGAAATTGGTTTGCAACTCACCTAGTGGGTCCCAACCCACAGTCTGAGAAACACTGGTGCAAACAAATTAGCTAGTGCAGATTTGAGAAAGCCTGCTACAGAAGGCCTTCCTCAGGGGAAGGAAACCTCCAGTGGCAGGAAGCTTAGGATTGGGCTGTTAGTTTCCCATTATCTATTTACCTCCCATGTCTTGCTTTCCTTCCTTTTCTTTACATAGCTTCAGTTACCCACCACCTGCCTCTTTTCCTTTTTATTTTGTCTTCCCCTCTTTCTTCCATCATACGTGAATTTCTCACCTTCTATCTCACTTGAACTAATACTGTCTCCCTTTCTTTCTTGCCAGTTTTGACATGGCCTCTTTCTCGCTCCCTTTCTTCTGCTTTTATTTACAGAGCTCTGTGTGTTTTTCTGTCCATCTTTCTCTTTCTGTCACTGTATTCTGTTTTGCTTTTCCTACCCTTTCCCTGAATTTTCCCCTATGTTCGTTTTATTTTTTTTCCCTTGCTTTTGGGGAGAAGTTGGTTTCTTGGGCAGAGGAAGAACAATGTCTGGGCTTGCCATGTACAGATTGTGGGAACTCCCAATCCTTCCCTGATTTAAGAAAATCCTCATTGCCTACTTGCTTGGCCAAGTGTGTTACTCCAGCTATGGAATCTGAGGTATGCCAATCAGGATCTGGATGTTGGTTCACATCTCCTTCTTGTTCATCAATATATTGCCATCTGGGGAGAAGAGAAGAGAATTGAAGAGTTACTTAAGCTTTTCTAAAATTTGATTCTGGAAAGAAACTAAGAGGGTGATCACCAGGCAAGTGGAGGAGGCTGGATGAGGTTGTGTTTGATGGGGTGGGGCTGTGCTGGGGTTCCCTGAGCAAATGGCAATGGCTACTTCTGTACTTGCCTTTTGACTGTGAGTTCTTCTCAGAAAGGACCATGTTTCTTCTAAGGCACAGTTGGGATTTGGGGAGAACGTGACTTGAGTAGTTGGTATCTGGACCTTATGCATGACTTTGATCATTTTATTGGTCCTTACACTCTGATACCTTTCTCCCCTATGAATAGCATATGGCCTGAAGACAACCCAGATAAGGGTTTCAGTGAAAGACAAGAGAGGTTTTAAGTCTAACTTCTGTTGCAGTTTCAGTTAGGATCTCCCTGTGCATGCTCCACATCCTGGGGAAAAAACTTCTATTGGTTTCAAGGAGTAAATGACATACATAGAGCCCCCTTGTTTGGATCCAGATAACAGTGGTAAGTAAAAGCTAAAGGTGTCCAGTCTTCCCCCCCCCCCCCGCAGTCCCAGAGAGGATCAGAAAAAAAGGTGAGGGTGAACCTTACTCTTTGAATATATGTCCAGGGATTTCCGTATTAAGTCTTGCAATCTTCAGCTTTCTTTCAGTTCGAGACATTCTTCATGGATCTGGAGATTGTGCTTACTGCCCCTTAGCAGTACAAAGCAAGAGATGTGGCATGATGGTATTCCCGCACCTTAATTTACCTGCCAAGACAGAGAGGCAGGTAATTTAGCTGCCAAGACAGAGAGCAAAGTGGCTGATTCTGCTGATGACATGCAGCTGAAGGGCAGTCTTCCCTGGGGAGACTTACCTTGTCAGTTCCCACAAAGTGTTCTGTCATTGGGTCCTGCTGCAACCAGCCCTGCAGCAGGATGCTGAATGCTCCAAAGGGGAACCCAATGTATGGCCTCTTTCCTTAGCCTCTTTCTTCTCTGCCTGAAGTGCACAATGCCAGCTGGCCAGCAGGCGTATTCGTCACAGCCCAATGAGAGTCCTCCTGGCTAAGGTCACCCTCAGGCCTTGACAGGAAGGAGCATCCTTAGTTGGTCAGAGGAGTGCAAGTTCTGTTCCCATTTGAGGAAAGGCTCCACTTTGCAGGCTGGATGAAAAGGAAAAAAGAGGACGTGGTGTGAAGCATGATCCAAGCACTAGTACATCTGGAAGTGGGCAGGGGATTGTGAAACCCCACCTGCAGAAAGGTTTCAGTACAGACCTTTGGGCTCCAAACACCAGCAAGTGGTTAGATCAGCAGCAAAGCTTCTTCCATTGCTGAGGAGTCCCTGGTGCAGATGCAAAGGAAACAATGTTGTATTTTTAGATGCACAGGAGTGGGGGGGGGAAATATATGCTCCTCTCTCACCCCTCTCAAAACCAAAATTTTCCAACTCTTTTCACTACTACTACTACTACTACTACTACTACTACTACTACTACTACTACTACTATTATTATTATTATTTATTACTTGCTTATTGATGAGCCTGTGTAGAGGCCAGGGCAATGAGACAGCCCTTCTTTTTCTCAGGGGGTACTAGCTTCCTCCGTGTCTCTTTCTGTGGCTTGAACTGTTCTGTTTGCTTGCCTGCACAAGGAAGCATTCCTACTATGGTTCATCTTTCCTCCACCCTGACAGTGCCTAATTGCTGCGAAAAGATATTCACTGAGGGCTAAGGGTCCCTGAGAGAGTGCACTCAGACCCCCCAGGATGAACATCATTGTATAGGGCAGGTCAGCTCCCTCCCCCCCCCCCGGCTCAAGAGCATTGCAGCTGCAGGCAGCTCACCCCCCTACACACACAAACACACCTGAAAAGGTCTCTGCTCACATTTCCAGTTGCTCAGTGACTGTCAAGGAGAATACAACAAGCTCTGGCCTCTATGATGGGTCAGGAGACTAAGAGGCTCCTGGCTTGCTTTGTATTATTATAAACTGCCATGGTGATAATTTTGATCAGAAAGTCAGGCGAAAAGCTAAAAATAACGCCCCATAGCCTCTTTAAAAAAGATATTTCACCTCTGTATGTCTGTGATTATCCTTGCAGCCAGGATGACAGACTCCAATCTGAGCAGAGCATCTTTCATCACTTCCTGGGAAAGATTAAGGGACAAGACACACCAGATGAGAGTTGGTGCCCAGTGGAATCCAACAGGGTTGCTGCAGACCCCTCCCACACTTTTATTTCCTCCAAACGTCACAATTCACTGCCACTTTGTCAGTGACAACTCCTCAGAACAGGAATTATTACTCCACTGTATCCGTTTAATGTTTTTGAAACCAGCGTGAAAGGGACTTACTGGGGATTTGTCCAACCTCGACCACAAGGCTGATGGAAATTGAGAGCAGATTTGCCATCGAATCTTCTCACTGTTCAAGAAAGTGGGGACCCCATCACAGCACAGAAGAGAAGCCTTTCTCCACCGTCATGCCTCACCTGGTGGGATTCTGAAGATGTTCGCAAAGAAAATGGTTGGCTGCCTTGAAGCATTTAAACTGGTCCCAAGCATCACTTTTAAGGTAACTCCCCTGGCTGGCAGGACACAACTTCCTAGGATTGCCTGAAGCACAGCTATTTAAACTGGGGCGTCGCGACCAGCCCTGGCTTCTGCCCCTTTAAGGGGCGGGGGGGAGGCAGCGACCCGATCCCCAGGATCACGTCGCTAAGGGGGCTGCAGTCACCAGTCCCTGCAGCAGCCTCCCTGGGGGGCTGGGAGCCCTGCGCGAGCATCTGCAGGGCTCCCCAAAGTTCCAAAAGTGAAAGTGGAGCAATCGTACTCCCTGCAGAACCAGAAGTGGCGTGTGATCACTCCGCTTTCACTTTTAGAAGGCTACGTAAGTGTCTGTGGGGCTCCCCGCACCCGACAGGCTGCTGCAGGGACTGGTGAGTGCATCCCAGTCCCTGCAGCCCCCCCTTAGCGACGTGATCCTGGGGATCATGTCGCTGCCTTCCCCCTGCCCCCACTGCCTCCCTCCCCTCCCCTGCAAGGACTTACTGCCGTCCTCAAACTCCCTCAGAGTTTGGAAACCACAGGCCTAAGTATCAGAGATTCAGAATGTAGAAGCCATTAAGACATCCTTCTGAGATCTTTCAATAGGTTAACATCTTTCAAGCAGTACAGACAGGAGGAAAAGAATGAGATACCTGCCAAAACACATTCCCTTTCCTGATCATTAGAACTAACATCATTACTAATATGCTACAATAACCAATACAATCACTCATACTCTTTTCGTACCTTCTTATTCCTCTCACTAACTGAATCTCTTTATAATAGGAAAGATGAAAATGTGCAATCAGAGTAAAACCAAGAGAGACTGTCTAGTCTGGTCTGGTAATCGCAATGTTCTGACCAACTGACAGTTGAACCGAGGGACTATGATGTCAGATTGTGATGTCACAAGAAGGCCATGACACTACCAGGAAATCCCTGATAAACAGCAAGTGGTATTCAGTGGCCTCTGAGCTGAGGGGTTCCACTTGGCAATCATGATTAGCAGCCATTGATAGGCCTCTTCTCCATGAAATTGTCTCCTCGCCTTTTAAAACCATCCAACTGGTAGCCATTGCCACTTTATGTAGCAACAAATCCCAGAAGTTCATTTCGTTTCTTGTCTTTTATTTGTTTGTTTTTTCATTGCCTTGTATATTGACGTTCAGTACAAATCATCAGAACAATTAATCTTTGGCTGGTGCCAAAAAGACATCATATGTTGTGTGATTAACTCTTCACTTCTGAATCAATGTCCATCAATTTCATTGCGTCACCCAGAATTATGGGAGAGGGAGGAAAACTCAAGCTACATTCTCCATAGCATGTGTGATGAATCCCTGTATTCCCTGGGGTTCCCACTTCTTTTCTGTGCCTTTTTGTCTGTTTTCCTATATTTTGGACAAATTTAACGCACCAGCAGCTTCTGTGTATTCAGCTGCTGAAAGCATCACAGGCAGCTTTTGTCCCTTTGTTTTGTAGACACTATAAGCTTTTTTTCTTCTGTTTGGGTCAGAGTTCCTGCCAGGGACAGGGATATGCCTGCTCATTGACTCACTCTCCCATATGTCCTACTCCAGACACATATCTATGTAATCCCTTTCCACTAATCAGTTAAACTGGTGACATCGTGATAGCCAAATCTTAAGACTTGCAAGCCCACTGGTAACTGAGTGGTGTTCATTCCAGCTACCCGAGAGCCCACTCTGTGGGTACTGGAGAGAAGCAGCGACTCGCAGGGTAGCAAGAAGAAGTAGTTTTGGAGTTCCACCTTCCAGGTAATTAGGATAGGGACAAGTCTAGCAGAGATCTGTCAGGCTCCGATTAATTTCAATTCAGTTTTTCCACCAGTTTACAAAATGTTCCTGAATGAGACAAGCAGATTAGACGGCCCCCCTCTGTCTGGTCTGGGCTGGTGGCAGCAAATATATTCTACCGAGGCTTTTCTCCATTCAACTGCAAGTCCAAGAAGGGAAAGGAGTAAGCAAGCTGATCATTAGGCACTGCTTCCCTGGGTCAGCTTGCAGTCCCTTGGGAAGCCCCCTCTTCTTCCTTGACAGTAAACATAATTTTAAAGACCTCAGTCATACTCCCCCTACACACAGGTTCTCTTTTTTCTAACTTAAGAGATTCTAAACACTTTAGTTTCCTCAGAGGCAGGTGCTCCAACCCCTTGATTATTTTATTTGCCCTTTTCTGCATTTTCTCCAAGTCTACAATTATCTTTTGTGCAATATGGTGATCCGAAAGTACACAGTAACCCAAATATGCCTGCACCATAATTTGTTTAAGAGTTCTGCAATACTGGCACTTTTGTTTTCAATTCTTTTCCTAATAAATCCCTAGCATGAAATGTGCCTTCTTCACAGCATCCCTCATACATGATCAAAATTGTCATTAAGATATCTATCCACCATGACTCAAAATTATTTTTCTTCCATAGTCATCATCACCAGTTTGGACCCCATCGGTGCACATGCAGAGTTCTGGTTTCTTGTCCCAGTGTAACTGTTTTTACTCACAATGAACCTCCTTTGCCATTCTGTTGACCATTTACCCAGTTTGGAGGGATTCGCCAGAGCTCATTGCAGTCAGCTTGAGATTTCTGTGGGAGAAGTGATAGCATGTGAGTAGAGATCATAAGAACATAAGAACAGCCCCACTGGATCAGGTCATAGGCCCATCTAGTCTGGCTTCCTGTATCTCACAGCGACCTACCAAATGCCCCAGGGAGCACACCAGATAACAAGAGACCTCATTCTGGTGCCCTCCCTTGCATCTGGGTATATTTACAAATGGTAGGATTTGTTGCCGCTAACCTGTCTTGTTAATGGGTTATAACTTGTTGGTTGCTTCTCTTCCTATATCTAAATTCCTTGTTAGCTTTTGTTTTCCTGTTCTGCAGCACAAGCTGTGTAACAATGCCTGCAGTTTTCCTGTTGCACTAAAGTCATCACAAACTCAACTTTGCTTTGTGTGGAACTGATCGGTTTAGTCTCTAACAATTTCATCACCCTGAATAATCTGAAGTGTCACTGCAATAACCTCTCTCTTAACATAGCATTCACTCACATTCTTAACAGTAAATCACAAGATCAGCAAATGAAAAGTCCCTGTCTCTACAGACTGCTTTGCTCTCACACCTGATTCCAGCTGACTCCACTTCCCCAACTGACACTCCTAACTGCCTCAGAATGCTCTTGTCCATCAGACAGTTGCTGAAGATGACAGATTCTAATTCTAGTTCCATGATATCCTCCAGTAGCCCTAAGAAATTCATTTTGGCAGAGAAATAAATATACCTGCAACTATCCAGAGGGACATACTGTGGTCCCAGCCCCTGGTCAACCACTGGGGGATGCCCAGTGGCATAGCTGGAGGGGGCAGCTGAGCACCCAGTCTGGCAGGGAGCCTCAGAGCAGTGTGCAAGCGGCCCCTCCCTTCAGAGGCATTCCTGTTGGGGGGAGCAAAACAGAGCTGCACCGGGCATCCCGCAGTGGTTTACCAGGGGCTGGGACCAGAGGGACCACAGTATGTTCCTCTGGATAGTTGCAGGTATATTTATTTCTCTGCCAAAATGAATTTCTTAGGCTCCCTGCTGGACTGGGTGCTCCACCCCCCCTCCAGCTACACCACTGGGAATGCCTTGTTTAAGATTTCAGCTCAGCTGTGTGTTGTTCAGCTGCCTTTTTATTTCCCTGCCAGTGGCATAAGTAAGGAGGTGTAGGGGTAGCAGTTGCACTGGCCATCAAGCTTTAAGGGGGCAACAAGCTGAGCTTGACACTAGTGACCAAAATTGTAAAAATCTTGGTATGTATGAATAATACCATCATGTTATAAATCATTGGAAAGGTAATTTAATGCAGAATGCAATGAATCAAACCGCACTGGAATATCTGTATTCTATAAAAAGTTATGGCCAATTAATCAGAAAATGAAAACACAACCGCCTTATGGAACAAAACGTGCATTTTCTTAACTCAAATGACCTATGAGACTGATTGTTCTGAGAGCCAATGTCATATTATTATGCTATTGACATATTGCAATGACATGTTATCATGATATAGCATGAAACCAGTAAGGTGTTAATATGAGTCAGCTCTCATTTCCATGTATACAGAAACCCCTGCTAATTGGGTAAAAAGGCACTTCTTCAAGTGGTGCCCTGCTTATATTTAGCAGGAGTTAATATTATATTTAGGGAGAATAACCTTATATTTAGGGAGACTAACCATCCTTCTTCACCCCTGCACAATGTCTTGAACCAATCAGGGGAACACTTTTTATTTATTTACTTAATTAAGTTGATTTTGTCCGGGGGGGGGTTACAAATCTTCTTTGACCCAGGTAGCAGAGAGATACCTTAGCTATGCCACTAACTGGGGGAGGTAGCAGAGCAAGTAGGTGGCAAGCTGCTGGGGGGGGGGGGAGGAGGAGATGGGTTCCTCCCATTATTCACTTTTTTAAAAGCCCAGGTGTTACGTCACTTCCAGTTGTGACATCACATCTGTCCCCAAAATGCCCAGCTCACAATATTGAAATACCCACAAGGCCCAATTCTCTGGCTTAAAGCCCCTCTCTGACCATTGTTAGAGGGACAATTCCCAGCATTGTCTGGGAATGCTACCAGTCAGCATCTAATATTCTTCTCAGAAAACAAGCTGGCTATAGGATAAGCCTGGTAATGGGCCTCCAAGGACGAACAGATGGCAATAAACAAATAGACCAAGGATGTGAGACCCTGGAAGGACTAAGGACAAACAGTGTGATTGATTACCAAACTGTCAATAATAAATATAAATAACCTGTCAGTGCACATTGTATGGTCCTTCTGACCAAACATTCCAAAGTGATAATGGATGCCGATTTTGCTTTTCTGCCTGCTTATGTGTTATTATTCCCACGGATGTTTTCCTCTCTCTCTTTGTTCTTGCTACCCCTCCTCTATTTAGAATGCTCTATAAAACCTGCATTATTGTAACTCTTCGGGGTCCTCCACCTGTGTGTGGGGGTCCCGTTTGCAAATGAGTAAACATTTACTTTGTCAGAAGTCCTCTGAATTCTCCTGTCTGTTGTTTGCCTCTCCATAATCTCCCATTCGGGAACAGTTTCTGGTGCCGTGACTCGGATGGAAGGCAAGGCTCTGCGAGAACCAAGACGAAGGCACGGCAGGGGACAGCACACCACCAGAAGGTAAAGTAAGCCAGCTCCCACACCCTTTGTTGTGTGTCCTGGCGCTGGGTTGTCTCTGGATCCTACCGTCTCCTTCTGCTAAAGAAAGAGCCCAGGAGGACCGGACTTCACCCGCGGGAAAGTACAGCGCACTTAGGTGAGAATGCTCTGTGGGAACCTAGTGTGGGAACCCTGGTTGAAGGGAGGTCCTAGTGTGGGGCCTCAGTGAGGAGGGTGATTGTGTTTATATTGCTGTACATATTGCTGATTGTGTTTATATTATTGTACATATTGCTGTGTTGTGTGTGTGTGCCCATCTCCGTGATTTCAGAGCAAGGCCACGTGGGTCTCTGCCTGACTGAGTGTTGTGTGACTGAGACGTACAATTATGTACGAAGCAAAAGTAAGAAACATCTGAGTGTGTGTGTCAAGGCAGCAAACCCCGAAGTTTTGAAGGTCTGGCCGTGAATGAGTCACTGTTTTGGATAGCCGGTCCCACTGAGACCAGACTCCCAGGCAGGAGGCGAGCATGTGACAATTAAGATGGGACAAGTTAAGTCTAAGCCAGAAGAAAGGGATCTTTTGAAATATATTTTGGACAACTTTGTGGATTTGGGAGGGGGAAACCCCACCACCATGAAGGGTCTGATTAGGAGGTGTGCCTCTGAATGGGTAAATTACTGGCCGGTTCAGAATTTCCAATGGCCAAGGGAAGGTACCCTTAATTTCCATATGTTATTGATCCTGTCTCAATGGTTCCAGGAAATGGGAAAGGCATTGGGAAAGGGAAATGGGCAGGAGGTCTGGTCTAGAGGGTTGAGCTTCCATTTGCCTGAAGATAACATCTGAAGGTCGCCAGTTTGAGGCCACCGGTACTGTATGACCTTGAAGCAGTTGACAAGCTGAGCCGAGCTATTCCATCTGCTCTGAGCGTGGGAGGATGGAGGCCAGAATGTGCGACCAGATCAAGAAAGAAACATCTGAATGTTGTGGTTTCTTGAAAGATAGAAACCTTATTTCAAATTGTAAAAATCCCTATGGGGATTTAAATTTGCCTGCCTATGTAAACCGCCTTGAATAAAGTCTAAGGAGAAATCTGAGGACCAAGAAAGGCAGTATAGAAATACCTGTATTATTATAATTATTATTATTATTATTATTAGACATTGAGTATTTGCAATTGTTTTTTTCCCTGAAAAAAAGACCTGAGCTCTTAAAGAAATATAAAATTGAATGTTTAGATGTAGAACTTGTAAACTCTGCACAGACCCTGGTGGCTGAGGCTCCAACCGCACCCCCCCTCAAAGCTAACCCCAATTGGCTACCTCAAGGGGCTCTCCCTGTCTCTCTGACAACCCTTCCCCCCTCGTCACCCTCCATCCCTGCACCTCAGCCGCCTCCTCCTCCTATCTATCCAGCACTCCCACCAACAGGGCGCCCTTCCCTCACCTCTCCTCCAATGTACCCAGTGTTTTACTTGCCCACCCCTCCTCATCGGATACCCTGCCATCCACCCACTTCTGCACAGCAACCCCTTCCCTCTCCTGCCATGTCCGGCTCGAGGGATCCATCTCCACCATCCCTCCTTTGTCCTCCTCTTCCCCACATCCCCCGGTGCCTGCTCCTGACTCCTCTTACCCTCCTCCTTCCGTTTGTGTCCCTGCTCAGGAGGAGCCAGCTCCGCCCGCCTCAGAACCTCTGCCGCTCCCTCCCTTGAATCCAGGCAACCAACCAACCCACTCAGCTCCACTCCCTATGTATCCACTCTTCCCTGACCCTGCTGTATCAACCTCAGACCCTCCCTCAGACCCCTCCATCACCGCTGCTTACCCAGTCACCTCTAAGCCATTTTATACACCCCCTCCCCCAGCTGCTGAAGGTATCCAGCCTAGGACTGGGACGATCACTAACATACGGCAACACATCCCCTGGAGTGGCTGGCTAAACATGCCAGGGGACTCCGGCCACCCACTAACCCTGGTAAGTCCTATTAGGGAGTAGAATGGGGTGGGGTGAGCAGGTAGCAATGGGGGCCAAGAGGAGGGCAGACTGGACTCAGGAAGGGCCCAAACACGGCAGCTTGTACTTGTAAGGGAAGTGACTCCAGTTCACTAAACATTTTGGTCACATTCTCCACTTTTTCCAGTTCCACTATATACTTTTTGAGATTTTGTGACCAGAACTGGGCAATCCAGCTGTAATCCAGCTGTGGGTCAACACTTTTATTGAGCTGTCCATCAGGACCCCAAGCTCTCTCTTCAGTTTTGTCACAGGAACTCAGAACACATCCACATGCATGTGAAATTTTGATCTCTTGTCCCGATATGCATACTTCACACTTACTTTGAAGTGCATCTGCCATTTTGCTGCCCATTCTCCAGTTTAGAGACATCCTTTTGGAGCTCTTCATAATCCCTTCTGGATTTCACCACCAAGAAAAGTTTATTGTCATCCAGAGGATGACAAAAAGAAAGGTGGGGAAGATTTGCCAAATCTTTAGTTATATTACCACACCAATAGTCTACAGTGGATCACAAAACAGATACTGCAGATCAAAAAGATGGAGTGCCAACTGATCTGGAATATTGCAGAGTTTAAAGTGGAGAAATAGAAAACATAACAAATACTTGAAATATCCTGGAATAACCAACAACATTTTAAAAATGTTAGACATGTTCATCATAGAGTTAGCCCCGCTAAGTCCCCAATTGCATGGTGATTTTTGGAGTTTAGTATAGTCCAGGGGTCTCCAAACCCCTGCCCGGGGGCCAGATGCAGCCCACGACAAGCCTCTATCTGGCCCGCAGCCAGCCTCTTGTCCCCTGAAAGCCTCTGGCCCACTCAACTGTACATGACCAGAACTGTGCTCTAGTTGTGCCTGGAAGGTGTTCTGAGGGCCAGAGAGGTTGAATGAATGAGCCCATTCATTCATTTATTCACTCATCTAAATTCCATCTCTAACTTATTTATATAAATTTTATATTTAAATTTTCTTCCAGCCCTCAACACCACGCCAGATATTTGATGCGGCCCTCTGACCAAAATGTTTGGAGACTCCTGGTATAGTCAGTGGGTTGGATCTTTGTGAAATTGGGATATGGAACAATATAAGGACTTGTGCAACAATCCTCAGTTCGGTATCTTGAAGGAATTAAAGATTTATTTGCCATATCCACTCTGCTATGAATATTTTCAAATTTGCTCATTAAGAAATTAAAGGAGAGAGGATTTGTTCTGAGAAAAAATGCAGAATTTAAATCAATTTTTATAGACAGGGAGCGTGACTTGTCAAAAATTTGTCAGATCCTTTTGACATTTCTTTGTGAGGAGAAACCAGTGAATCATTGTCTGATCAAATGGAATCAAGACATGTTTTGATATATGGGAACATATCCGATTAAAAGGAAGTGATTTTTCTTTATGTTCAAGTATAAAAGAACAATGGTTCAGAATAAGTAGTTGGCATATGACCCAAGACAAATTCTTGATATGACATTAGTGAAGACAATGTAAGAAGAGCATGGGTTGTTCTCATTTATGGTGGACATGTGACTGTGCTAAGTGAAGTTTGATTTTTTTAAAAATGCCATAAAAAAAACAACAGTTAAGCTGGGGTTAGATCTTTTGTTTCTGTACAAAGAATGTACATCTTATACAAAGAATGTTGATAATGTCTATGTTCCAAGAACGTTCATAATTATTACCAGTTGTATATAGAGGTTAATTTCTTCTAAGTGGCAGCAAAAATGTGTTACACCAGACACAATGGAAATTGAGAGAGACTCCCAACTGTGAGTGAATTGGAGGGGAAAACCATACTATTTTACAGTAATGGCAAAATGAACAGCTTGGGTAAGTATTAAAGAGGGAAGACAAAGCTCAAACTATTTTGAAAGAAACCCTGGAAGTTATTTATTAAACAGCAGCAACACAAGGAGCATACTTCCAGTGATGTCACTCATTCATTTAATTGGAATAGAATTAGGGCGCAATCCTAACCCCTTATGTCAGTGCTTTCCAGCACTGACATAAGGGCACTGCAGCTCTGAGGTAAGGGAACAAGCATTCCCTTACTTTAAGGAGGGCTCCGTGAGTGACACCCAACTGCAGGATGCAGCACATGTCCTATTGGCACAGCTATGCCAGTGCTCGAAAGGATTGCACCCTTAATGTATTAAATTATATTATAAATTTGAAGTCAGCAATTCTCTTTTATAATATACTTTTTATAAAGAAAGAAAAATAAGTGGTTCAGCTTTGGGAGCCTGGCTTGATGTTTGAACTAGCACACTGCCTGTATTAACTGCTTCACTATATCATTCCTTCTAAATCTTTACATCTGCAAATGAAAATCATATGTTTCCTGTGCTTACTCATACAAAGGAAAGTGACCCAGCAAAAATGGTCTCAAACAGCAAAGAAGAAGCAGTGAACGCATTATAACCTTTCAGATTGATAATGGTCTGGCATATCCATTGAATGTCTCCTCTGGAAACATATGTGGAAACATATTTCTTCAACTCTTGGTTGCTATCTTTATTACCCATCCTGCTCTATTCAAATAACTCTCATCTTCTGTGTGATTATAAATTTAATCTCTCAAGCAGCCTCCAATTGACTTTTATTTGCCTATAACCGCTGTACCTCTGTGGGATTTGAATGCTACAGAGGTACAGGGGTGCGCCATAAACATGCAAACTATGTTCTTTTTCATATGGATGCAGATAACAGTGTTTGTAAAAGGTGAAGAAACCAATAGGCATGCTCCTTTTTTTGCAAAAACTAATCTTTAACCAACAGTCTCTCTCTCAAGCTCTCTTAGTGACTATTGCAGTGGTTCTCAAAGTGTAGGTTTGTGGCCCACTGTACTTACTGTTACAAAGGAAAGTGACCCAGAAAAAATGGTCTCAGGCTGCCCCACACACAGCAAAGAGGGGAGTTTGACAATCCAATTTTTTGGTGGTTTGTGAAACTGACAGGGTAGATCAGACTAAGTACATCATGGGTTAAATAACCTTAAGTCTTCCAGAGTTTAGATGTGTTTTAACATGTCCAATGAGAATAAGGCTCCCAGTAATATGTCACCTTTAAAATTAGTTTTTGCTTTGCTCTACTGATATTTTATGATTAATTTCCAAGTATCTGTTCTGTAGGACTTTTATCCTTCAGGCACTCATACTGAAAAATTTGGAGACCTCTGATCTATATCATAAAAACATTAGCACTCATGCCCTTGTCCAAATCTTATCTAGCAGTGTATCTAGTTGATCTCGTTTAAATCTGCATTAGGAAGGCTTGCTCCAGTTCTGCCAAAATGGAGCCATGTAAGACACACGCCCTAAACAAGTTTTAGAAGTGTCATGGTTGGTCCATTGGACCAAAACAGGTTTCCACAATATTTAGAGACTGAACATATGAAAGTGGTCTACTCCTTTAAAGAAGAATAGTAGGCTTGAATTGTATAGGGCTGCTTTGGGCAAATCTATATTCTAAATTCCATAAAAACAGTCCTCCAAGGAATATCCACTGGTCAATTTCAAAGTCTCTTTGAATTTGGGGATAATAATCCTAATTTAGAAGTTGAAAGTATTGAAGGCATGTTTGGATGAATGGGTCCATTTACTGCCATTTCCAATATTCAACCCTACCTGAAAGGGATAGCATACCTATTATTCCCAACATATTCCCCACTCCAAAGTAAAATCCTAACTGACCCAATATAAACTTTGAACTTAATACATATACAAACAGCCCAATCCTAACCTGCCCTGGAGCAGGCAGGCTGGCTGGCCTGCACTGCATCCAGAGCAAGGATGGGGCTGGCTGTGACACAATCCGGGGCAAGGGAAAGTGATTCCCCTTACCCCGGGTAACACGGCAGCGGCCCAAAGGGGGCTACTTCGATCTCTGCCACCTAAAGAGGCTGCACAGATCTGAGCAGCCCAGCGCTAGGCTAGGCCACCTAGGAGGGATGTTATGATCCGACCTCAGTGCCAGACCCTGGCACCACCCTCCTCCTGGGCCCAGTCTGCCCACAGGCCTGCCTGCCACCCTCCCTCTCCCACCCCAAAATGCCACTGGAATGCCCCTCCCCAGACCTCCATGCCAGTGGCCTGCCACTGGTGCAAATGTACCTTATGCTGGTGCCACGGAGGCCAAATTCAGCCTCTGGAGAGTGGTGCACCTTTGTGCACCAGCCTGCCTCTTCCCGTGGTAGCACATAAGTGCCTTATGATACTTCTGTGACAGCCGGAGGCTGGTGCAAGGGACTTGCATTGGCCTAGAGTGCTGTCAGGATCTCGCCCAAAGATATGTATTTGTTATGTAGGTGCACAAACTTGCTGAAAGCACTTTCCTTGGATGCCTGTAAATTTACTGGCAGAGGAGGTGGGTGAAAATTTACTTACATCTCGGGAAAGATTCAAGATGGCTGCCGGAGTGTCGGGAGTGAAAGAGCCAATGACTATCCTTTTTTAATTATATTTTAACTGGACAGAATTGCCCAATTTTAAAATTAGGAACCTTGGCAGATATTGTAGTTTAATAGTTCTCCTGACTATTGTATCAGCCTCAAGGATTGTTTTAATTTTGGTGGATTGTTTGCCTTGCTGCGGACAGTTTGCCTGGCTCGTTGAGTGTCGGCTGCTGGGTCCTGCAGAAATGGGGAAGAGAAGGAAAAGACAGAGAACCTCTCCAGGTCACTCTTCCCCTTTTAAAACAGCAAAGCAGTTATGTCTTGGACCCTTACTGAATCTGAAACTGTAAGTGATTTGTTTGCTCAGGCTTCTGTAAAGAGATACCAAGTGTTGGATACAGAAATAGAAGATACAGAAACAGAAGCAGCCTGTGGGGGACTAAGAGAAAGCTCAGTACGACCCATTCCCTCTCCCAAATTGGGAGAAAATACCAATTTTAATTTATTAAACAAAGTTCCCGTTTGTGCAGTACAAAAGGCACAAGATAATGAAAAAATGGGGCTGGGGAGAACATTCCATTCTGACTGGGAAAACAATAGCAGAAATCTTTTGTAAACTTGAAAACATCACCCAGCAAATGGCCATGAGGCAGGAGGCTATAATGGCAAATGACAAGAGAGAAAATAAAAAGCAATATCTCCCATCCCTCCCAAACTATGCAGCCAAGCTGGCTGACCAGGATAACAAGGGAGCTAAAAGTGGAATGTATCAGAGGAATGAATACACTAAAGGAGTCTTCTCACATCTCCCAGCCAGCCCATGGAATGCAGTAGGGGCTGCATCATTATCCCTGCACTACGCAGGTCAATTCCAGATTCATCTGTTATTTCCAATTCCACTCACCTTCTCTACTGCTCCCTTGTTCCCTATGGGCCTAACTCCAGTGCTCCCTGGGGCATTTGGTGGGCCGCTGTGAGATACAGGAAGCTGGACTAGATGGGCCTATGGCCTGATCCAGTGGGGCTGTTCTTATGTTCTTATTTTGCTAGCATAAATCTGAACCTCTGCAGGGGATGTCAGGCCCAGGACAGGGGCTCCAGGTCTTGTAAACACTGCTACTGCCAAGATCTGCCCCATACCAACCCTGGCCCAGTCCACCTCCACCACCAACATATCTGCATCAGTGGCCAATCTGTGGACTGCTGCTGGTGTCACAGGGCTTACCAGCTGCGGGCTGCAGACCAGTGTGGCAGCTGGTGCAACAGCAGCCTGTGCAATATGCTAGCAGGTTGTGAGATCCGCCAGTATTACTGCACAGATAGGATTGTGCTGTGATTTTCCCCTTCCCCTGAAGGGCAAAGACTGTTAATGAGTATTATGACAGTGTACTGCTAATCAGGCCCATATACCAATTGACCCTGATAGCTTCTAGAGGCCATTTAGCCCTAATCCAGCTTGCTGTTTCACACCTCCATGAACCAGATGGGCAACTTCCAACGTTATCATACACATTTATAAAGAAACTGTTCTGGCAATTCAAATAAATGTCAAGTCCAATTCTTGACCTTACCCTGGCTCAGCTCTGGCCAAAGCCTCGGTACAAGTAAGGGGCCTAAACAGGGTGTATGGTAGCTGCAGATACATCCACAGACCCCCACTATACTCAATAAGACACACCTTAAAAGGCAAGTGCTTTATTCTAGAAAGTGCAGGTGGTTACACACAAAGAAAAGACAGGCATGTAGAAAGAACAAGAACAGCATAATGGACAATCTTCAGTCACATAAAGAACAATAAAAGCTAGCTCCTAACACTATCTCTCACCAAGTGTAACACACTTCCCCACCGCCACAATCAGCATAGCCAAATGTCCTAGATGAAGAGCAGTGGCAAAAGGCATAGCCAAGAGACAAGAGAACAGGCAGAGCGAAAATCCAGGAGATGAGCAAGAGCTCCGGGTAAAATGGTGGATCTTTATACCTCACTCTCACCCCCCTGCAAAAGAAGTCAGAACCTGCTGAACCTTCCAGTAGGCTACATGAGTGGTGGCTACTTACTCATGGCATCTTGCCCCCTCCCTTCCTGAAACTCACAGCTGCAGCTCATCATGAAATCAGGATGTCCTTGACCAATTATGTGATAAGGAATCTAATCAGACTGTTACAGTCACTACCACTTCCCCAGAGCAAAGTCTCAACACACTTAATGGGGCACTTTCTCGCTATACCCAGGCTGCAATCTGTGGAAAGTAAATGACTGCAGACAAAGACCTACATTATTTTTAGTCAGTCATTTCTGAACTAAAAAGGAAAAAAAAATCACAATGACAAAATGCCTGTCAAAGCAGGCATTTGAGGTGTCTTATGTTATTCTTATCTGCTATCCGTGCATGCTCTGTTTTCAGAAACTTGTGGATCAGGAGATTTCACTTTCCATCCTTTGTACAAAGCAACCTAAAGTGTTGCAAGGTTCCAAAAATTGGTGTAATTTTTCTAGCTTATTGGGGATAATACAACATTAATTATGGTTGGTGTAACACTGGGGTTCATCAGGCCAGAGCTACCCAAGTGTCCCAGACTGCAGGGAGCACAATTTGCCCACATCCCACCTCCTTACAGCATTGTCCACTCTTGCAAGCCACTGAGTGCTTTCCCTCCCACCTCCTTCCTTGCCTGCTCCTCTCCACTGCCAAGGCTCAGCTACGGGGGCGGGGGCGGGGATCCTTCAGTCTTGGAAGACCACGCTATCGCGCTCTGAATGGTGGTTCCGGAACAGAGTGTCCTCTCCAGTGCGCGAAGCCTGGGTAAAGTAGATATGGAGGATAGGCTGTTACCCATGCAGCAAATCCCCCCTCTCCACGTCGCTGAAATGGTCCAATGGAAAGGAAGAGGCCAATACGGTTGGTTCCAGCGGCATCGCAGAAGTTGCCAGAACGTGACTGTGTTCAGCCATGAACTGCCTCAGGGACTCCAGCTCCAGATTTTGCCTCGAGGTTGACTCCTGAAGTCTTTTCCTTAACTGGATGTAGCCACAAGGCAGTGGAGGTTTGGGATCAGAGTTTTCCTTCTCTCAGATGAGCTGCCTTCCCAGGCTGACGAGTCCCATCTACCCGGTGGCTGTTTAGTCACCTCTTACGACAAGTACAGCCAAACTGAGGGCCTATTCTTATCCCCAGCCCCCCGGGGGGGGGGATCACTGGGTATTTAAACAGTTTACCCAGACCTTCTGTGTTTCTCAGACTGTGGGTTGCGAGCCAATTTCAGGTGGGTCGCCATACATTTCAATATTTTATTTTTAATATATTAGACTTAATGCTACCAAGGTATGTGACTGCATTTGGGGAAATGTCACAGATCCATACTTTTAACAGGCTCCTATGAAGATGCTTTTAACAATGATAGTAAATAGGACTTACTCTTGGGTAAGTGTGGGTAGGATTGCAGCCTAGGATTGTTAAACATTTTCAGCATTTTCAGCATTCATCAACATTGACAACTTGATGATGTCACTTCTGGTCATGACATCACTTCTGGTGGGTCCTGACAGACTGTCATTCTAAAAACTGGGTCCCGGTGCTTAATGTGTGAGAACCACTGTTGTAAGGGTTCTTTGAGGTAGCCTACTTCCCTCTGGTCATCCACACTGCAGCATTAAGGTTCATTAAAGCTTAAGCCATTTGTGCCCAACATTGCATATATACAACAGGAATCAAATGTGTACACCTGTGTGCTGGGCAGAAATGAATTTCAATCACATTAGTACCGTAGATTGTCTATAGTATGTAAAATTTTTGTTAAGTAATCAAGCTCCAATTCTCACTTTGCCTTATCTCCGGGTCAATCCGAGGGCAGAGCCTTTCAACTCTGAAAAGTTTCCTTTCTCCACTCAGGCATGCACCTCTTGCCCATCAGAAGCAATACAGAGATCCTTACTTTCTATAGTAACTTTCCTGGGAAATTCCAGCCAAAGTTAACCTTTTATTCTCCTCTTTTACAAATGCTGCTGCAACCTGGTTTCTTTTTGCAATTGCATGAATTTGGCAGAAGTCTCTTTTTTTTTTCCCAACACCAGGATGGGAACCTCCTTTCCATTAGAAATAAAGTTCCAGGTTACAATTCAGTGCACCATTATTTAAGAATAACACCCGTGGAAAGCAGTGGGCCTACTTCTGAGTAAAAAGGGTTGCAAATATATGCAGCTCATCTCTCTGCTGTGAACTGTGAAGTTGGGTTAAGTACAGGGTTAATTTAAACAAAGTAGAAAAACTTGCTTTCCACTTTATCCTCCTATGTTTTATTGACATTTAAAAATTTTATTTAAATTTAAAAAGTTTCAGCTTTTTTACTGTGCTGATTTTCAATCACTGGTGCATACATGAATTGATGACCGAAAACTAGCTATTAGTGGGGCTTTCACAGCCAACTAGCTACCTCCCTTCCTGCCTTGCAGGCCCTGCAAACCATTCTGGAGCATGACCTGCATTATGCCATTCTTTTTCAAGTATCCCTAAAGGTCCTGTTGAGTGCCTCTAGGGTTACATGAATCCCAGGTTGGGAACCAGTGTTTTACTGGTATGTTGTTTACAGTGCACTTACTCTGATAGTGCTTACAAAAAGGTGGTGAAGACCAGAATTTAAAAAGAATAAAAATGTATCTTATGATCTTTTACTATGTTCTTAATAAATTAGAGACTGTACAGTTCTTAGGTAACAATTACTGGTACGTTATTTTTCAGGATCTGGCCTCAGGTAAAATCAGACAAAACTACAATCAGACACCCCCCTAAGTTTAACCCCCCCCCCCCGACTTATCCAAGGGTCATAGAAAATTCCATGATTGTTGGCTCAAAACCTGCCCTCGACTTATCTGGGCTTTTGGTTGCACTCTTTTTTCTCAAATACATGAGCAGGCAATTGGTACTTCTCTCTCCTCCTCTCCCCCACCCACCCCCTCCCACAGGCACATTCCCCCCTCCTCTCATAATTGCAGTTAGCACCTCTCCTACTGTCCCTCCCCTCACTGGTCCATACCTTCCAAAAGTCCAGAATCACTTGCCTCATATTCTCCCCCCATTGTATGCTCCTGCATTTCAGAAAAATACAGGAAGCTGGACTAGATGGGCCTATGGCCTGATCCAGTGGGACTGTTCTTATGTTCTTATGTAAATGAGCCTGCCTGAGCAGAGAAAAGAAAATGTTCAGAATTGAAAGGCTCTGCCCTCTGATTGACCCGGAGGTAAGGGGAAGTGAGAATTGGAGCCTGGTTACTTGGCAAAAATGTTATGTACTAAACCTGAGTATCTACGGTACCTTTTTTATTCCCAAAGTTGTAATTTTCCATCCTGGTGTCTGCTTTATCAGTTTTATTCCTAGCTTGAGAAACTAAACTCTCTTTCCTAGCTTCAAATAGTTTAAAACTTTATTCACACATTTCAAAACACCTGATCTATCAGAAAAAGGATCCCACTTCAAAGCAACATCCATTCACTCCCCTGTGAAGTTGCAACAGAAGAAACAGCAGGGGAACTCACCTCTGTGACAATATATTGTTTCTTGCTTTGTCTCTTGTGTGACATGTAGTTCTGAGTCACAGATCCTCTTCAACATCTGCAGAACTAAAGGTTCTTAAAAGAAAGGCTTGAAGTTGTGAACCAAGATCACAAATCTCGTTAGAGTCACAGGGAGCAAGTGTTACTTGCTATAGGACCAAATGCTACTGGTTGATTACTTTGGAGTTTCTTTTAAAAAAAATACATACAGTGGGGTCCTCTGTATCCATGGGGGATTGGTTCCATGATCACTGCAGATACCAAAATCCATGGATAATGAAATCTGGTAGGGGTTGTGGCACTGCAAGGACTCACCTGGGGGCCACACCAGAGGTTGTGCCGGCCTCCCAGCCTCTTCAGAAGGCCTCCCAGACATGACCAGAAGCCATTTCCAGTTCATGTCTGCAGCTTCCAGTTGTGTCCAGGAGACATTCTGAGGCCAGAAAAGGCCTGTGGAGTGGGCTGTAGGCTTTCCCCAGCCTTCAAATACCTCCTCTATGTGACTAGATGTCATGGATGCAAACCAGAAGTGTTTCCAGTATCATTTGGGAGGCCCTCTGAGCCAGACTTGGCATCCATGGATGCCAAGCCCATGAATAAGGAGAGCCCACTACTGGACAGATGACCCAGAGAAAACCAGGATCCTGCTGCTGATGAATTTCATCTAAAAGGAAATACATTATGTTCATCCCGCCCACATTGTGGGACAGAATGATCATTTTCACAGGCAGATTGAGATTATTAGACTTAACTGCAAAAAGAGTGAATATGATATACACCCCTACTGAGGGCCACTTACACCAATGGAAAGGACCTGGCCCCATAGCAGTGTCCCTAAGCCCAAAGGGGTTACACTCCCTTTGTAGTTGCCCCCTTCAGTGCTAGAACTTGGTTGCCACTCACTTGCTCGTACCCCTCCCCCACTGGAGCACCAGGGGAGGCAAGTGTAAGTGCTAAGATTGGGTAATATAAACAATAGAAACTTATGATGCAGAAATGTTGAATTTTGATCAGTTCAGCATTTCCCAAACTGATCCTACCCTGGAATGTTGATGGGTTGTGAAATTGACAAGCTGATAGCTGACAAGGTACCCTGGGGCAGGGGGGGGGGTATTTACATTTGTGTTGCAGTGTTCCCATACCCCCTGTTCCCATACAAACTCCTGTGGACACCAAAACCCACAGATACTAAAATCTGTGGGTTCAGACTCAAGAGTCTCCAGCCACAACCAGAACTGAAAAGCAGAAGTACCTTTCTAAGATCTCCGGAGGCCTTTCTGAGGCTTGTAGAGGCTACGTGCAGTCTCTCAGGCCTCAGAAAGACTTAGATGCGAACAAAGACAATCTTCGGGACTTCCAGGAGCTCAGGTCCATCCCTAGGCCCCAGATTCGGAAGCTGCTGCCTATTAAGACTGCAGATAACAAGGCTGCACCTGTATTTATTTTAAGCCATTTCTGCCCAGTATTGCATATACACAAGAGAGATCAAATGTATACATCTGTGGGCAGGGCAAAAATGGGTTAATCAGAAGTAAGCCCATTGTGTTCAGTAAGATGTAGCCTGTAATGCTATCTTACACACCAGAAACAAACACCTCTGCCCATGGGAAGTGAAACTGAGCCTCACAAGCAGTGGCGTCGCTAGGGGGGTGCGGGCCGCACTGGGTGACGCGCCGGGGGTAACATGCTAAAATTGCGACTTTAGGAGCTACCCCATCATGACATACACAGTTGGATGTGGAATGTCCAGCAGAATGCAATGCTAAAAACCAGAGCGAAATAACTCGTTTCCTTCAAAAGTTAAGGCCAAAAAACCAGAAAGAAAAAATGAATGGATCCCTATGGAAAGTGAAAGTGAGCCGTATCACGTGTTTACTTGCTAGTAGGCATACTTGTCATAATTAGTCGGAAAGGGCAGGCTGAGAGGAATCCAACAACGTCAGAATGGTCCTGATCCAATGAATGCAGCCCAAAAAAACACCTGAGGAGGTCCCTCCCAGCTGCCCTACTGAGCCCTATGGAAAGCGAAGCAGCCTCATGCTTGCATTTACTCACGAGTAGGCAGACATGCCTTGGCTGGTGGTCAGGCCAGGCAAAGGGGAATGTGAGAACACTAGAATGGTCCACTAGAATGATCCAATGGAGCTGGAGTGCAACAAGTGCTCCAGAAGGCAGCCCCCCCCCCCATTAAGGAGGACAAAAAAAGAAGGCTTCAACTGGTAAGGACTGTTTTCTATTTTGCACTTGTAAAGCCAGGTGGGTCTTTGTATTGATATGCTTGAAATAGAAGCACTTTAAACTGGGCACTAGGAGGGCTGGAAATCTCACTGATTCTTTTTTTCTCACTGATTCGCTCCGCTTTCACATTTCCTGATCTGGGGAGCCCTGCCGACGGTTGCACAGAGCTCCCCACACCCATGGGAGACTGCAGGAGGGTTGGGCAAGTGCACTCAAGCCCCTGCAGCCCCCCTGAGCAGTGCGATCCTGTGGATTGCACCGCTGCCTTCCCCCTGTCTCATGGCTGCCCCATGGGGCAGAGGCCAGGACCCACAGGCTAGGGCATCATGACACCCCAGTTTGAATACCACTGCTTTAGCGGCATGTTTATTGTAATCTGACATCCACAGTATTGTGCAGGCTTCTAACATATTTCCTTTTTTGTTTTAGGGACCCTTTCAGCAAATGAACTTGCAAAATACAAGATTAACAAAACAGTCATGTTCTGTCTTGCAGCATATACTGAAAACTTTTTTTCTGATAGGAAGACAATTTCACACACATATGTTTTTACCTTGTGTCACTGCTTCAGACCAAACAGTGCCATGCTCTTGCCTGTGTACTTTTTTAGAACTAGAAAACTTTCTGCTAAAATAAACCATGAACATAACAATGAACACATATGCATTTTGAATTTTACAGAACCTGCATAAGCAAACAAATACATTAAAAACAATTCAATTGGCAGCCTGACAAACCAAGCAAATTACATTCAAAAGAAATGTTTACACAAATCTGATCCAGTACATGGATATTAACCACACTTTGAAAAATCCCTCACCATAATCGAGGGATCAGTTGCATGAAAATGATTGTTTTGATTTAAATAGTACATTTTACAGTCTTTAGTCATCAGATCAGCTGCAGCATAAGAATTCTAATATTGTTTAAATAGAAATGAACACATTTCAATGGAAGACCTATGCACATTTCTCATTCATAAATTTAACTCTGTAGAATTTTAAAGTGGCTTGCTTATACTACTTATGAAGCAGTGTTTAACCTCATGTACCTTGTGACAAGTACCTAGCTCAATGGTCACATGTTGCAGTTACAATTACAATTTAACCTTCAGAGGCTAACTTTTAGAAAAGTCTTTCTACGGGCCAAGTTCACAGAGGTATTTCAGACCAAGGAAAAAGATACCCTCCAGCACAGAAACAAATCCTTTCCCCAACTAAAAGGTGTAAATCTCCTTCCAATCCAGAGCAGGAAAGTTTCCCTTCTGAACAAGGTGGCAATTGGGATACAGGATAGAACTACTGCCCCAGCTGATGGACACTCACATGCCAGAAAGAGGTGGTCATTTTTGAAAGAAGTACAAACACAGTAAGGGCCTAACCCCATCCAACTTTCCAGCATCGATGCAGCCGCAGTGCAGCCCCAAGATAAGGGAACAAAGGCCCTCCATGACTGTTGCTCCTACCTTAGAATGCCCCCTTCACACAGCTGGAAAGTTGGATAGGATTTGGTCCTAAGTCTATGATGTACCATAAAGTTGCATCATGGTATAGGAAGTGCTGAGTGCCACTATACTCACATACTTATTTGCCACTAGATGAACTGGAACATTAGCTTAGGCCCCTGAAAGTTAGGCATGAATTAATGTAATATAGACTTCTTCTAGATACTATTAGAATTGGTTAATAATGTAACTACTAGCCCATTTTACCCAATTTTATCAAACATCTTCTAGTTGTATTTACATTAACTGAACTGAAGCTGATAATCCACTAACCATTTTTCATTGGGAGCAGAAATAAACAGATTTACCTATTCATAAATTCTCAGGGGTTTTCCATTGAAGTTTCAGAGAATATGTACTCTATAATTTGTATAAACATATTTTACCAAACTTTATATGCAACTGTAATGAAGAAAGTGTTCTATGACAAAACCATCACTTCTATACTTAAGGCATTTTAAAAACCATACAAAACTTCAATATTTAAGTAAAAAGTGACTTGTGCGTTCAACTAAATGCACTTTTGTGCATCTTTAAACACTGAACAAAGATCAGTTACGTTCCTAATGAACTGTTAGTTGCTTTAAGTGGAATGTGTTATTAAAAAATGATTACTGTTTCAACAACCAGTCATTTCCACACAGATACACTGACTGCCACACTTGATACTCAGAGGACGTAGGGCAGATGGTTGCCAAAGCAGAAATTTTCACATTCATCCAGTCCAAAACAACTCTCTGGAGATTGAAGCAAAAAAACTAAAAGTGTAACAAACAATGCTATTAATTTTGGGAGAGAAACTGACCTGGCAACCTAGCAAAAGGTGATTGTCGCCATCCCCCTAAAAAAAGACCAATTTTTTGCAATTTTTGTTTATGAAGGAAATGTATGCTGTTTATAGATGTAGTTCCTATGGCCAAGGCAGCATATCTCAAGTTTACTTATATCAACTTGTTGATTAGGTGAACACTTATGGTGTTCCTAATCACAGCCACCATGAGGCTTCTCTGCATCAGAGACCCCGTTTTTTGTTCTAATATATTTTTACCTGAAAAAGCTTCTCAGAGCTGCCTCACAAACGTCTATATTCCTACAGACAAGATATTTTTGTATAGGAACAAGCGTGTGACAATCTTACTTACTGTACACAAGCACATGTGCTGAGAAGCTATAATTGGCTACAGTGTCACCATATCTGTGCACCAATGTTTATAGGCAGCACACTGCAGGCATATGGATGTGACATGTCACTACACACGTATAACTAGTTAGGTAAATTCCTAAACATAAAGGCCTTGCAGATAGCAATTTTCTCAAAAGCGAGGTAACACTATGTAAACAAACATGCTGAAGTAAGATGTTCCTGGTGTTTCTGGGTACTTACATATGCTGACCCTTGACCAACTGCAACACAAAACAACAACATGCACGTATAGATAGGTTACTACAGTTCAAACGCCACAGACAGAACTTTTGTACTGAGTCAACATGTAATGCTTTCTCATGGACTTCAATTATTTCCACCAACTGTAAAGAGGTTCATATATGCATGTGTGAACCAGCCCAAAAGGCTGAAATCCTATGCCCACCTACTAGAAAGCAAGTAGGACTCTCAAACAAAAATGCATGAGACCAGGTTACTGAAGTCAATTGGATTTTTCAATGCTTAATTCTGGATTATACTGTGTGCGCGTTGTTTAGAAGACTGCTGAAGACCACTAACTCACAGAAAACTAAAATTCTGAACTGAAGGTTAAGTTGTACTCTTAAAAGCTGTATTTCAAGAAAAAAAAATTGATTCCTTCCATTTTGGCTAGGATCACACGTTCTTTTAAGAAGATGCCAGAGGTGTGAGTGCTACTTGTGCAATGCAACAGTGAACAGAAGGGTGTCTTCTGAAGCATCTTTTTGACCACTTTGTATTCTTTGGTATGAAGCAACATTTCTCAGAACACTGGATGCACCAACCATTGACCTCTACAAAATTAGCTTACATTCAAAGAGCACAAGCTGAGATGCCCGTACACCTATTGAGGCTTGGTGGCAATCATTACCTTGCATCAAGTCAACATGTTGGGACTACTGTCAGTGATGAAATTAAAGGGCATTTCCAATAAGTCACATTTCCCAAAATACTTGAGACATTTAACATTCTTGTGCGAACATCTTTAGACAGCATTACAGCCCACAGTGGAAAAATGCACTGAAAGGCACTTGAAGAGGGAGACAGTCCATTAACAGAAGAAATATTTTCCAATATTCTGGATTTCAGAACTCCAGATTCTTCAGCTGTTCATATGTCACAAAGAACTGAAGATTGTCGTTAAGGAAAAATGCTGTGCAGAAACTGTTTGAAACTGACACCATTCACTAACTGAAAGGATAGATGCTCATTATATACCAGGGGTGCTCACACTTTTTTGGCTCGAGAGCTACTTTGAAACCCAGCGAGGCCCGGAGATCTACCAGAGTTTTTTTTACAATGTTCGCGCCATCATAACATATAACATTTATGTGTACAATGTATGTTGGTGCACCTTGAGCCCCATTGAGTATAACAGGACTTACTCCTAAGTAGACATGCCTAGGATTAGGCTGTGAGGCTGCAATCCTAGCCACACTTACCTGGGAGTAAGCCCCATTGAGTACAATGGGCCTTACTCCCGGCGTTTCCTCCCAGAGGCACCTGATGGGGGGGTCAGCACTCCGCGATCTACTCATTTTGCCTCGCGATCTACCGGTAGATCGCGATCCACCTATTGAGCACCCCTGTTATATACAGTCTTCCTACACCTTCAGATCTGCATGGTCTTCTGCCAGTTGCTCAGTGGGTCATGTGTGTCTAAAAAACAGTGGCTTTGCAAGTATGCAGCAATACAAAAATCACTTTCTTTTCATGCAAAGAAAGACTCCCGTTTCAAGTACATACTAACCTTTTTCAAATCCATCCCGTCTCTTACTGCAAGAGATTATGGGCCCAATCTTGCCCTCTGCCAGTGCCGACCTTCAGCACTGGCGCTGGGTGTTGCAAATGTACCATAAGACATGTTCACAACACCCTGTGCCAAGTCAGCATCAGTGCCACCTGAAACTAGATAAGAGATCCGGGTGGTGGTGGAGGCCTTGGAGGTGGGGGGGACGCATTCTGGGGCAGCAGAGAGTGGGGTGAGAAACCTTGGTAGGAGGTGGGTGAGATCGGCAGAGCCCAGATCAACAAAAAGACACGGAGTCCTTTTGCAAAATAGCAGGTGCAGACTTGAGAAACCTCATTGCTGGGCTTGGGGCTTTCCCTCAAACCCCCCCCCCCGGTGGCTGGTGCGGGGTCACAGAATGCAGTGATAGGTGGTGGTACCACCTTTAGGATTGGGCTGTATGACACTGAAGAGCAATTTTAACTTGTCATCTTAAAAGGTGGAGGGAACTGTGAAAAGAAAGGTGCAACTTGCACACCACAGTCTTGTTCTTGGCTTTCCGATTCTAGGTTTATAAACCAACAACACTAGGAACTAATTAAAGGCAAATTCGTTATTATAGACAGATGAGGAAGGTAATAATGGAATTAGGATTGGCTGTCAGGGAATAATTGGAAATATGGATATGAAATAATTCTTATTTGTGACTACATTACTACTGTAATTTAAGAATGTATCTTTGTTTTTGTTTCATTCTAAATAAATAAAAATATTTTTTTAAAGGCAAATTTGTTATTAAGACATCTCTTGTCTTGCTCATTTTTATATCCCGACTTTAAGGTTATAGCTTTTCATCATTCATTGTAGCTAGGACAACATTAATCAATCAATTAGCATTACTCATTAACACTGATAGAAAACAGCATGGAAATAATCTACTGTGGTTAGTGTTAAAGTTAGCAGAAGGTTAAATAATTTTACACTACAGGCAGATGAGTACGGACAAAGTCTTCAATCTCACCATTATTACCAACAAAATGAACGTGAAAGTTCATTTCATTTCAGTTGAAAGTGAAAACACTGGGACTAGATCCTATAATGTGTTGCAATCCGTGGCTTAAAGACTTGAGCAACATGTTAAATTATGTTTTTAATTCAACCAGCCACAAAAGCCTTAGTATGTTTGTAAAATGAACATGAGTTTATTTCCTTATCTTGAGCTTATGCAGAAATACGTATCCTTCAGCTTTGGTGAGCTTTATGTATCTTTCACCAAATAACCTTGGTGAAGGTTATTTCAAGTTTTAAGCACACTGCAATAAATTGCCAGCTAGGTGAAACGTGAGTAGACACCATTAGGGACAACGCAAGAATGTAAAGCAAGCTCTTTTGGCATCAATGGGTAGAACTAAATATTCATTCTTATAGAATTCCACAGAAAGTCAACATATTGCAACACTTCCCAAAAAAGGATACAATAATATTCCAAGGACCAAGTCTCAACCAGTTTGGCCAGAATCCTTTATACAATGCAACAAATCCTTCATTCTTCCATGTCTGTTAAAGAAAGAGTGCCTTTGAAATGTCTGTTGAACACAGTTCACAGAGAAGGGACACATGTACAATCACATTTTCCACACGAACATTCAAGACATACAGATGCATAGAGGGTTGATGGAGGAGATGGAACAGCAAGAGTGGCATCTTCCTTCTCTTTGTTCTCATCTTTTATTACAAATCACAGAAGGAACACTCCTCCCTGCTGACTGACTGCCTGCCCGCCCCTCCCCCTCCCACCCACACAGGCACAAGATAAGTTATTCTGCAAGACAATAAAAGGTCTGGGGTCATTCCATGAGCGACATGGCCAAGTACAGATTTGAATCTGAGTCTCCCTAGTACTAATCCAACCACTATAGTCCAGTGGTTCCCAAACTGTGAGCCATGGTTCCCCAGGGGGCCATGGAAACCAGCCAGGGGAGCCATGGAATCCTCACAAAAACCCCACCACCCTATACAATGTATTGGATTGTAGCCCTAATGGGGAGCAGTAACCAATGGCCCAGTAAGTCAAGGGACCCGCCAGTTGAAAAAGTTTGAGAACCACAGCACTATATCATGCTGACTCTCCTTATACTGAGTTGTTGGAAAGGCTGAATTATGTTTATCCAGGGCAATGGCCTTACCAATGTTCCCTCTAAAAGAAAGAAAAAAAAGTCCAAGTGACAGATGTGTACATTTACTGATTTCTTAAAAGTACTTGTTTCCCTTCCCCATACTTTTGCATCTTCATTTCTAAATAGTGATATATGATGAAACTAGAAAGTGTTTCAGATTTGTGCAACATTTCATTTTGCCCTAAGACCACAGGAAAAGGTGGGCCACAAAATCAAAATTAAATAGGCTCCTTGAGGCATGTATGCCTCCTGGAAGAATCTGGATCAAACAGCCATCATGGAGGACTGGTTCAGTCCTCTTAATAAAGATACTGTTCAAACACAGACATCGGAAATATCAATCCTTTGAGTTGCAGTATTGTTTTTCTTCAATTAGCATTTTCAAACTGGCTTTAAAGAACCTTTGGGGCTTTTTGGAAATTTGTAAGTGGTTCTGTAATGAGAAAATCAGTAACAGACAACCTTTCCTAAAAGGCAGATTGTCTGTTATTGCCAGGGAGTCCCCATGCTACTTGCCTATGGCAACCAAAAATTAATTATGTCAGCCAGTAGGGAAAACCACCAGTGTGCCCAATTATTGGAGTAACACATTTTTTAAAAGCTATGGGCTAAACTTTGCAGGGGTCTCCAAACCCTGGCCCAGGGGCCAGATGTGGCCCGCAGCAAGCCTCTTTCCAGCTTGCGGCCAGCTTCTTGTCCACTGAAAGCCTCTGGCCCACTCAACTGAACATGACTAGAACTGTGCTCTGATTGTGTCTGGAGGGTGTTCTGAGGGTCAGAGAGGTTGAATGAATGAGCCCATTCATTCATTTATTCACTCATCTAAGTTCCATCTCTAATTTTATATTTAAATTTTTTTCCGGCCCTCCACACCACGCCAGATATTTGATGTGGCCCTCTGGCCAAAACGTTTGGAGACCCCTGGGCTAAAGTAACATAAGGAGGCAGAGAGAGCATCTTTCACAATGTCACCAGGCTGCATTTTGTACCGTTATGGGCTGGATTGAGACTGCCACAAACAAATGCATATATGCCATGTGCAATTGTCACCATCCTGTAAAACTGCCTCAACCACCAGTGGGTTCAAAATGAATGAACCTACTTTATCCCCTGTGGAGCAAATACCAAAAGGGTCAAGTCTTACTAGGTTCCAGAAACAAAAGCAACCTTCCAAGCCTGATCAAAATTTTGTGGACCACCACCAATTACTAATCTTTCCTTGCAGTATGTAGCTACAGGGAAGTGTTGAATACTATCTAGAGCAGTGTTCCTCAACATTTGCCCCCTGCCATCCTTGTTGTTGGCATCCTTCAGTCTCGGAAGACTATGGTGTCACGCTCTGAATGGTGGTTCTGGAACAGAGTGTCCTCTCCAGTGCGCGAAGCCTGGGTAAAGTAGGTATGGAGGATCGGCTGTTACCCATGCAGCAAATCCCCCCTCTCCACGTCGCTGAAATGGTCCAATGGAAAGGCAGAAGCCAATACGGTTGGTTCCAGTGGAGTCGCAGGAGTTGCCAGAACGTGACTGTGTTCAGCCATGAACTGCCTCGGGGACTCCGGCTCCAGATTTTGCCTCGAGGTTGACTCCTGAAGCCTTTTGCATAACTGGATGTAGCCACAAGGCAGTGGAGGTTTGGGATCAGAGTTTTCCTTCTCTCAGATGAGCTGCCTTCCCAGGCTGACGAGCCCCATCTACCCGGTGGCTGTTTAGTCACTTTACGACAAGTACAGCCAAACAGAGGGCCTATTCTTATCCCCAGCCCCCCAAGGGAACCACTCTGCCCCCTGGGGGCTGCCAGCCCCCTGCCATACCACTCTGAATTGTCCACCTATTGGAACTACCACCAGAAGTAACTGGTAATGATGCCATCACCAATTATTTCCAGATTGGGAGGCGAGACACGACGCAACAAACACTGATAAGATACTCGGGGCAGATGGGAGGGCTTTTTCAAATGTGTGGAAAGTGCACACTGGAGCTCTGACTGTCAAGCCAAGCCTCCTACCACTGCAAGTCACACTGTTGTCTCGCTGCTAGGTGGCAGGGGGCTGGGGGCTCCATGTGTACCATTGGACACCACCTCAAGTACCACCAGTGGTATTCATACCACTGATTGAGAAATGCTAGGCCATACAGTCACCCATACTTTGCACAGGGCAATGGCAAGGCATTGCAGGCTTGGTTAGTAGCCCACATGACTGTGATGAGCACACCAACAAAATGCACACCATGCACAGTGGCATTTGTATGCACAATGGTTCTGTGGTAAATGTACAGGAGTTCCCCAGGGATAAATCAATATGGAAATAATTCTGTAAGGTAGGAAGTTTGACGACCAGTTTTGTTAGAAGACAGAGTGGAACAGAACTGGATTAAGTATTTAAAGTAAAGATGCTTGAATGGCATGGCAAAGAGTACTGTACAAGTGAGCATATCCCTCCAATACCTGCCAGAGAACAGGAAGAAGCAGCTATCACCACCTTGCCCCCAAAGTTACCAGGATCAGTTGACCGGCAACTGAGTCCAAAGGCCGACAATTAATCTTTGAATCAGGTGGCAGGTGGCTCTCAGTTTTTAAATGAGAAACTATGTATGTGGCACCACCTTCCCCATAATTCTTATTTGGGATACTAAGTAGACAGTGTTCAAATCCAACTGTTGCCATGTCATGCAGATGCATCATCTTGGGATTATCCAGGGAAATATGTCCACTTTGATTCAATTTATGTTTCCAGATAAACTAGGTGCAATGCTAGGGCACTGTCTTGCTAGTGTAACATGAGCACTACATAACATTTTCACTTCAACTTCAAAGTCCAAAATGCCCTGTTTTTGATAACCTTAAATTTGAACATGTCTGCGATATCTATTTATTTAGTTATTGCATTCGGATACTGCCCTACAATATATTTATCCAGGGTATTTCACATAAAATAATATGTTTGCTCCATTTATGTATCAACACTAGCATGCATGGGCTATTGGAGAAGGCAGGGCATGAATGAAACAAAGCAACAAGTTAAAACACATTAATATTTGCGAGAAACTAAAGGAAGAGTCTCCTCTTTCAAACAGAAACCCTAGAATTAGCAATTTTATCTACAATACACAAAACATCCAATCACTCCAGAATCATGTCAAACTCTGTTACCACTAAACAAGTTATACTTACTTGAAGCAAGCAATCGACAGTACTCTTGTAGCCAGAACGTGCCTCACTTTGTAAGGTGCTCTGGTTCATCATCCGAGTTCTCACAACGTCAATGGGATTTGATGCAAGAGCCCCAGCTAAGCCACAGGTAAAACTTGCTCTAATAAAAGTTGAGACTATCATTATCACAATGTCCCTTCCCCTGGAAGCACATCCCCTGTATCCACGGATCCCACATCTGCAGATGCATTTATCCATGGATTGGGTCTGCAGGGCCTGGAGGTCCTCTGAGCCCAGCAGACTGAGCCTTAGAATGAAAAAAGTCACTTCTGGTTTTATGAAAAACTGATAGTGACATTTTTTTTTCATTCTAAGGCTTCGTCTGAGCCCAGCAGAAGCCACAGATGGACATCCACGGCCTCTGCTGGGCTCAAGATGATCCTCTGGAGGTGCGTTCGCCGGAATCGGCAGTTTCAGTCAACCACAAGGGGTTCCAAAACAGAATCCCCACAGATACCGGGACACACAAAAAGAAGTACTGGAAATTGGGTAAACATGAACAAAGTCTATTTGCTTGGTAGGTTTCATTTTCATTTAACAGGGACTACTATAGAAACCTTGAGATTACCAGAACGTGGAGATACAACAGGTACCAAATGCAAGAGCTGGCAAAATCAGGTACTATAGAGCGGTACATACCACGTGCTGAAATTCCATGCTCCTCTCAAGACTTGGTTCTCCTTGGAGTACGCAACTCCAACTATGGCTCGGGTTGGGTGCAGACGTACTGCTAGGCTCTTGGAATCCTATTCAGCTAAAGCTACACCTAGAATCAAGACTACACATGCCAAGCAGAGAAACAGATATTCTGCAGCTACAGCCACTGGATGCCTGACTACAAAGCAGGGCCATAAGCCCCGATTTGTTTGTTTATTGGAATGGCCACGCCTTAACAAATCTGAAAAGAGGCTTGAGACATCATAACATGTCATAAAGGAGACCTTAAACCATTTTAGCAGGGAGGATAAGTAGGCTTGTACCTTAATCCTAAATGGAATATTGTTTGAAACAAGGCCCGTTAGACCTGCAGCCTCTGGAAATTCCTTCCAACCACAGATGTTCAGCCTTCTTTACCCACCCCCACTGGGGAAAAAAACCTACCCATCATCCATTAAAACTTACAGAAAGTGAGTGTAAACTGTATCTCCCAGGTATCCAGACATAATTATGTGTTTTTTGGCAAGATCATATACTGGCAGCTCCACTCCAACAACAATAGCAGCTCTCTGAGCAGTAAGAGACACACCCTGGCAAAAGAATTTTTTAAAAAATTGTATCAAGCACAGAATTTTTAAATCAGAAAGTAGTTATACAGAGTAAAATTCCTCAGTTCTAACCAGCATGGCAAGCAAAAAGGTGAAACCCAGTTCTAATTAGCTTATTATGGAAAGCAAGATAAAAAATCCTAAACCCTAGTGTTTAGCAGGGCATATTGCCCATTGCTTCAGAAAATATTAATTGGAGGGAAGCTTTTCCTTTACCTTTTAAATTCCAAGATTTAAAAAAAACACTCAAGAAAGAAGCAAGTTTCACCCAAACAAACAGCCACATGAGAAATACTCAAGCACACACTAATCCATTTGTGTAGGTCAGGGGTGCTCAATAGGTGGATCGCGATCTACCAGTAGATCGCGAGGCAAAATGAGTAGATCGCGGAGTGCCGACCCCCCCCTTCAGGTGCCTCTGGGAGGAAACGCCGGGAGTAAGGCCCATTGTACTCAATGGGGCTTACTCCCAGGTAAGTGTGGCTAGGATTGCAGCCTCACAGCCTAATCCTAGGCATGTCTACTCAGGAGTAAGTTCTGTTATACTCAGTGGGGCTCAAGATACACCAACATACATTGTACACATAAATGTTATATGTTATGATGGCGCAAACATTGTAAAAAAAACTCTGGTAGAACTCTGGGCCTCACTGGGTTTCAAAGTAGCTCTCGAGCCAAAAAAGTGTGAGCACCCCTGGTGTAGGTTCTTAACCTGCCTGATCATAATCGTGATTCTATCATGAACAGGACATCCAGTTATTCTAGTTATTCCTGTGGAGCTGAGAACCTGAGATTCTGTTGCTGTTGTTCTAAATTAAGCTCACTGAGATTGAGGAAAATCATTGAACAAAAATAGGGCACTCTAAGTGGTGCAGGAGTCAATTTAATTTAAAAAAAAAACCAATCAATTGAAATCCCAGTAAGTTTCAACAAAGATAGATCTTCATCAGTGGATGAAACAATGGTGACTTAAAGCTAATACTCCCAAGGGAGCTGTGATCTCTTGCAGAATTATCATTTTCTGCAAAAGAAAAGAATCCAGCCTCCAATCACTGGGGAGAACTGAAAAAAGAGGCAAATGTTTCTTCATCTAACAGAAGATTGGTTTGCTTTCATTATCCTTCAGATCATGAATATGTTACAAAGTTGATGATGAATAGCACAGTGTGGGGAGACCATATTAGCCAGGCACAGGAAATAGGGTGTAGCATTAAACAGTTTCAATGAAAAAAGACACCAACTAACCCAAAGAATGAGAAAATGTTATCTTGCTTATATCCACAATCCAGATTATCAATGCCTATGTTCATTTAAGCTTCATTTTAACCAATAATTTTTGGTTGAAATAGATACAAGCCATTCAAAGTAAACAATGGCACAAAGACTATTTTGCTATGCTTATTATCTGACCTGCCTGAGTGGCATCAGAACTATTCCATATCTGTGAATATTTTTTTAACAACTTGCCTTCCACAATCCTCTAGTGCCTTCATTTTGATAGATGTTTATGAAGTTACCAATCATTCCCCCTCGTATCACACTGCCTTGGGCCTGCATTCTGATCTAGAGGTTATGGGGAAAAATAAAATTTATCACATATTGACAGTCATGCAGTCAAGTCAACAGGGGAATTCAATGTGTTGTTCCCATAGGGTACAGACTTCTCAAATGGTTCATCTTTGTTTACACCTCTCCAATAGCCAACACTTCACATATAGGCCAGGCCAGCCATGAGGCCGACTTGAAATAGTTGCTTCAGTTTGCTCTGATCCTCTTATTGCTCACTGAAAGCAAGCAAGAAGCGGATCAGAGCAGTGGCCACGCACCTTGTCCTCCAGCGCCACAGTAGCAAGCAATCACAGTGCTTGAGCTGCCAGAAGCAGCAGCAGCAGCAAGATCCAACTGTTCACTTCTGTGAGTAATCAAGATGGCTTGGCTCTGCCTTCTTCTCCTTCTTGTCAGCAAAGCTCCCCCACTCCTCCTTCCTCATACATTTAGGGCCATTCACTGTCACCTCATTCTCCTTGCTCTCTGCCCAACCTGTTTGAAATAACCAAACAAATACTCCCAGCATATTCCATCCATCCTGCTTGTTTCAATAGGTCAGAAGAGAGCAAGGAGGAAAAGGCAGTGGCGGATGGATGGCTCACCTGAAAAGATGTCAGGGCAGAGGGAAGCAGTGGTGGCAGGGCACACACAAATTAGCATGCATGTCATTTTTTTTTTCTAAAGGAGGGCTAGTTGCACAAGCAAAGACGGTGAATCTCTGCAAATTCATGTGGCAGAATATTATATGCTCGTATCACTACAGATGTTCATGCATCAAGCTTCCAAGTTTCTGCAGTGATTCTAGAAAACTGGAAGCACACCAGGAAGGGTTACTAGAGAGGCACTGCAGGAACGCTCAGTACCTAGTGAGTTCACAGGAACAGCTGTAGCTGAAATGAATTAGAAAATAAAGGACATGAAACTATTCTTCCCATTCCATGCTGAAAGGCAGGATAGGTTTCTCCATGAATGACCATGAGGGCTGTTCTGCTCATTTGGCAATATCAGCAGGAAAAGGTTCCTCTTTCAGCAGGGGGAAAAAACCTTACAACCATTGATTACAACAAAGATATAAATTTTCAAGTCTTTATTCTACAGTACAGCTCAAGAATCACTGCTCATTTGGCACTTGCTAGTATGCTTTCATCACAGCAAACACGGTGATATATTTGGGAGATGGAGAAAAGAGCACTTGACCCAGTTCTTAAATTAGACACGACCAATGTAGTTAACTTCATTTTCTTTTTGGCACGCTGCATCACTGATCAGCTGCTTCTGTGCTGACTGGGCTTCTGGGCTGCTTCTGTGTGCTGACCCTAAGAAAAGGGTCTCCCCCAAATTTAGTAACAACATTGCAGAAAGGGAGGTCAAATGATAACATGAAGATAGTCTGCCTGCCATTTTGGTGGTTTAAAGGTTATCAAGATAAAAGCCTAGGAATACATACACTGTCCTAGCTCTAATGAAGTCCAGTGTTGACTTATCTCCGTGAACATGAACTACCACTTACCACCCCAGAATGCTTCTCTCTTAGTACTTAAGAGTTTCCTTTGTATAAAAATTAACTTGTGATCTGGTTTCAATAAATCAAGGAAAACTAGAGAATTAGCAAAACAATCCTGATGAGCTTTCACTGTGCTGCAAAAAGCAGACCTGGCTACAGTTGATCCATTCCTTAGTCACATTTGGACTACTGTAACACACTCTATATGGGGCTACTACTGCAGATTGTTCATAAGCAGCAGCTGGTGCAGAAAATAGCAGCCAGGGTTATTTTGGGCACCCAATGGTTGAGACATCCAATGGTTGCAGCACACATATAATACCCATGATTTGCAAACTGCATTGGCTTCCAATGTGTTCACAAGCAAATTTAAGATGCTGGTCATTACCTATAAAGACCTATGTGGCTTATGACCCGGGTACGTAAAGGACCGCCTCCTCCAACATGAACAAAGTGTGGTTAGTAAGGGCAGGGACTTTTCAGCAGAGGCTTCCAATCATCAATTCTCTCCCTGAGGAAGGTTAGCAAGTTCTTATGTGTTCCAATTTTAAGTGGGCAATTAAGACTTTGTTTCAGTTAGCTTTCTTTGGGTGTTTTACGGGGCTTCAGTTCTTTGTTTAGTCTGTTCTGGCCAACGTAAGAGATGGGAGGAGGAGCAGAAACCACTGCACAACTTTTGGAACAATCCCCATGCATTGCTCCAGCGAGTGAAATTGTGGAAGCTTGTAGATCTGTGCCATGTAACCACTTTAAGCCTGTTTACTCTTTTAGTTTTTAATAAAATGTTCTGCAGAAAAGAAATTTAAGAGCCTTAAAAAGGAGAGAAAAAAATTTAATCAAGAGGCATAAAATGAATTAAAGATTGAAGCTGAATTTCTACCAAAACTGTGCTCAAAGCAATCTACAGATCCATAAAACATCACACTTGCAACTGCTCAGCATTAATTTCCAAAAAGCTTCTTATGAATTGTGAAGAGGCCAAGTTTTATTTGCTTAACTAAGATATTTTGATCCAAGTATATTTTTAGATATAATTTACTATTATTCCATATTCCAGATTGCAGTACTGTTGCAAGGCTGAAGAAAGCAACTCAGAACGACTTGGCACTCAAGGGTGAAGGTTCACAGACTTTTATTTGAATTGTATACAATTGGCCCACGGGACTCATGTCACAAAGCATGGAGCCCTGTCTGAATGCTGGTCCTAAACCTTTATAACTCTCACAGCCCTTTGTCCTCAATTCTAGACTTCTCATTCGCTGAAGATTTGACATCATAGATGGGGCTAACTCTTAATAGGCTAGAGAAAGGTGTGTTTGGATGCAGACTGTTACGCCTCTGGAAGTCTTACCTTCAGGACGTCTGTAGGATTAGCTATAGATGATGAAATCACACCAGAGAGAACGCCACATAATACATTTATAGGCAGGGTTTCATCTGTTAAAGAAATGAAAATATTTATGAATACGATTTCAGTATTCAATAAAGTACAAAACCTACAACCCAATCCTATCCCCCGCTGCTTAGAGGGATGCAGCAACATCAAAACAGCATCCAAGAAAGGAGGCTGCCAGCAGGCACCTCAGAATAAAGACCCATTTGTTCCCTTGCCCCAAGTAGGCCCCAACAGCTGCAATGAGGCTACTTGGGCTTGTGCCAGCAAGTTAGCTGGCACAAATCCAAGCAGCCCCATGTTGGGAAATCAGGCCCAGGAAGGGGGACAGGATATCCCCTATCCCTGGCGGAGGTCTCTGCTGACATTCTGCCCCTGACCCAGGATTGATCCACACCCCTCCCCACCCTCACCCTGCCCCATTATACTCCCTCTACAATTCTATTCCATCCTCCCCCAGACCACAGAGACCTTAACTTTTCCAGCAGGTGCAGCAGCCTCTGACTGGCACCAGCAGACTGGTGCAGGCCTTTGTGTCAGCACCATGCAACCCTGCCTTATAGCACGTTTGCAACCATGGATGCACACATACCACCAGTGGAGGCTGACATAGGATTGACCCATTAGTGCTTTGCCTGCTTTAACATGCTTGCAAACCATTCACAAGAACACAGTATATCGTCACTTCCTATAATGCAGCTTCTTTTACTGACAATTTGTTTACTGTGTTCTTTTATCCTGCTATGATTGACAACCCATCTAAACAACGGGAACAATGCATCTGGGCCAATCAGAACCCGTTTCCTACCTAATAGGTCAATTATGTCTCCAATAACCCTGCTTCATGAAACACTTGACTTCAATATATCCCCCATTCTATCCGAGGTATTGCTGTATATTTGATACTGCATATATCCTACTCAAGAATCCAGGCTTCCACATAGCCACAACTCCCACTGCTACTGAAATAACTGCACTGCATGAAGAGAAGCTAATTTGATGCTGAGAAAGAGCTACTTGCCCAAGGCCATCCAACTAGCTGCATTGGCAAGTGGAAATCTGACCACTCTTTTTCCAGGCTATGTTATCCTCAGTGCTATGTTATACTGACTCTTCACAGCAAACCTTTGGTGTCAAGATATTTTTTTAAAGGTTACTATGACATAAAACTCACATATTGTATTGAATAGTGAAGGGCCTATTGATACAATGGACCAAAGACATGGATGAGCCTTCCCTGTCTTCTGTGGTCTCTTCCTTAGACCTCTCCCTTGACTCTGACCACAGTCATCACAGCCTTGGATCAGATAGCTTAATGCAGTGGTTCTCACACATTTGGCACCAGGACCCACTTTTTAGAATAAGAATCTGTCAGGATCCACCAGAAGTGATGTCATAACCAGAAGTGACATCATTAAGCAGGAACATTTTTAACAAACCTAGGCTGCAATCCTACCCACACTTACCCAGGAGTAAGTCCCATTGACTATCATTGTTAAAAAAAATATACATAGTAGCTTGTTAAAAGTACAGGTCTGTAACATTTCCCCAAATACAGTCACAGACCATGGTAGCACCAAGTCTAATATATTAAAAAGAAAATATTGAAATGAATGGGGACCCACTTGAAATTGACCCGCGACCCACCTAGTGGGTCCCGAAACACTGTGGGCTGCATTAACACAGTTAACACTGGCTTAATGCGTAAAAGCAGGACATTCCAGACTCTGGCCTGTGGGCTGGATCCAGCATCCTGCCTAATCCCTCCTGTCATAAACGAAGGGGGGTTGGAGACTTAGGGTTCTTGGTTTTTTGAACCTTAAAACCCTCAAGGCCTCTTGCCCGGTAGTACTGCCACCACCCTGTACGTGCCAATGCCTCAGTCCAGGAACACTGAGACCCTCTAGGCTTAATGCTATCCCTTGCAGGCACTGAACTCTTTCTCTGTTTAAAGCCTCAGTCCTCAAGTTACTAGACCTCAATGAGTATTTGGTAGCTTACTGAACGGCTAGGCAGGATTCTGAACCTTTGTCCCCAACAGACAATGAAACAGCTTAGTAAAAGATATTTTAGTTTATCAAGTACATAAAGTTACCCACTCCACAATAAGGCAGCAAATGCTAGAGGCATAAACATCTAGGAAACATATCAGCAATAAAACAATAAAGCCAGCTGGCTATCTCTATTAAGACCTATCTGTCACCTGGTTAGTTACTCTTCCCAGATCACTTGGCTCCAGGGCTACCTAAGGGGCCAGGTGCCCATGCTGGACAATGGCGCTTGCATGTGTGCAGATCGTCGCACCAACCTCTCTGACCAAGAGGGACCCAATAACACATCCCGTGGGCACTCATTATTATACCTTCTATGCTAATAGTACTGAGGTGACTTTATAATTATTAGACTGTCCAATCAGAACCCCTGATGAACAGAACCTTCCCGAAGTTGGTCCTGTTGCTAGCCCCTCATAGTTCTTACCCCTCCCAGCTGAAGATCCACAGCTGCACTCAATCACCCATGCTAAGGCGACTCTCTATCTGCTAAGGTGCTAGCATTCCAAGTGGTAACAATTCCTGTTATCTGTCCTTCCTGGCCATCAAAGAAGAGACAATACATTCCTTCCTCTTTGTTTATTTACCCACATTCCTGCAGCTGGGAACTGCTAGCAACTTCTCAGTTACCCTTTCTTAGTTTGGTTCAGGCTTCTCATGCCCACTTAGGCCTAATGTGGACTTATTCATGACGCCTCCCCCGCATGAATGGTGCTTACCATTCCATGGGGGAGCCTCCTGTTTGTGCTGCTGATCTCCCCTGAACTGTGCTCCATCCAGCCACTTCCAGGTTCTGTGGCCTCAACAGCCATTGCATCCAGATTTCTGGGCAGATGTGGCAAGCCAGGACGCAGTTTCGGGGAGATTGGCAACATGAACAGGAGGCTCCTTGGTGGAATGGTAAGCGCCATTCCCAGGCCGGGGATGCCTTTCCCAGTGCACAGCATCTTCAGTTTGGAGACCACTTCCTAAAATAAGCATTTTAAGACTTAAGAACCAAAATTCTAACTTCTGAAAACAACCAACACATCCTCTGTCCCTCATATGAAACTGTCTTACACCGAGTCAGACATTTGGTCCATCCACTTCACTGACAGGCAGCGGCTCTCCAGAGTTTCAAACAGGGGTCTTTCTCAGTCACACCTAGAGATGCCAGGGATTGAACTTGGAACCTTCTGCATAGGAAGAAAGTGCTCCACTGCTGAGCAACAGCCCTCTCCTAACATCTGCATCAGAACTCCACAACTGACATCTCATTGACACACAGCAATTTAGCAACCTTTCTATGAGCAATTTAGCAGCCTCTCTCTCATATGCAGATGTGGAAATGCAACAGGATACAGAGATAACATTTGTACAGTGCTTTCTGAGAATGCAAAGAACTTAAACAGCATCATCTTGATGAATCTGGACAACAACTCTGCAAGTAAGTAAGTAGGATTATCCCCACAGCTGAGGCTCAGAAGGAGTATCCTGTTTAAATCACCTGGGAGTTCATGGCAGAAGCTATGGTCAAATGGAGGAAGTCCTGATTTGCAACTCACTCTCATAGCCACTACAACTCTACAGAGATAAGATGGCTGTATCAAAATACTGACAATTTTTTTAAGAATAAGAAAGCATAACTCAAGCTTGAAAACCTACTCACCTTCTGGTCGGTCAATAAATATTTTTTTGAGGCTTTGGTAAGTGCCTATTTTTATAGTTCCATAGGATGCCTGGCGTAGCATAGCAGGAGCAATTCTGTAAAGGCAAGCGCAAGCAGAAAACTTGTGGAGTCTCCTCATTTTTCTGCAGGTTTTCTACACAGAAAGAGGCTTTAAAATCTTGGGTAAGGAGAAACTAATGGAAAGAATATTTGTGTAAAAACCACAGTTTCCCAAGTTTAGATGAAATGGGAAATTGTGGCTTATTCAAAACTGAAAACTTCAAACTCCTCCCCCGCCATATGCAGAGCAGGAAGAAGGTATCCATGAGCCTGAAACTCTATTTGTGTATGTAATGCTAACAGGGGAAGAATGTGCAACTATTTCGATGACATGCCCTTTAACTTAGTTACATTTGGAAGTTCAGTTCAGTTCAGTAGACCTTTATTGGCATAAAACATTAGGAAGAGACCAAGGCATTATGCCAAATGCAGTATTTCATGTAACATCATACCAGTTGCCATGTAATATTATAAAGCATACAGAGACAACATGCAAACTTGATGTTAAACCATTGCTGCTTCCAGCTCTTATTTCCCTCATGTTTATCTGATTATGTGGGTCCCATCTCTTATTCTGGATAAAATGCTACATACATTGATGGTGCAACATCATCATGCACATTAACACCATGAATCAGGATAAGAAGGACTGTCAAAGAGGAACTTGCCTATTTTCGAATACTGTAATACAAGACACTATCAAATTCACTTTATCCTGGAAGACATATTCTTGCATCCAAAGGATGATGTCTTTGCTACATTGTTTCTTTTTAAGAGCCAAGGAAAACTTAAAGCAGGTTGAATGCTCTCAAAATTTGTTAATGCAGTAGCTAACTGTGTACTGACATGTTAGTTTATTTCAGTAGTTCTCAAACTCTCAGGGAGAGTTTCAGCCACAGTAAGTGTGTGCGGGGGTGGGGGAAGGCAGCAACAAGATCTGCTGGATTGCTCTGCTTTGGAGGGGTGGAGGCCACTTACCAGAGCCTGCAGCCGCCTCCCAAGAGTGGGTAGCTCCCGCGCCAGCCTCTGCAGGGCTCCCCACGCTGTGGAGATCCTCAAAACTGTGATCGTGACCACTTCCAGTTTGCATTTTCCCCCACCCCTGGGAGGCTGCTGCAGGCTCTGGTAAGTGGCAACAAGCCCCTGTGCCCCTTCAAAACAGTGCAATCCAGCAGACTGCATTGCTGCCTTCCCCTCTCCCCACCCCTTAAGGGGGCAGAGGCCAGAGCTCTCTGGCTGGGGTGTCTGGGTGTCTGAGGTGTTTATTTGTTCAACAAAGAACAGAATACTAATGTGTATTCTTTTTTACCCGGAGTATAATGCTTTCAGTCCTTCTTCCCGACATATCTTTACTAGCGCATGAAGCATTCCACGGTAACGAATCTCTTTAAGTTTCACATCATGTTTTTGACCTTGCACTTGGAGACGTGTTTTTGTCAGATCAATTGGGAAAGTCCCTTAAAGACAAAGAGAAAATGGATTAAATTATGAAGTCATGTTCACCGAAAACATGATTAAACATAGAAGAGGTCCACAAAGCTTAAAAGTGAACAGAAATACAGGTACACTCAAATAAATATGCATGCATGGGATAAAGAGTTCTTACAGACCCATTCAAAGCAATGGAGGACATTTCTAGAAATCATCTTATGTATACCAGATCTTTTCCATCCTAGACCAGAACTAGGTTTTTACTATTACTACCACATTCCACTACCTGGGCTATCAGAAATACCTATAGTAGTAGAAAGGTATCATTTGCCTGTTTGTGATTTTTATACTCAGCCCCAATGGAAATTGCTACTACATCCTCCAACTCTAACACTGAATTAAAATTAAAAAAACTGTTGATCTGATTGTTACCCACGACCCAGGTCAACTTAGCCCAAATTCAGCACTCAGTTGCATGCATATTCACTAGTATGAAGTACATATATTAGGAGCATCTCATAATAGTATTTGATGGATAACAAGGGCAGGTCTTCTGGATGTGAAAAACTGCAATACTGTACATCTGTTCACTATTCTGTTCTGCCTCTGAGCAAGACAATAAACGTTTTTGCAGGCTTAATTAAAAGGTGCACTTAACAGTTTCACAAACTACTACTTCCTACCTAAGGGCTAATGATTTAACATACTTCAGGTATCATTAATTTGAAAGGGAACCTAAGAGATGAATTACATACCGCACTCTGCGGTAACTGATGCTAGGCCTCCATATACAAAGGGCTTCCAATTCAAAGCTGCCATTCTCCTGGATGCTTCTTCTTTCTGCAATACAGGAAAACATGTTGGTTTTGAAGCAATTTTCCATATTCACAGAGGAATATTTACATTTTTAAAGCTACTGTTAACAGTAGAGAAGCCACATACAAAAGTACACTAGATAGATATTACATACAATTGAGAGATGAGCCAAACCTGATACAGGCATTGACTAATCAAGAAATGTGGTAAGGACATATTTGTTACAGAATGGAGTAACCAGCACCACACACAACTCCCATGGGCTACTCCAGACCAATGGATGTGTTCCTGCTTACCAAAGGGTAACAGCCATCTAACACGAAAATCAATTCAAACCCACTGTTACTAGCAACTTAGTGAGATTTACTAGTCACAAGACCTCAACAAAAGGCAGGAAAGAAGTGGAACAAAAAAAGCAACATCTCACAACTGTAAGAAAAGTAACAGGCTTACAGGACCTTTCCTGCCAGATTTGCTTTCGGAATATGCAGTCAACATACCAGAAGAACAGAGTTACAGTGCAATCCTATGCATATCCACTCAGAAGTAAGTCCCATCGTGTTCAATAGTCCTTACTCCCAGGAAAGTGTGCATAGCATGCACAGCATTACATCTGGGCAACCCAGGCCCTGACCTGGGCCAGCAGGTTAAGCAGCAGCTGGACGTCGGGCTACTATTTTCAACTTTCAATAAGTAGGAAAAGTGTAACAATTGCCTTTTAAATCTTGGCTCCCTTTAATGTTTATACACATGCTCCAACAGACAGCCAATTTGCCACTTACCAACAATAAGTAGAACACATCCTCAAGTGATCAGCCCAATAGCAACATGCACCTGCCTGCTCTCTCACTGATCTAACATCATGCTATTCTATGCTGGGGAAACACAGCATGGCACTATGCTATGGCATCTGCACTCATAACTCTCGCTCAGTCCTCTAGCTCTTTAAAATCAGTAGATCAAGTCACATGCACAATTGACGCAGCTTGGGATCATGGGAACCAATCAACCGCTAGCTGGTCTATTTTGTTTGCTTTGTTGTTATTGATTTTGACCAACGCTGTTTCAATGTGACATTGTGAGTCACCTTGGGTTTCTCTCTTGGTTTGGAAGCATGGGAGAGATACAAAGGTTGTTTTAAAAATTAGAATAGTACAATGCTGAAGTCACACAGTGTAGAAGATGGTTCTGTAATCCCTTCTTTTCTGCTGTTAGACACAGAATAAGAACAGGAAGCAACTCGGTATCTTCAGCCTGCAGCATCCGGCTCACATCAGATGGCAGCGTATTACAAACTGAGATAAGCAGCTGGCAGAGCAAACAGTCCCAGAGAACGGGTCAAGGCAAAAACAGTAAAGGAAACCAGGATTACCTACAGTCACTGTCAATATGATTATATTGTCTTCGAGTTTGAGCAAGGCTCACCTACCAAGATAACCCAAATAAATGTTGCTGCATACAGCTTCGTGTCATGGACAGCTTTCCTCAGACCTTATGTACAGAAAATCAGAAATGAGGCAATACAAAGTCATCTAGTTAATAAATGTGTGTTAACTAGATGTGTATTAACTCTGTGTGTATTAACTCTGGCTCACTTTGCTTGCAGAAATGGAAGTTCATTTTTTAAATAGCTCTCCTAAGAAACTCTTTCAAAATTATACCTCTAGTTCAGTGTTCTTCAACCTTGGGATAATAACCTCAATGGGATCACAAAGTCTGTTGTGGGGTTGCAGCAACTTATGCGAATAAAAAAGGTTGAAGACCACTGGACTACAGCATCAACAGGTAAAGGGCTAGATATCTGGTGCAACCCTTCAGGTGCCAGGAGATTGTATCCCAGTCCAGGTTAGGTTCTTAGCAATTGTGCTAAAACAGTTTTCACTGGCTCCAGGCTTCACAGTAACTGTTTTTTGTTTTCTCCACTAAGAGTATTTGGTTACAGTGAATATTGATGAGAGAGCATAATGGGGGCGGGGGTTGGTAGACAGGATACCAGGAGGGGGGAGTTGGATTAATTGTGGGTTCCCAGTTTCATACTTTATTTACTGGGATCACTATAGGAAAAAGGTTGAAGACCACTGCCCTAGTTAAAGGCCTGAAGTCAATGGCTCATTTCAAATCAGTACAGTCAGTTCTCATTATCCACTAGGGTCAGGTTCCTGGAAAACCTAGAGGATACCGAATTAGTGGATACTGAATCACTGAGCCTATGGGGAAAATGGGATTAGATTAGATAGGGACTCTCTTTAGGAATCGGACTCTTATCTTGAAGTCTATGGGGCTGGCTCATCCACATCTGATGCTTCCTCCTCCATGCTGGTTATCCCTCAACCCACTGGAGGTTACTGGCCCATCAACAAGGCCTCAGAGTTCAGCAGTGGGGAGGTGATTGCTTCACCCATCCCACCCCTCCTCCTCCAACTGTTTCTTGGCTCCTTCCCTGGGCTTGCCTCAGCCCCAGAGCAGCTCTCAGGTAGCCTTTCAGAAACCTCTGGCTCATATGCTTGGAAAATTGACCCAGTCTAGATAACTTTTTAAAAGAGTATAATTGGCTGGTGTAATTACCACAATCCTTTCTCTATCGACCCATATACTGTCTCTTCCTACATGGCATCAGTGCTGCCTTCTGCTCAGGAGGAGGCCACTGTCTCTTTTCCTCCTCCTCCCACAACCTCTTTCACCACTGCCTGCCTTCTCATAGCTGCATTAAGCCCCACCCCATTCTGGCACAGAATCTGCATATAATGAGAACAGAATCCTGAATAATGAGAGATAGGTAACAATTCTGCCCCTCACAGATAAGCAAATTCTCAGATAGTGAATTCGCATATAAAGAGAACTAACTGTACTTGAACATTACCTCCCTCTCCTCTCAGACAGCTTCTTTGATTTTACTTCTCAATATAAAAAGACAGTTGCCTCTTGCATTCCGCCACCATCCGTCAACCTGCTGCCTTCTTAAACCATTTCTATTTTATATTGCTTAAGCCCAGGGATGCTCCAGGTTTGCGGGAACTGTTGGCCAAATGTGTTCATGGGCCTGCCAAACATGAACTGCAACTTTGACCACAGTGACATCATCGTCAATTATTTCTGGGTTGGGAGGCTAGATGCGACATGACAAACACCAGTAAGAGGCTCAGGGTGGGTGCAAGGGCTTTTTCAAGCACAGAAAAGCATGTTTTGAGCTCTGCCCACTGAGCTGAGCCTCTTACCACTGGCTTGTTGTATCATGTTTCTGATTCGCTGCCAGATAGCAGGGGTCCAGCAGTACCACTAGACACTACCTCAAGTACCACTGGTGATACCCATAGTACTGGTTGAGAAACACTGTTTTAGATCTTTCAGGATCCCCAGTACTCAAAGGAAGAAGACTAGTCACCTTACGGAATAGCAAGTGGAATTGCAAACTTAATTACTCAACAATCACATAAATGTTACCATTTTGCTGCCACAGTAGCTTGCAGCAACAGGAAGCACAGGTTGGGCTGCCAGTTGCTCTTGCTATTACATTGTTTATTTTACAGGTACGTTACTGTTGTTCAACACAAAAAAAAGAGTTATTAACATGAACATAATGCTTAACTGAATTGAACGTGTCTTCAAAAAATATGCGCTACCTCCCTAAGTTACGGACATCTGAGTTACAGATTACTGTGTGGGAGCTTTTAGGCAGGTGCAAAATGCCCTTCAGTGTTGCTTTTGTGTATGCATGACAGTGATGGAACAACAACAGTCACATTTTTTGAGATATATGTATTTCAACATTTGTACAGACCTCCAGAGCTAAATTGGTATGTACAAAGGGAACCTGTTGTACTGTAACAACACATTCATTAAAGGATGTTTCATGCATTAATGCAGGGGTCTCCAAACCCCGGCCCGGGGGCCAGGTGCGGCCCGCAGCAAGTCTCTTTCCGGCCTGTGGCCAACTCTTGTCCCCTGAAAGCCTCTGATCCACTCAAATGAACATGAACAGAACTGTGATCTGACTGTGCCTGGAGGGTATTCTGAGGGCCAGAGAGGTTGAATGAACTAGCCCATTCATTTATTCACTCATCTAAGTTCTGTCTCTAAATTATTTATTTAAATTTTATATATAAATTTTTTTTCCGGCCCTCCACACCACTCCAGAAATGTGATGCAGCCCTCTGGCCAAAACATTTTGAGACCCCTGCATTAAAGCAAAGGCAAGCCAAGATGTGGCAGAGCACACACTCAGAGTCCTACTAATCACGGCACCTACACAATCATACTCAGAGAAGTGTTTCTGAATGCCACATTAACATGTTAGACATACACCTAAAATGTGTGTGCGCATACCAGCATTATTAACCACAACTAATAAAAGATGTACGAGGGGGGTGTAACTGCGGATCCCATATTCGCAGTTTCACTTATCCATGATTTGGTCTGCAGGGCTCCCCCCACACGCAACCCCTGGATGCAAGGGGAGTAGAGCTACCCTCAGCTTTGGATGGACTTCTGAGCCCAGCAGAGGCCACGTGTGTCCACCCACAACCTCTGCCGAGCTCAGAATGACTGGAAAAAAGCAAAAAAATGTGACTTCTGGTTTTTCCATCAAAACCGTAAGCGACATTTTTAATGCCTTATAAGGCATAGGAAGGCCTGGGGAAGCCCCCCTAATGCCTTTTATATGTATAAAGAGCCCCTTGTAACCACCTTTCACTTAACCGTGGGCAGTTCCAGAACGGGACCCCTATGGACATGGGGGCATGCCTATACACCATCTAATATACTAGTACCACTGCTGATATAGATTTTTCTTTATTTTGCAACAGAAGAAATTAAAAAGTCACCAAAACCCTTAAAAATAGTAGAACTCCTGAAAGGGATGCACATTTTTCAGAAATTTATTTAATAAATTTAAGTTTCTTTAGCCAACAATTAATGGTAACTTTTAACTAGGTACTGGAAACAAGGGTAACACCACACAATTAGAAAGCAAAACAGATTGTTAAGATTCCCACAGCAGATAAAGGTCATAGCAAGGCTGAAACATACAAACCTATTTCACAGCTAGTTCAGAATGCGAAACTAATTAGTTCAGTTTCAGCAGCAAGATTTTTTGTTCTATTTAAAAAATGTTAAGTGCAATCAGAATGGCTTTTGTTCCCAACCAAGGAACACCAGACAATGCTGTTCAATACAGCCCACTGTAAGACAAACTTTTCCCATTGTTGATTCTTTAGAACGCCTTGGATCATCTGGAGGAAGACAACCAAGGGGGATGGGGATCCTTCAGACAATTGAAGCACTTTATGCCAGTAATACTACGCTAGTCCTAAAGTTAATGGGTATCAGTGATATGATTTTCCAGTCTCACAGAGAGCCCAACAGAGGAGACAACTCTTACCACTTCTGTCAGAAGACCCATTGGCCAAAACAATTAGGAGATGCAATGGGGGCAGGGATGTTAAGATTGATGGGAAGCACCATGTTGTCAGTCTTTTTGCAGATGTTATGGTGCTGGATCTCTCCAACTGAGAAAAACATTGATTTTAAACCTACAGATGACTTGGTAGGAATTATTTTCAGTCAAAATGTGTGACACCCAATCTACCTTGGTAATACAACACAATCTCTGATTCTTATGAACTAACCTGCAATCATATGCACGTCTACTCAAAAGTCCCATTGTGTTCAATGGGACTTACTTTCAGGAAAGTATACATAGCAGCGGTTTTCAAACTCTCTGAGAGAGTTTGAGCTGCTCCCAGTCCTTGCAGGGGGGCGGGGGAGAAGGCAGCAACACGATCCTCAGGATCGTGTAACTCAGGGGCTGCAGGGGCTTGCTGTACTTACCAGAGCCTCCTGCAGCCTCCCAGGGGTGAGACTGCAGGGCTCCCCAAAGCTTAAGAAGCAAAGTGGAGCAATCGTGCCCCGCCTCTGCAAAACCGGAGGTGGAGCATGATTGCTCCACTTTCACTTCTTAAGCTTCGGGGAGCCCTGGAGGTGGTCATGCAGCGCTCCCTGTACCCCCAGGAGACTGCAGGAGGCTCTGGTAAGTCCAGCCAAGCCCCTGCAGTGCCCTGAGTGACATGATCCTGGGGATCACATTGCTGCCTCCTTACTGCCCCCGCCCCTTAAGGGGGCAGAGGCCAGGGCCCTCAGGCTGGGCTGTCACAACGCCCCAATTCGAAAAGTCCTGATATACAGCCAAAACCTTAGAAAGAGATCTTGGCAATCTCACAAGGTATGCATTTTGAATCCAACAGTGCAACTGTATGCTGAAATTGTACCGATGCAACTCTACATCTACACAACGTGAGCTCAAAACCCAATATATCCTAACCCCATTCAGAACTAAGAGGAAGGGGGAAACAAGAGCCTAGGCAACTCCACACTTGTGCAGCATTCCCATCAGCTCCACCAGCACCCACTGTCACCTACATAACCCAACCAATCAATAGCCAGGCAGTGTAGCTGCCTGACAATGGCCCCACATTAGCCCAGTGTGCAGGAACAGGTACTGCAGAGACACACCCCCCCCCCGACCACACATCACAAAAGGCACAACCTGCTGCCCCATCAAGCATTTACAGAGACCCCAGCATGGTCTACTAATCATGGGGTGACAGCCTGATATCAGCCTAACATGCAAGGAGCCAACCATTGCAAGCTACTTTGCCCCAATGCTGGTGGCCAGAGAAGTGCTGCTAAAGTGAACCAAGCAGGTACAGGTCCTGTAAGCAGCCACTACTGGAATAATGTCCTCCCAGAATGATTAATACCACTATGAACTAAAGGGAGATGCCCCAATAACATGACATTCCCCCCAACACACACTCCTGTACTGGAACTACTGCAGACAAGAAGACAAAAGCTAAAACTGCAAAGAATCTCAGCACCCAGGGTTGAAGCCCCTTGATATTACTCACACACACACTTCCAAGAAATAGATATTTGACTACAGTAGAGCAAGGAAAGGAAGACAGCTCTCAAAAAGAGCAGCCACGTAAAATAAACACATAGGTCTCTTCATCACAAGGGTTTGACTCCCTGCGGGGGAGTTCACGAAGTGGATGGAACTCTCTCAGAGGAAGGGCTGTGTGCACCAACAGCTCTCAGATAAGCCGGGGTGCTGTTCAGATACTGCACAGAGACACAGGCTGAGAGTAGAGATGTAAAATTTCCAGAAATTTTGAAGCTCAGAAAAAAACGGATTTTGGAAAAACTGAAAAAAAGCTACATTAGCACTTTTTCTTTTCCAGATTGAAAGTCATTTTAGGAACATAAAATATGACTTTGGGCAATCTGACTTGGCATAAAATTATCACAACTAGCATATTAAAAATATAGTGTATCCAAACAATTACAAACAGAATTTACTTTTTTATAATATTTATTTGTAATTGTAACAAATGGAGCAACAATCTCCTGAACTGTTTACTAGTTTATGTGGAACAGACAAGAAATCCTCCACAAAACAATTTTTAAAAATCCAGAAGTATTATTCATATTTCCTCTCCACAGTATTAAATTAAAAAACCCATTCTCATAAAAAGAATTGAACAGGGGGGAAGTGTATAGAAGGGAGTGGGACTAAGTTTCAATGAATGAGAATGAAATTTAATCAGAATCATGTTCTGAGCTGCAATTATCAGTTTCAGTCTCCGCTTCTGCAGCTACACTGTTGTGTCTGTCATTATCAGTTATTACGGACTTCTAAAAACTGAAGGTTTGCCTGGATTGAAACAAGCTTCTCCACCCTTTCACATGTCAGTTTATTTCTAAATTTAGTTTGGGTGTTTCCAAGCATAGACTAGATTCTTTCACATGCTGCAGAAGATGGAGGAATCTGAAGAAGGCGAGAAGCAAGAGGAGTCCGAGGCTGTGTTGTGCAAAGACCTTGCCACCATGTTGCAGGAGGAATATGTTTGGCAGAATCCCAGATTGCATTCCTGGACCAAATCCCTGAAGATGTTCTATATTCTGCAACATTTGAAAGTACCTTCCCAACATCGTCCTAAATATGATGCTTGTTTTGTAATCCAGTCAAATGCAGTAACAGTGCTGTCATCACCTATATTTCTACCTTTGAATCTTGGATCCAGCAGATTTGCAGCAGCATGAATTGGATGGCAACAAAATTCTTCCCTTTTTTAAATAAAATCTTTCACTTTACTTTCTTCTGTAGTTGTAAGTGGAGATATAATGAGATTGTCAAAAACAGTTGTTTTTATCTTGGTCATTAGATAAGGAATTTCTGACCAAAGTGCAATATCTGATTCAGATGCAGTGATTGCTGCAGCAATTTGCTTTAGAATCTTCAGGGAATTTTGCAGCTGAACCCAGAAGACATCCTTCTCAAGAACAGTGTTTCTCACACTCCTGGGTACTTTAAGACCTACAACTATTACTGTTTCTTGAAGAGCTTCTTTGTTTTTTAGTAAACTTTCAAAGAGGATCACCACTCCAGCCCACCAAGTTTGACTACAGAGCTTCAGTGTCACTATTTTATTCTTTGCATTTTTTTCCCTACTTGCTTCCTCTTGAAAACTGCAGCTACGAGTACCTTTTACATGTTTTATAACTTCTTTTGCTCATCTATAGATCATTTGAAGGGTGTCCAGTTTCATATCATTAAGAAGCAAGCTGAGCCCAAGAGATGCACATCCTATTGCAGTAATATGTGGATACTTCTCCATTATGATCTCCCATGCTGCTTTCATATTGCTGGCTTTGTCAGTCAGCAAAGCAAATACTTTACCACTCCCAATTTTCTGTAGGACTTCACGTATTTTACAGCTGATATACTTTTTTTTAAAGATAAAAACAAAGAAGTCTTCAGGAAAAAAACAGAAAAAAACGTTTTTCTTCCAAATTTTTCTGGTTTTTTTCCAGGCCTTCACATCTCTAGCTGAGAGGCAAGGAAAATAAGTTTGAGGCCAGCCAAGGGGCAGTCCATAATCACAAGTACATTCATCTTTTGCAGAACCAGTCAGAAACACCAACAGCAGGCACAAACGTCAGACACAGGTTGAGAACCCACACTCGCCAGTCCACAAGGTTGCTCTCTAGCCACTCAGCCACAGTAGAAGCCAGGCAAAGAGAACCTCATGGAACATGTGGCAACCTGCAGCACCACAAATGAGCCTGGGAGCCTAGAGAACATACATGAATCAAAGGGAACATTGCATGGGCCAGTCACTGAGCTTGCTTGGGGGCACTACTGCAGTAGCACGTGCATTGAGCCACAAATCATGCCCTTTGCATCACTGCTGGTAAAGAGTGACCTCTATGCAACTGTCATTCTCCTGCCCTCCCTCTGCCCCTGTAATTGCCTGCCTTACACATAATGATAACAGAGAATACATGGGTCATGACCAATGAGGATCTTCCTCCTGCCACTGGAACCAAGGAGTCAGAGAATGAGGATGATGCAGACCCTGAGTGCTGGTAGCAAAGAAGCTCCTCCTCCTCCCTCCACTGCCGAATCCCACCCTGAGGTCAGTTAAGATAAGAAAAACTAAGGTGGGGAGTAGGGATCCCTGTTGGTTAACAAAGGGACAACAAGTACGATCAAGTGAATGTTTTTACTGCAGTTTCAAAGATGGAACAGCATCTGACAAAGAAATACACAAGCGGAGTTATCAACCATTTCAGCCCAGCAGGGTTCATGTCTTTGCAAGCCCAACAGCCGGTCAAGTAGCAGGTATCATGGAGATCTGGTTGCACCAGTTAGTTCACTGTCTGTCATGGGGTCAGCAAAGCTACAAAGGTCTGTCAGAAAACAGGTAGTTTAGCATATGGAGATATGTGGAGATTCCTGTGACCTCTTCCTCTATTGGACAGCTGCCTGAGGAAAACAAATAGAAATACAAAGGCTAGCAAGTCACATATCATCAGTCACATGTAATCACTCAATAGGAATACACAGTGAAAGAGAGCAGAGCTATTTGGGTGCACATGCAGCAGTGCTGTTAGAAGAGAGCATAATAGCTTTGAGCAGTGTTGACAAACCTGTGGCATGTGAAAACATTTATTGGCACACAGTATGCAATGCCACCCTTCGATTCATTAAGCCCCATCCTAAATAAATAATGTTGCTGCCAAATGAAGCCATGAATGATTTTTTACAAGCCAGGAGCAGTAAGAAGTGTTCACAGGAGACATCTCAAGCTGGCTTGATACCAGCTGGGCCATTAAGAGAACTTGTACGTTGGATGATGGGTTTTTAAATCCTCACAGACCCACTGTACACCTCAGTATTGGGGTAATAATAGAAATAAACAACTGGGGCATATGAGATTTTTTAGAAGACTATAACCAATTTGGGCACATGCTCTCAAAGGTTCACCACCCCTAGCTTAGAGCATTAACTTTCCCTTCCCAATGGAAGCTGCAGTGAAACTGTGAGAAATGACTGCTCTACCCCATGTTTCAATGCTGAATTCCTGACAAGCCAAAAGGGCTCCAGATGAGTTTTTGGCTAGCAGCAGCAATGGTTGGAGCCTTTAGCATTTGCCAAGAGACACTCATTGCTATTAGCTGTTAGAAAGGATAGCAGTTGGTAGGCAACACAGTTTCTGGTACTGAAATTTCTGATATTGAAACATCAAAGTTCATGTTTGATGGTACTGTTGTGTCAGTATGGAAGAAGGGGTTGGAAAGTTAGACACATGACACAGACGTGCACATGGGATTCTCTTCCCTGTTGCTCACCTATAGTAGGGTACGTTGTCCCTGCTCCCCCTGTTGGGGTGGTAGAGTGGAGATTCACAAGGGTGCATGTGAGTGAATTCTTCCTGGGGTAGAGTACCTGCAATAAGAATACTAAGACGACAAGTGTTAGTAAAGTTTCTTGATGCATATGTTGAGAGGGTGCAAAATGCTCTATTTCCACAGTTCCCATGTACGCATGTACTCTAAGTGCACAATGTGAAGTCAGAGATGTGTCACTCCATGCAACATACCCTGTCATCTGAGTTCTTGTTGTCTCTCTGGTGGGAATTTTAATAGAAACACCTCTCATTTTATGTGGAACTTTCATTCTCAAAAATCAGTGCATATCTGTATTGGAATTGCGGAAGATCTGGCGAGGTAGTGGAATGTGCTGTCTGCAGTGGCCCCTTTAAGAGTTAAGGCCTGGGCTTTCAGCAAATGGTGTGTTGCACAGCTGCAGCCACTAGAGGCAATGAGGTACCTAAGGATATAAGGAGCACCTGAGGCAGGAAGGGTTTGTGGGTTGTAGGATGGAAAGGACTGCAGCCTGGTGACTGGCTGATTTGACTGACTTACCTGGAATCTGACCCTGACTGATTTACCTGGAATCTGACCTACTGGACTGACCTTCTGGCTAATATCTGACTAATGGACTACTTGAACAGGCTGCAGAGAGCTGAGGTGTGCTGCTATACTTGGAAGGACTGCTGCCTTAGGAACTGGGTCCCTGCAGTTTAAACAGGCAAGCTACCCTGGTGGTGGAGTCTAGCAGTACTGCAGTAGAGAATGGGGGCCATTGTTGGGGGAAACGAAAGGGGAGCTAATTAGCTTAGATTGGGCATAAGTTCCCTAAGTGAGGCTTGGATTGGGAATCTGGCAGAACAATATCTGAAAAACACATGAATGAAAAATATTTGTTTCATAGAAATGTATGTAAATGACATAAGCTAGGGGAAAAGTCATACAACTTCTTGACAAGTGGAAACTTCTGCTTGTCCAAGATGACATAGGGCAGTGGTCCCCAAACTGTGTATCATCATTCTGGGCTGCTGGCTCTCCTGAGCACCCCCAACTTGGCTGGGGTGAGATCTTGCAGAGGTGCTGGCAGCTGTCTCATTGTTCAGCAGCACAGTGCTACCATGATAGGGTACTGTCAAAGAATTCCTTGACACTAAGGGTGACACAACTGGGGTAAGTCTGGGAACCACTGGCATAGTGGGAGGGTTGAAGAGGGAGGGTACTGGAATGGGAGGCTACAGATGACAACTGCTGAGAAAGCAAAGATGTAACATAAGGAAACTGATACAGCAGTAAGCAACAACTTTGTGAATCCTGTCACACACAAGACTACATTACAAGGAGCACATGGGAAGGTGGACTGTGTTATTATTCTAGTATTAATTGAAAAAGCAAGTTATTTCAAAAACATGTACATCAAACCAGTGTAAAGCAAGAGTTGCCTGTACTGGAATTGGTGTGCTGCAATTGGATGCAGATGACGCCCTGCAAAAATGTTCTACTGTTAAAGTGTACAAGGCAGATGGATTGGAAATCAGGATTTTCTCGTATTTCTTTTCCCCCCATTGTTTCTTATGGATTTAAAAAAAATTCCTACACTAGCTCCAATGATGATGCAGTGTTTTGCTGACATTTGGGGCAAGTTGGTTATATGGAGATTTAGTATGTGGCTTATGAAAGCCTTCGCGTCCCACCTACAAACCACCCATTACTCCAACCCACTTGGGGCTTTGCAGTAGCAGTGATGGTGTCAGAGGTATGTCAGTGCACTGCCATCTGTAGCTCATCTGATGGCAGAAGGGGGGCTATGACAGCAGGGCAGTTGCTATGCTAGCAAAGATGGCATCCAAGGGCTTACCCCATATCCTATGCCACTCAGGTTGGCATTTGAGAAGTATATGATGGCACCAGAAAACAATCCTGCTGCAGAAGAATTATATAAAGCTTATGTGCAAAGTTTAAAAAAGAACTACTAAGATGAGAAGTTCACCATCTGGCTAGGTGTATGAGAATCCATGCAACAAAAATGTTAATTTTACCTAGACCCCTCTGCTCAAACTCTCCCAAACCTAAATACAAGACTATACGATTGAATGAGGAAAATAGACATTTCTATATGGAGCAAAAGAAATCAAGATTACCACCACTACATTTTGAGATCTATAAAATTATGCATGGTATGGAGAAAGTGGATAGAGACACACTTTTCTCCCTCTCTCAGAATACCAAGTCATTCATTGGCACTGAAGAGTGAAAGATTTAAGACAGGGGTGCCCAAACACTGGCCATTTGTGCCCTCGGGGACCTCTGATTCAGCCCACTGGGTGCCCCCAGTCTCCTATGAGCCTCTGGCCTCCAGAAACTTGCTGGAGCCCACACTGGCCCGACACAACTGTTCTCAGTATGAGGGTGACCACTTGTGTGAGCTGTGTGTGAGTCGAGAGCTCCCTCCACTGCTTACTGTTTCACATTTGTGACGCAACAGCTGCAGCAAAGGCCAGCCTTACTTTGTGCAAGGCCTTTTATAGGCCTTGAGCTATTGCAACACCTTCATTCATTCATATAAGTTCCATCTCTAACATACTCATTGAAGTAAATTTAATCAATTTTTAAATGCAAGTTTTCCCAGCCACAGACAGTGTCAGAGATAATATGGCCCTCCTGCCAAAAAGTTTGGACACACCTGATTTAGGACATAGAAAGGAGGTACTTTTTTGCAGAGTGCATAATTAGTCTGTGGAATCTGTTGCCACAAATCATAACAGCCACTAGTTTAGAGGGCTTCAGACAAGGACTGGAAAAATTCCTCGAGGGCAGGCAATACATCAAGGATGCTGTAATAATTAATGACAAAAATTTGGCTTCTTCTACAATCTCTGAAGCCTTATGTTCTGGAATGTTGAATTCCTTTCCTCAATTACACCGATAACAATAAATCTTTCTAAATGAGGCTAGAGAGACTGCAGTTGATCAGCAGTTTTTACATGAGGTAAAATAAACACAACCAAATTATTAGAAATGCTGGGAAAATGTGTGCTATATGTGAGTTACCCCTGCTAACTGGGTAAGAGGCACTTTTTCAGGTGGGTGCTCCCCTTTTATTTAGCAGTGGGAGAGTAACTGGCCCTCCTCACCCCAGCAGTGTCTTTTCTAGTGGTTGGCTGCTGGTGTTCTTTTGCATCTTTTTAGATCGTGAGTCCTTTTGGGACAGGGAGACAACAGTTGTTTGATTTTTCTCTGTAAACCGCTTTGTGAACTTTTGTTGAAAGCAGTATATAAATACTGTTATTGTCATTAATAATAATAATAATAATAATAATAATAATATGTAGTACAGGACTGTAATCTTAATGTTTTCATACACTCTGGAGCTTTTTGTAACTTACAACATGCACTATATTTGAGCAACACCTCATTGGCTTTTATTGCAGGGTTGTAAAACTGTGAGCGCAGTGTGTATGCGTGCACGCGCGAATATATATTTGTAAAGACAGTAAGATAAAGGAAATAATTTCTTAAAGTGTGTGTGTGTGTGTGTGTGTGCGTACACACACTTTAAGAAATTCTTTATCTTACTGTCTTTACAAATAACCTTCAAAATAGCATTAAAAAACAGTTTTTAGAAAAATGTAAAGCAGTGAGAAAGCAGAAAGTAATTCAGGTGCCAGTGCACAGGGTGGTGTGGTGTGGCACTATGGGGAAGGCTCACGTGACGTGCCTGAAGATGCCATGAAGAGGTTCCCTGCAGGCCCGCCTGCCAAGGTGAAGAGGCCGGGCGAGGAAAGTCGCTCCCTGCACAGCGCTGCGCCCTGCTGAGTGTGGAAGGGGCACGCGGCCATCTGAGCCCCGCTCCCTGGAATGCCCAAATGGTACGACCCGGGCGCCGGTGAAAACAGCGTCTCAGAGGGAAGGGAACAGCCCAGTGGGGAAAGCGGGGAGGTCAAGGACGAAACTCGAGCACGCACCTCTCCAGGCGAGCAGACTGGGAAGAGCCCTCGCGCCGCTCCTACCCGGGCATCCGACTCGGCGCGGCAGCCAAAAGAAAGGAGGAGGGAAGGATGGGGGACAGCTGAGGAGTGCGCGTGCCCCCGCCCACAGGCCGTGACAGGCAGAGGAGGCGGGCTGCTTCCTCCAAACTGGCCAATCACGCTCACAGGTCGCGCGCGTCGACAGGGGGTCCTTGAGCGACGGGCCAACCGACCAATGAAAAAGGTAATCCCCGCCTTCCCACCAGTCCCTTTGGAGCCGGGCTCTGACGCTCCCAGCCACGGTGGGCGGGAGTGCACGGGGGGGGGGGGAGCTGCTCTAGAATGCCACAGGAGGTGGAGCAGACCTGTGTTGGGCGGACAGAGAACAGGGTGCTGCACCGGAGGACGTCCCCCAGCCAGCAGTGTCCCCCTCCGTTCCCATCATTGCGCCATGCAGGGGACAGGTTCACCCCGTGCCTGAGGCTGCGATCCTGGGAGGAAGCCTCATTGATTGCAATGGGACTTGCTTATGAGTAGACAGGCATAGGGCTGGGCGCAGGGTGGTGCACCTGGTTCCTCCCCTCCTTTTGTCCTCACAACAACCCTGTGAGGTAGGTGCAGCTGAGAAAGAGTGACTGGTTCAAGGTCACCCAGGAAGGTGCCTGGCTGAGCCGAGATTTGAACCTGGCTCTTCCAGGGCTAAGCCCAGCTCATCCCTGCTGTCCCGTTAGGGAGAAGGGCGGGATAAAAATAAAGTTTTATTATTATTATTATCCATGCTCTGAGAACATCTCTAGGTAGGATTCATGAATTGTCTGCAGCATGATAATTGGGGTTGATAGCTGGAGTGCTGGGGGTGGGAAGGGTGTTCACACTCCCTTCACTAATTATGTGTGTGTTGGAGGTTCCTCTGTATCCTCCGAACCAGTCCAGCACCTGCCCCTCAAACACACAGTGACCTTCATGGCCGATCAGGGATTTAGGGCCCAATCCTATCCAATTTTCCAGTGCCGGTGCAACCATGCCAATGGGGTGTGCGCTGCATCCTGTGGTGGGGAGGCAGGCACAGAGGCCTCCTCAAGGTGTGGAAACATTTGTTCCCTTATCTCAGTACTGCATTGCAGTTGCATCGGCACTGGAAAGCTGGATAGGATTGGACCTTTAAACTGTGTGGCCAGAGCCACAACACCTGCGCAGGATAGGTGACCTCCTTATTGTTGGGAGGGGGGCAGGGCTGGGTCAGCGATATCAGCAACCTGTGCTAGTAAGCCTTGCAACACCTGCTAGAAAAGGCATGGAGAGGGGCTGTCAATCACTGCTCCCCAGTTACCACCCATTTAATTCCTGTTGCACCACTACACTGTTACTGGATTTGAACCCACACCTCTGCTGCCCAAAGGCCCAATCCTATCCAACTTTCCAGCATTGGTGCAGCCCTGAAGTAAGGGAACTGAGTGGAACTGCAAGTTGACCAGTGCTGAGTAGAGCAGCAGTAATAGCTCCCCTCCTCCTACATGATCATCTGCTGGGGATGATAGAATAACATCTTAGGTGCCAGTAAAAGACACTATAGTAGCCTGATTGAAGAACCACTGAGGGCACAGCTAGCATTCTATTACTTGTGCCCTGTTCTTGGCCTGGTCTGCACCTTTTGGGGAATGTTATGGGTTAGTGGCCGCTCCCCTTTTGTCTTATACTCAAGTCCTGATGCAGGAGTAAGAGATGAGTAGGGGCTGCCCCTGTGAGAGAGGGGAGCTGGAAGGAGGCTGAGGTTGCACCTCTGTGAGAGAGGAGTGGGGAATGATTTAGTGTACTGCTATCAGGACTGGATTGGACAGGGGAGGTGGTTTGGGAGTGGGTTGTTGGACCTTGCAGATTAGGGTCTTTTCTCACTCCCCCCTCCTCCACATCTCTGGCTTTTAACTGTGGGTGTGGACTTTTCTAGTGTCAAATTTTTAATCTGAGCAGGTGCATTGTTATCGTGGCTTTTAGAGCGGGCCTTGCCAGTAAGTTATGTGTTTATCTTCAGAGGGGAGCTATGGGGAGGGGAATAGTGTCACCATCAACAGAGTGACGGGGCCATGGAAGATATGGTGGTGGGGCAAGGACTGGCCATTCCAGGGTAAGGAGGGTCCATCATAGATAGATAGTCCCTCTTTCCACCCTTCCCCCCAGCTCTCTGACAACTGGGGGCCTTGGCAGTAGTGCCCTGGGTCTGAAACTGCTGCTCTTAAGTGCCAGATTAGTCAACAAATAAAACCTGTCTCATCCAGAATTTAATCCTGGGTGATGGTGCTGATCTGGCTTATATTACGGAGACCTGGTTGGATGAAGTGGGAGGATTGAATCTTTTCCAGCTTTGTCCTCCAGGTTTCCAGGTAGTGCAGCAGCCATGACTGCAGGGACGGGGAGAGGGGGTCGCGATAGTCTATCGGGATTCCATCTCCCTTACCAGGAGCCCTGTCCAGTAATTCACTGGGTTTGAGTGTCTGTATGTCTCGTTGGAAGGGCGGGACAGGATTGGGATTCTGTTGGTGTACCGTCCGCCTTGCTGCCCAACAGTCTTCCTGCCTGAGTTGACTGGGTTGATCTCGGACATTGCATTGGAGGCCCCTTGCCTATCACCAAGGCCCCAGAGGTAGGTGCAGCTCAGGATTTCATGGCCGCCATGGCAACCGTGGGCCTGTCACAGAAGACCTCAACCCCAACCCACAAGGCTGGATACATGCTAGACCTGGTGTTTTTGTCCGGACAAAGGGATGGTGATCTGGATGTGGAGGAGATGAAGATCACTCCGTTGTCATGGACAGATCACTTCCTGGTAAGGTTTAGACTTGTTGCGGCCTCCTGTCTCCACACAGGCGGAGGACCTTATTGTATGGTCCGCCCTTGAAGACTAATGGATCCGAATGGAAGGCTTTGGGGGATTTTCCTGCTGCTAAGGCCAGTGACTCATCTGAGGCTCTGGCTGACCTCTGGAATAGGGAGTTGGCCAGGGCTGTGGATGAGATTGCTCCTAAGCGGCGCCTGCCACATAGCAGAGTCAATGTAGCTCCTTGGTTTACCAAGGAGCTGCAGATGATGAAGCGGCAGGGTAGACGTCTTGAGTGACGGTGGAGAAAGACTCGTGACAAGTCCAACCAAACACAGGCCTGGCCAGCGGAACCATTCTGTGTTGTATGGGGTCTTCTCCATCAGACCCCACCAACTAATCAGGAAGAACACATGGAAGTTCACTGTGACATGTTCGCCAGGCACTTCGTGGATAAAATCGCTCGGATTCGCCATGACTTGGACTCCATGTTGACAATGTCTAGTGATGTCCCCATGGCACCTGTCAATCCTGTTTTGTGGGATTCTTTTCAGCTTGTACAACCTGAGGATGTGGACAGGATCCTTTGGAGTGTGAAGCCATCCGCCTGCCCACTGGATCCGTACCCAGCATGGTTGGTTAGATCTGCCCGGGAGGGACTGGCCAAGTGGCTAGAGAGGGTAGTAAATTCATCTTTGAGGGAGGGGATGATGCCTCTGGCATTAAAGCAAGCAGTGGTTCACCCCCTCCTGAAAAAGCCCTCTCTGGACTCCTCTATATTGGATAATTATCGGCCAGTCTCAAACCCCCCGTTTCTGGGCAAAGTGATTGAGCAGGTGGTGGCATCTCAGCTCCAGAGGATCCTGGATGAAGTGGATTATCTGGATCCTTTTCAATCTGGCCACAGCCTGGCTTTGGGATGGCGACGGCCTTGGTCGCCTTGGTGGATGACCTACCCCGGGGGCTGGACGGAGGGAGTGCATCCTTGCTAGTCCTTTTGGACCTCTCAGTGGCTTTCGACACCATAGACCATGGTGTCCTTCTGGGACGGTTGGCCGAGGTGGGGATCGGGGGCACTGTTTTGCAGTGGTTCCAGTCCTTCTTGGTCAGATCCCAGATGGTGGTACTGGGGGACTTGTGTTCGGCATGCTGGCCCTTGAGGTGTGGGGTGCCGCACGGTTCTATATTTTCCCCTATGTTTAGCTTAAATATTTAGCTTAAATATTAACATGTTTAGCTCCCAGGACTACAAATGCAAGGCCAAGTTATTATTTAGATTGGATTTTTAAAAAGTTTTTTTGCAAATATCAATGAGAATTGATCTTCTTGTGATGCTTACTATTTATATCATCTATATCTATATCAAGAGACAGAGAATAAACAGCCCACAATCAGTCTAAAAAAAACCCTGAAAATTCATAAGCTTAAAAAAAATTGTAAGTTAAAAAAAAATGCTTGGTTTCATAGCGGACAGGCAAACCAATGCTATCCCTTGCCAGCCCATAGCATGTAGCATGTTACATAGCCCTAACAGCAAAAAAAAAAAAAAACACCCCAAAAAACACTTTTTTACTTAAGCTGCCTGGTCTCTACTGGGTCTCCTCAGATTCACTAAATGCCAGAAGGTGTTTGATACAGTTCCTCACTAAAAGCTGTTGAGTAAACTCCACAGTCAGGAAATAAGAGGACAGGTCCTTTCATGGATTGGGAACTGGTTGAGGACCAGGAAACAGAGAGTGGGTGTCAATGGGCAATTGACAAAAAAAGTGGAGAGAGGTGGAAAGTGGAGTGCCTCAAGGATCTGTCCTGGGACTGGTGCTTTTCAACATCATAAATGACCTGGAAACGGGGATAAGCAGGGAGATGGACAAGTTTGTGGATGACACTAAACTTTTCTGAGTGGTGAAGACCAGAAGGGATTGTGAAGTGCTCCAGAAGAATCTCTCCAGACCAGGAGAAAAGGCAGCAAAATAGGAGTTGTGTTTCAATATAAGTGTAAAGTAATGCACTGGTGATGGGAACCAAAGTGAAAGGACAGTGGCTTCACTATGCACAAGCAACCTCATGTCCCTCACAACTTGGTACATGTCCAGGTACAATCGGCAGCTGGCGCAGGTCTGTCGGCTATGTGCAGTGTGCCCACCTATAAAAACCCTTTCGCACATGCACTAGCAGGCATAGGGGAGGGATTGTCACATGGCTTCTTGTTTTTCCAAAATGGGACAAACCAAACACAGGCCCACAGTATCGCATTCAGTGTGCAACTTATGGAGGGTAAATTAATACTCTGTGCAATGGTTGAAGTGGTCAAGATACAACTTACGGAGGTGGTCAATATAGAGAGGTTGGTCTTCCATAGTGTATATGCAATGTCTGTCCAGAGTGTGAAAATTAGGTCAACTTAAGAAGGTGGTCATTATAGAAAGGTGGTCGGCTTTGGAGGTTCTACTGTATCTATCTTAATGATTGAGATGTTGGAATTAAAGTTGATATACTATATGTGTCCAAGACACAATTCTATACTTCAAGTTTGATCATTTCAATGCCCACACCAGTTTTTAAAGGCAGGGCTCAATAAATCCTGGGCACTAGGTTGCCATGTGGTGTCTAGAAATGTCATCTTCATACCTAGGGAACAGCTAGGAGATAGGGTGTGGTGTCCACAGTGCCCCTTGCTCTAAGTAAATGCAGGGTTAAAGCCCAGATGGTAGCTGGAGGGGTGCTGCACAGCTGCAGCCACTAGAGGCTAAAGTGAACCTGGGAGCATATAAATAGCACCTGGAGGAACTAGTGGTGTGGGTTGTAGAAGGAGTGCAGGTTGGAGAGGAGACTGACTTGGCTTATTGAATTTGGAATCTGACTGTGGACTGTGACTTGGCTTAATGACTTTGGATTTTGACTTGGATACTCTGACTGATTTGGCTGACTACTTGGAATCTGACCTCGGACTGTAACTCGGCTTATTGGCTCTGGACTCTGATTTGGCAACTCTCACTGATTGGACTGGTTTACTTGGAAACTGTGGACTGGAACTGGACTCTGACTGTTGCTTGCTGCACTGGTGAGTTTCACAAGGGAAACTAATCAGCCTTAAGCGGGCACGAGGAGCTGTGGCAAGACATATGCCAAATAGGAAACAGAGGTAGCTCTGGCTGACAGGTAGGCAAAGTCTGCAGGTTCAGCTGCCACCTGCCACCTAGCACTGCTCAGGGCCAGCACCAGCGAAGACCCCCTTGCTTCACCCATCAACGCACTCACACATGACACACCAGACTCTCTGCCATATAAAATACAGACTATGTTTATGCTTTCACTCCTCCTAGTTATTAAAAATAGTAACACAGGAACGTTGTCCGTGGCAAGTCTTCAAAACCTTGGAACAACATGCCCCTCTCCGTTCCCATCAGATTGTTTTACAATGCAAGTCTATCCAGAAGTAAGCCTACTGAGTTCAATTAGATTTACTCTGAGTAAGTATGTATAGAATTGCAGCCTTACAGCCCAACCCTCGCTAACTTTCCAGTGGCAATGAAGCTGCAATGCAATTCTGAGGTAAAGGAACAAATGTTCCCTTAAACTGAGGAGGCCTCTGTGACTGCCCACCCACTGCAAGATACAGTGCACGACCTGCTGCAGATTGCTGCTCATATGGAACCCTTTGTTTTTCAAAGAGCCCCAGTGCAACCCCTGGAGCAAAGGCAAAGGAAAGACAATGCCTCAAATACTGTGACCTCCCTTCCAGCATGGCACCACAGCATGTGTACACTCAGATGGACACAAACTACATTAGGCAGCCAATCACTGTATTTCTTTCATACAGACCATTCCTATCCCCCACCATGTTATAGCATGCAGCCACTCCCATGAAGCATGCACTGCGTGCTACGATGGTAGGAGCAATCTGACAGCATGCAGGAGGTAAGTAAACATATGTCACTTACCCCCTGGTAGGCTGGCCAATCGTTTATGGGTCTCCTTGAACCTGCTCCAGCCATTTTGCTGGTGCACACTTAAGTAGAGCCGGGGGACATGTCAGGTTGCAAAAGGGGGTATAGGATCTGGCAAAGATCATTGCCTCCAAATCCACACACCCCCACTCTTGATATGCCCACCAGTTCTTCTTCCTCCCCACCCAGTTACTCTCCCTACCCTCCCCCTGCCCTCCACCCATGAATTGCCCCCTGTGCCAGCCTACCTGCCCTGGTGCTGTCTAGGGTCTGTGGTGGCAGATTGCTGCTGCTGCCTTGCTGCAGCAGCCTCAAATCCTTGTGCCATCGCAGGGCCTTTTATATACAGGGCCTTTTATACCTTTTATAATGCTGACATAAAAGGCCTATAGGATTGGAATGATGCATACTGAATATGCATCATGATCACAGTTCATAGACTATATGTTGCTGATGCCACTGTATTTTTTTGCAACTCTATGTTCCTCTTTGCTCTCTAACCAAAAGAGAAATGAGACACATGACCCTCCACATGTCCAATCATGCAGCGCACCAGGGAAGCCCTCAGCATGCTTGACAGCAGTGGCCAGTGTGAGCCCAGATCTTTCACTGTGGAGTTGCTAACCTACTTGTTTTAGACAGGTCCCTGTAGCCTTGCAGATGCCATGACAGTGAACTAACTGGTACAGCCAGACTTCCCTAATACCTGCTGTCTGCCATACAGTTTGCAAAGGCACAGTAGCCATGCCAAGATGTTGGTTGTACCAAGCCCCTTGAATGGTATCTGCTTTGCTGCCTTGAGTTTAATAGCTGAGCAGGGATTTGTGCCTGGGTTTCCCGGTCCAACTCCAAAATTGTCCACTATCCTGCACTGGCTCCTCATTACTGCTGGTAACATGAGTCTCCAAAAGAAAGTCAGTTTCAGCATGTTTTGTATTTTCTCACATGACAAACACGGAAGTGAAAAAAAGCTTCATAAATTAAAAAGTAATATGCTATTATCGATAGGCAGTACTGTCAGTTTTAAATACCACAGTATGTCAGATATACCCCACAACTCAATTTGAACCATAAAAACATATTCTACTTTCCAAGTATGCTATGTATCTATACTTCAGAGTTTTCTAATTACATTATTTATATTGATATTGGGAAAACCCAGACAGGGCATGCTTTCTGTACAAAGTCACAGAATCTGATATGATGCCAGAGCTGCTACATTTTGGTAGCTTTGAAGGCCCATGAGACTAGCATTCAGGTGTCGTATGTAATTCCGAAAGCATCCCAGATTGAAAAAGACAACAATAGTCTATTCTGTACATTCAGATTCCTTACCTTAAAATGCAATAGTATGGAAGAACTGTGAAAGATCATAGCTTTTTTCGTCTAGCAGCTGCTGTTGGTAATACTGATCCAACACCAGAGGCCATGGAAAATGAATTAGTTGTCAAGAGAGTCAAATTACATGCCCGTTCCCTGCCTACCCTGCTTTTTCAAGTTAGGCTGAAGTAAAGGCAAAGAAAATACAAACAGCCTTCAGCATTCATGGTTATGTTTGTAAGTGGTTGTATGTGCAAGAAACAGATAGTCCTGTTGATCCATTACAACAAAATTAAAAAGCATATTCTCTCTTACTTTATTTTTTTGTGTAACTTGAAACTATATTACACTGGGAAACCACTAAAAAGTATTGTTTTACTGTCTCCTTTTGGGGTAGAAAGGCAAGGTATAAACTTCCAGATTAACTAACTAAATAAAATCCAGTTACATACCCTGTTTAACAGTGCAATCCAGTATAGGTCTGAGTGGCATGAGGGAAGCTTTCTTACGCTGGTGGGCAATCAGCTATGCTGGTGAACGCCTGCTACACGTGCCAAATTTCACCTTGATGTCAGTACAGCTCTACATCAGCAGTCCCCACTGGATGGCAAACATCTCATCACAGGGTGAAGATGTGGATGTGGAAAAGGTGGGGAGGAGCCGACTCATGCCATATCCTACAAAAAACAGATGCGCCCCAATGACAGCATGACACTGAGCCAGCATTGGAGCTGGCATAGATCAAAGCGCACTGCTGAAAATAACAGAGAGGAAAATCATATCAAAAACCTCAGCGCTGCTTTCCCTCTCTACCCATGAGAGAGTACAGCAATTTCTCATTAGGTGAATTAAATTTGTTCAATGAAAACTGCTTGTAAGACAAAAACTTAAAAGCAGTATAGCAAAAATGTTTCTCCTATATGTTCCCATGTTATGTTTCTGATTAGTTCCTGATACCAGATCGACTCAAATAAAGATTGACCCAAATAAAGCAAAAAATGATATCTAATTATGAAAACATAATTCCTTCCTATTCAACTATTTATATAGTTACAACATAACTACTAGGGAACACTCAACAAAGCCAATTTCTTGGTCATCTATGATTAAGATGCAGCTTCATGGATACACACACTACTGGCAACACATGATGCTATGAAGGAAGATGTGCTGTTGGGAACTCACGCATGTTGGGAACTCATGCTGGTGCCTGAGAAGATATAAGAAGCAAGTGCTGGTCTGAGTTCTTAGCAGCACTTTACAAGCAGAAATCTTCTATATTCAAAATTATGCTTGTATAATGAATTTACAGGTATGAATTTGTACAGTGTATTATGGCAAAATCTCATAAAGTAATTGTTTGTATAACAAGGGATTCATGTTGGCAACCTTCAGTCTCGAAAAACTATGGTATCGCGCTCTGAAAGGTGGTCCTGGAACAGTGTCTAGTGTGGCTGAAAAGGCCAATTCGGGAGTGACAATCCCTTCCACACTGAGAGCAAGTGCAGTCTGTCCCTGGTCTGTCTCCCTGGCTATGGGCCTTCCTTCTTTGCCTCTTAACCTCAGACTGTTGGCCAAGTGTCTCTTCAAACTGGGAAAGGCCATGCTGCACAGCCTGCCTCCAAGCGGGCCGCTCAAAGGCCAGGGTTTCCCACTTGTTGAGGTCCACTCCTAAGGCCTTCAGATCCCTCTTGCAGATGTCCTTATATCGCAGCTGTGGTCTACCTGTAGGGCGCTTTCCTTGCACGAGTTCTCCATAGAGGAGATCCTTTGGGATCCGGCCATCATCCATTCTCACAACATGACCGAGCCAACACAGGCGTCTCTGTTTCAGCAGTGCATACATGCTAGGGATTCCAGCACTGTGTTGTTTGGAACTTTGTCCTGCCAGGTGATGCCGAGGATGCGTCGGAGGCAGCGCATGTGGAAAGTGTTCATTTTCCTCTCCTGTTGTGAGCGAAGAGTCCATGACTCGCTGCAGTACAGAAGTGTACTCAGGACGCAAGCTCTGTAGACCTGGATCTTGGTATGTTCCATCAGCTTCTTGTTGGACCAGACTCTCTTTGTGAGTCTGGAAAACGTGGTAGCTGCTTTACCAATGCGTTTGTTTAGCTCGGTATCAAGAGAAAGAGTGTCGGAGATCGTTGAGCCAAGGTACACAAAGTCATGGGCAACCTCCAGTTCATGCGCAGAGATTGTAATGCAGGGAGGTGAGTCCACATCCTGAAACATGACCTCTGTTTTCTTCAGGCTGATCGTCAGTCCAAAATCTTGGCAGGCCTTGCTAAAACGATCCATGAGCTGCTGGAGATCTCCAACAAGGGATAACTGCATAGGTAGGAGATAGACTGAACTCTGAACCAAATCACAGCACATCCCAGACCACTACTGAAACCCCTGCCAGAGACACAAGAACTCAGATGAGGGCACACAGCACAAGACTATGGGCCCAATCCTAGCCAATTTTCCAGCACCAGTGCAGCCGCAATGTAGCCCCAAGGTAAGGGAACAAATGTTCCCACACCTTGAGGAGGCTTCTGTGACTGCCTCCCCAACACAGGAAGCAGTGCATACCCCATTGGCACAGCAGCAGCAGCACTGGAAATTGGATAGGATTGGGCCCTACACCTCTGAGCTCAAGTCATGCACACTTAGAGCGCAAGAAGGTGAATCCTGGTGAAAAGACCTATGAAGAAAGAGCACACAAAGACAGTACTTTGCACAGACATCCTGCTGCCTGCAGAACATACAGGACAAGTACCCTGCAGTGGTGCAGTGTGGCTGGGCCGCCCCCCATGGCAATCAGGATGTTTGCTGGGCTTTCTGCTGAGGGGGGTTGTGCAGCACTTGCTGCCTAAGTGTTTGGAGCAGCAAGTGGAGCATTGAAGGGCCCTCCTGCCCACACCTCCATTTAGTTCCAAATTGGAGCCATTCTGGAGGTGGACGGTGACACAATGATGCAGGGGGGTGACATGACAGCATAATCACATTACTCCACCCCAAGTGCTGGCCAGCCCAGCAATGTCACTGGTACCTTACTAACACTTCTCAGACCTCACATTACAGGTACTCTGCCTAAGAGACCTTCACACAGCACAAGTCTATGAATGTCTACTCAGAAGCAAGTCTCACTGAATTCAATAGGACTTACCCTTAGGAAAGTGTGTGTAGGACTGCATTCACAAACATCCAACAATCCACCACCACAAGAATAAGCAAGGGATGGAGGGAACCCCATGTTCTAAACCAGGGGTGCCCAAACCCTAGCCCTGGCCTTTGAGGACTTCCAATCTGGTCCTCAGGGAGCCCGCAGTCTCCAATGAGCCTTTGGCCCTCAGGAGACTTGCTGGAGTCTGTGCTGGCTTGATGCAACTGCTCTCAGTGTGATGGCCAACTGTTCGATCTCTCACGTGAGCTGTGGGATGAGGGCTTACTCCACTGCTTGCTGTTTCACATCTATGATGCAGCAGTAGCAGCAGCAAAGGAAAGGCTGGCCTTACTTTGTGCAAGGCCTTTTATAGGCCTTGAGCTATTGCAAGACCTTCAGTTCCATCTCTAATATATTCATTTATGTAAATTTATTCAAATTTGGAATTAAATTTTTTCCCAGCCCCCGACACAGTGTCAGAGAGATGATGTGGCCCTCCTGCCAAAAAGTTTGGACACCCCTGTTCTAGACAATGAGTGCTACAATCGTACCCATGTACCTCCCCGGCCCCATACCCCTGTTGGAATTGCTATATCTATACTGATAAGAAACTATGGCTATAATCCTATCCACAGTTACCTGGGAGTAAGCCTCATTGTGTATAATGGGACTTACATCTGAGTAGGCATGAAAAGAATTGGGCTTTATGTTGGCTAACCATTGCTTTCTCTAGCAACAGCTAATTGTAGTAAGCATGCCTTGATGAATGGCAGTTACACCAATCATGGTGTATCAATTCAGGTCAAACACTCATCCTGAGCTCTTTTTTCTTTTAGGAGTGCAGTCTGGCCACATGGGGCAGAACAGTCACTACTCAAATAGCTCCTGAGCAACTTCCCAAAGGGGAGGTAATGGTAATGCCCCAGCACTGCACTCTGCCTCAAAATCAGAGGAGTTGAGGGCCCAATCCTATCCAACTTTCCAGCACTAGTGCAGCCTCATTGCAGCCTGAGGTAAGGGAACAAATGTTCCCATACCTTGAGGAAGCCTCTGTGACTGCCTTCCCATCACAGGAAGTAGTGCATATTCCATTGGCACAGCAGTACCAGCACTGGAAAATTGGATAGGATTGGGCCCTTAGGTATTTGTGGCTGGGGCAAACATTGGTGGCTGCATGGTTGGGGTACCTGGCAAACTCTGTTGGTGGCCTTTGGGCAGGCGCAAAGAACACTCATGCCATCTAGGGCAGGACAAGCATGGACCTATCAAACCTCAGTGGCTTTCACTGAGTGTAGTGTATTGCTGGAAATTTATGAGAGTTTGGCTTCAGTTTATAACTCACATTTCCAATGTATTTTTTCTTGTTCAGAGTTTTATGAACAGTTCTTCATGTTCCATTTTGCTGCTGTTAACCCTTCTCTTACTGTTAAGTAAGGAGGTCTGGTCTAGAGGGTAGAGCCTCCATTTGCCTGAAGATAACATCCACAGGTCGCCAGTTCGAGGCCACCGGCACCGTGAATGGTGAGACCTTGAAGCAGCTGACAAGCCGAGCTGAGTTATTCCACCTGCTCTTTGGTGTGAGCGAAGAAGCGTCTTGGCCGCCCTCCATGTGAGAGATGAAGGAGCTGTTTGTCAGTTTGCGTGGGAGGCAATCGGAGGCCAGAATTTGACACCAGATCAAAAAGATCCATCTGAAATGTTGTGGTTCTTGAAAGATAGAACCTTTCTTTGATTGTAAAAATCCCTAAGGGGATTTAGAACAGCCTGCCCATGTATACTGCCTTGAATGAAGTCTGAGGAGAAATCTGACGAACAAGAAAAGCGGTATATAAATACATGTATTAATATTATTAGTATTATTAAATAAGCTGTCCAAATACAATTTTTGTTTCACAAAGCACTGTCAATTTTATGGGAAGGCTTTCGTTAATGATATCACTTTCACTTAATACAAAAGCTTTCAGGATTGATAGTTTCTGGGCCCATAAGTTCGGTATAGTAGTTAGCAACCTTCAGTCTTGAAAGACTATGGTATCGCACTCTGAATGGTGGTGGAACAGCATCTAGTGTGGCTGAAAAAGCCGATTTGGGAGTGACAGTCCTTTCCACACTGGAAGCAAGTGCAGTCTGTCCCTGGTCTGTCTCCCTGGCTATGGGCCTTCCTTCTTTGCCTCTTTGCCTCAGTCTGTTGGCCAAGTGTCTCTTCAAACTGGAGAGCCACTGCACAGCCTGCCTCCAAGCGGGCGGCTCAGAGGCCAGGGTTTCCCACCTGCTGAGGTCCATTTCTAAGGCCTTCAGATCCCTCTTGCAGATGTCCTTGTATCGCAGCTGTGGTCTACCTGTAGGGCGCTTTCCCTGCACAAGTTCTCCATAGAGGAGATCCTTTGGGATCCGGCCATCATCCATTCTCACGACATGACCGAGCCAATGCAGGCGTCTCTGTTTCAGCAGTGCATTCTAGCTCGTTCCAGGACTGTGTTGTTGTTTGTCCTGCCAGGTGATGCCGAGGATGCATCGGAGGCAGCGCATGTGGAAAGTTTGGTATATACAGTAATGATTTAGAACAGTATTTCTCAGTGTTTGCCCTGCACTGTACCACTTCACATGGTCCATCTTTTCAAAGTACCACCAGTGATAACATCATTGCCAGTCACTTCTGGGTTGAGAGGCCAGATGTGACATGACAAACACCAATATGAGTCTCAGGGTGGATGGGAGGGCTTTTCCAAGCAAGGAGAAGCTTGCTTTGGAGCTCTGCCTACTGAGGTGAGCCTCTACCGCTCTTTGTTGTGTTGCATTCCTGGTCTTGCTGCTGAGCAGCAAGTGTCCAGAGGTCTCATGAGTACAGCCAGACACCAGCTCAAGTACCACTGGCGGCACCTGTACTACGGGTTGATTTAGGAGGAGCCAATTATTAAAACAGATTCATTTTGTTCTTTCTGGCTAAGTGATAATTGTTGATTTGTAACGTTGGGTAAGCTCCCATCTTGGATTCTATATTGATCTGTTCCAGGACATGCGGTGGGTGGGAAGGCAGGTGAGGCAGAGCCTCCCCACTGGAGTCTGACAAAAAGCACTGCTGCCGTGTGAGGCACCCAAGCACCCACAACCGACGTGTGTAGCACATCCCCCCCACACACACGCAGCATCTTCACCCAATGGAGGTGTGTGTGTGGGGGGGGGATGTGCTCCACACATGGGTTGTGGGTGCTTGGTGCCTCACACGGCAGCGGCGCTTTTTGACAGACTCCAGTGGGGAGGCTCTGCCTCACCTGCCTCCCCACCCACCACACGTCCCTCTTATGTGAGTTATGCAGTGCACTCCTACCTCCTATACTACTACAGAGTGCCAGCTGCCAGGGAGTGGCACAAGTGTGCCCCCTGAGGCGTCTAGGAGGCTGGCCTAGCTGGGCCCTGGCCTGATCCAGCATGGCTCTTGTTCTGCTCCCACTAAAACTAAGGAAGAAGGAGGCCGAGGCTGCACCAACAAGCACCTGGGAGGGGAGGGGGACCCCAACGGCAGCGCATGCGCAGAGGGCCTTCGAGGCCCTCCACAGACCGGCCCCCGCTCAGAGGGCAAGAGCGGCCAGGCGCCGGGAGGAGGGGCCGAGGGGCGTGCCTCGCGCGCGTCGTGACGTCACAGCTCTGTGCGTGGCGACGAGCGCGCGGATTGGCGGCGCACGGATGGCAGGGACGTGCCCTGCTGACTATATGAGCTCAGCTGAGGCGCCGCCTCGGCCTTTTTCCGCCTTGCTCCTCGCTCGTGCCGGGGGCCGCTGCAGCCGCTCCGCTCCCTGAGACCGCGCCCCAGCTCGGCCCGCCCTCGCCCGCCACCTCCACCATGATCATCTACCGCGACTGCATCAGCCGTGAGCGAAGGGGCCTTGGAACCTGCCGCGGGGGTGGGGGAGGGGGAACCACGGCGCCGGCACTCTCAGGGCCAGGCACGCACTGCGCCTGCGCAGCCCCGCTTGGTGCCAGCTTGGTGCGCGAGCTCTACCGCCACTGCGCCTGCGCGGCCCGCAGCGGGCGGGCGGAGGAGGTGGGGGGGAGAGAGAGAGTCGGGTCAGGCTATCCCGGGCCGCCATTCTGCCCACTGAGCATGCGTCGCGCTGCTACAGCCGCTGCTGTGAGAGCCACGGAAGGGCGGGTGAGCTGCCTCGGCCATAAGAACATAAGAACAGCCCCACTGGGTCAGGCCATAGGCCCATCTAGTCCAGCTTCCTGTATCTCACAGTGGCCCACCAAATGCCCCAGGGAGCACACCAGATAACAAGAGACCTCATCCTGGTGCCCTCCCTTGCATCTGGCATTCTGACATAACCCATTTCTAAAATCAGGAGGTTGTGCATACACATCATGGCTTGTACCCCATAATGGATTTTTCCTCCAGAAACTTGTCCAATCCCCTTTTAAAGGCGTCCAGGTTAGACGTCATCACCACATCCTGTGGTGTGCCTGTGCGTCCAGGGCCCTGTGTGGGCCCTCAAGGTGGCCCAAGGCTAGAGTGGCAGCCCTTGCAGCAGGCCCAGGGCAGCCTCCTGCATCTCACAGTGGCCCACCAGGCGCCTCAGGGGGCCCACAAGAGGCCTGCGTCCCGGGGCCCTCCCTTGCGCCTGGCTGCCTGAGGGAGCCCACTTCCAAACCCAGGAGGCCCCACATTGCCCATCGTGGCTTGTAACCCTTGCAGGGCTTTGCCTCCAGAAGTTTGACCAGTCCCCTTTTAAAGGCCTCTAGGCCAAGTGCTACCCTCAAATCCTTTGGCAGGGAGTTCCACAGGCTAGTTGCATGCTGGCCTTCAGCCTCGAATGGAGCTGGCTTTTCTCTCTCTTGTTGTAAAGCTTATGGAGTGCTTTTGCCATAGACTTGACAAGGGGTAGCATGCCCAGGGAGAACCGTGGTGGCAGACAGACACTTTCAGTGCAACACTGGAAATTCAGGCTGCAGGTTGCTCTATTCGTCATTGGGGTGTGTGTGTAAAAGTGTGTATGCATGTAGGCTGCTGAGGAGTCTGGGAAAATGAATGAAGTAGGTGTCTCGTATCCAGAGGTATCTACCTGTGGCCTGAGATGCAGTGTTGGGAGAGAGTCTTCAGCTCTTAAAATTCTCATCCATCTCCCTTCCTTTCTCCCTCCTGCAGAAGATGAGATGTTCTCGGACATCTACAAGATCAAAGAAGTGGCCAATGGGCTTTGCCTGGAAGTGGAGGGGAAGGTACGTTGTAATGGTTATGCTGGTGTTTCATGCAAGTGTGCCAAATCGGACTGTACCTATTGCCTCGGGAGGGAGCCTGATGTACTAGGGATGAAGTTAACAGCAGAAGTTGACCAGGTGTGGCCAGTCTTCATTTGAGATTTGCTGCTGTTTCTAGAGACTTTGCAAAGAAGACTGAGAGACTAAAGTCATTACTTATGATCAGTTAACCTAACTGCAAGTCTTGAATAGCTGTGTAAAGTACTACCCCCCCCCCCAGTGGGTGCTGGATCTTGCTGGAATCAGTAGGATTCAATTAAGCATTGATGTAGCACAGTGGCTAGGATGCTGAGATGTGAATTGAGATATCTTGTGTCTTACATCCCACAGCATACTTAGTGGCCTTATGTGAGCCACTTCCTATCTGCAATACAGATAATATTTACAGTTCTGTAAGAATTATGGTAACATAATGTGTACAAGACACTCTGAACACTGCTACATCAGCTCAGAGTATTTTAAACATTTATTGTACCTTGTACCTACAATTGTATATTGTAGCTATTATTTGTAGAACCAAATAATTAGCTGTTTAGGCTCTAAGGGCTTTTCTGTAATTAGATGTCTGGGAGAGAAGAAGTTGATTTCAGTCTCTATTTGTATGTCCTTGTGCAAGTGTGTGTTGTCATTGTAGACAAGCCTCTGAAGAGACATGGAGAGGCTGGGGTGCAAGACCTACAGCTCTTAGCTCCATGATGCAGTTCATACTTGTCAGTATAAAAGGCTGAAATGAGGATGCTGGAGTGTTGGAAAAAAACTAATTTGCCATCACTATATCTTACCTCATGCTTTTTATAGTCTGATTCAAAATATACTTTTTATATTCACATGAAAAGGATGAAAAAACTGACAGCTAATTATTGGAGATTCTTATTAGAGGCATCTGGAAACGTGAATTTTCAGATAAGACTATGTAACTTACCTAACTGGCTTTTGTGAACCAAGATTTCAGTGGCAGCTTGATATCTTACTGACAAGCACTTTTTGTACAGCTGTACTCTTAAATGTCCTTAGTCATTTAAAAGCTGTGGAAGCTTTGAAATGTCAAAGCTCCCATTTGTGGCTTTGCTTATGAATAAGCTGCAGGGAAATTGTACCTCATCACAGAAATATGTGCTGTCAGTACAAGGCCATGTCTTTTTTTAATTGAACAGATGGTCAGCAGAAAAGAAGGTGAAATAGATGATGCTTTGATTGGTGGAAATGCATCTGCTGAAGGTCCAGAAGGAGAAGGTGCAGAGGCCACAGTTGTCACTGGGGTTGACATCGTAATGAACCACCACCTTCAAGAAACAAGTTTCACTAAAGACACTTACAAGAAGTACATCAAGGACTACTTGAAATCGTAAGTGATTCAGGCCTTTGTTGCCTCTAGGCTAGACTACAGCAGCCAGAATATGTAAGAATGACCTTGTAAAATGCTGCGTAGCCTACAGTATGCAGTATTTTACCTCCTAACAGAATCTAACTGCTGGGAGCCTGTTAAATGATGTGGGAATCATCTGCATTGGTGTTCTTGTTTCTTCTGGATGCAACTTAAGAGCTCTTATAACTTGAGAAGCTTCCTTTTGTCCCAGTTTATCCCAGAGTCAGCTACCTTCCATGTGTCCTGTACAGCCTCAGAAGTCCCATGGAAACACCTTTGGTGTATCAGGTTCAGTTGTTGAAGATATAATGAGCTATTCTTGGTGGCTGCCCCAGTAGAATTCCTTTATGCAGTCTTGCCAAAATTTAAGTGCCAAAACACTTTTGATAGCATTGTGAAACCTACCTGTTTCAGGGTTGAACTTTTGGGGTTAGAGTTTAAATTGGAAACGGGTAGGAAAATCTTGATTGAATGGGATCAGTTGTATTCTGTTAAGTTACTTGAGTTCTTCAAGTGTTCAGATTGCAGTAGACTGTAAGTTTGACATTTACAGTTCAATCAAATTGCTGTGGATATTGAAGTCCTAAGAATCATTTACAGCCAGACGTCCACTATGGCAACAGGCATTGCATGGCGACTGCAGTGCTGGTGCAGTATACATCACAATATTCTGGCAATGCAGGCAGATCCATCATTGCAATTGTTCAGTTTTGAACTGCTTAGTGGTGAGAAGAGGTGGCAGGAGTGGTCAATCTCTACTATTGAGAATTTGGTTTCTTGCTTTGTTAGGCTATGTAGTTTAATTACTCAGGCTCAGAATTAGCAATAGTATGGTGTAACTGTAAACTGGCTCTAAACCATGTCTTGTATGACCTTACATGAATTTTTAATCTGGCACAAATGGAAGCCTCTGCTCCCCATCTGGGATAACCTTTGGTTATTCTGCTACTAATGCTATACTAATGAAGTACATAGAAGTCTGCTCAAAGTGGCATTTGTCTTGTGAGATTACTGTTGTATGAATAACATACATAAGTTGTAAATTAGTAAAAGATTAAGTTTCCAGGAAATGACTTAAAAATGAAGGAAGGTGCAGGGGGCAAATCAAAGGCCACTGCTGAATTTCTTTTGTAGACTTTTCATTGGAAACTTGAGCCCATTGAAAAAAGAACTGCAGTTTCATAACTTCTTAAACTGTACTTATTCAAGAATTAATTTTTCTTTCTAGAATCAAGGCCAGACTTGAAGAAACAAAACCAGAGAGAGTAAAGCCGTTCATGACGGGAGCTGCTGAACAAGTCAAACATATTCTTGCAAACTTCAAAAATTACCAGGCAAGTTCTAAAGTGTATGTTTTCCTGCAAGTAAGTGAAATTGTGTAGCAAGTGATGGAGGTTGCCTACTGTAAGGCAGCTTCAGCATAATGACTGTTGCAACTGCTTAAAATTTGATAATCTATAGAAATGGCTTATACTTGGCCAAAGCAATTTTAATTGATATGGGAGGGAATCCTTATAATAACTTGGTTATGTCAACAGACTTTTTTCTTCTAAAGTTTTTTGTAGGAGAGAACATGAATCCAGATGGTATGGTGGGGTTGCTGGATTTCCGTGAGGATGGTGTGACTCCCTATATGATTTTCTTTAAGGATGGATTAGAAATGGAAAAATGTGTAAGTATTCATTAGAAAAATTGTTGATGGAAGACTTGAATGGTTGAATCTTTGTTTGCTGACAGTGTGATTCATCCCATAAAAACCCTAGTCCATCTAGTTGAGCATTACGTTTAGACTCTGGCCAACCATGTCCTTATAGAAAACCCCACAAGTGCATAATTTAAAAAAGAGCACAGCATCTTTATTTTATGTACATCATTTTCAATTTTTGTTGAAAAGTGGCATATAAATAATAGGACAGCTGTTGCCATCATAATTTTTCCCCAGCAACAGATATTTGGAGGCATTCTGCCTCTAAACCTGGAGCGTTCATCTGTCCACCCAGAGACCTGCCTTTTTTCATCCATTTTACCTTGACTTGCTAAAGTCCTAAAGAGGAAGAACTTAGCAATATTTCTGCATAATCCATATCTTTAATCAAATCTCACATTTTACCTAAAACTACAAAGTTCCAAGTACTTTAGTTTTCTTTGTAGAGAAGAGACTTCAACCCTTGGAACATAGGTTGCTCTCCTAGTGTTAGCTTGCTTTTTACAACCGGAATGCTGCTCACTTTTCCAAATAAAACAATAACACAGATTTATCCTAGTATAGTATTTTCATTGAACTATCTACCATGACTTTAAGAACTCTTCACTACATTGCCACTTCGAGTTCAGAGGCCATCAATGAGCATTTGAAGTAAATAATTTTCTCCCCATGTGTGGCACTTGATACAAACTTGCATAGAATCCACTTGGCCAGTTTGTTGCAATCTTCTGGTTTGGAGAGAGCTATTCAGAGGTCTTCATAGACTCCTTAAATTTTTAGCACTTCTTAAATTTTAGCAGTTTTTTGTTATTTCATGGTGTCTGAAATCAGTGCTGCTAGTTTTACAGAGATCTGTTCCATGGCTGAAAATGGCCTTAGATTGCCTTTTTCAATTTTTAGGAAAGGCATGAAGTATAAACTCTAAGCATCCGCTGATAGGCCAAGAACAATTCTTTGCTCTCTGGCTTGCATAAAGATGCAAAAGCAACTTCCTTGCGCTTTCTGTCTGCCTGATAATGTGGCAGCTCAGATTGAATAGGGGAAAACAGTTTCACAGTGAGTACTGAATGTTGATATAAAGGACTGGTGTGTGCACAGGCTAACCATCATTAATTTCTTAACAGTAACGAGAGACCAACCCTTCCGGATCATCTGTCATCATAATTGGCTGCTGCTCTTTATTCATCAACAAAACATCATGACTCAGCAATGTCTGAAAACTGGACTGATGCCATCTTGAGCTTAATTTGATATATTCTGACCCTGAATTGATTGGAGTGGAGGCATTGTTTTAAAACAAAACTTGTCATGTAGGCTGTCTAAAATAAAAACTCATATTAAACCCAGCATAGGTAATGCCTCTTGGTTTCATGTGTTGAGCAGGGCTCTTCAGCAAGCTTTTTGTAGCTCTTGTGCACTTGGAATTTTGACATCTCAGTAGTGTAGCCTGGCCATAGTGCATGTATAAGACTGTCTTCAGATAATGGTGACCCTGCAACTGGAAGATGGACCAGCCACCCCTGACTGCTTCTTAGCCACCTGAAAGTGACTAATACAGGAGAACGCTTTCTTTCTGAAGTGGACCTCGCTTCTCTTGCCATTTGACAAACCAGAGTAACTTACTGGAGGACAAAATTTGAAGCCTGAATATGGAGTTTTGCATACTGATATTGAGTTCTTAAACAGTCAAGGAAAGATGGATTTCTTCAGTGTATCATGGCGTATTATGACTGTTAAGGCAGAGGGAGTGAAAAGAATCCTTGGCGGCAGAAACAAGCATGATAGGCAAGAAATCTACACAACGAGGCATTGCTTGTATGCTGTAGTCTGAAAAAATTGTAACTTAAAATACACAAGTAATACTGTTTGAATCACAGGATACTAAATTTTTATGTGTGGTATCAATTTAAGCCTAAATCTATTGTAGTTTACCTGCAAATGTTTGAAGCATTGGTCAAGCCAATTATTAGTGTAGTAGGACAATGTGTACCTCTTGCTATCTAGCTGAGGCTTTCATGGGTGATTAACAGTGTGTTGAAATGCAAAAACTCAAAAACACCTTATCAGGCTATGGCCAAGAAGCAGCTGCCTTGCAGGCCTAGAGCAAGTGGATGCAAAATGGAAAGCAGCTGGCTTTTTCAAGAGTTATTCAGTGTTGTGCTTCTGTGTTAAGAAATTATTCCAAGGTCAGATTGAAGGATTTGTCTCAAATGAGGTCAAAGAATGGTATCAAGCATAACAAACACATGTTTCTTCTTAAATCTTAACCCAGTTGCTTGTCAACTGGCAAAAGTGACAAGTAGTGGTGCTGCAAACTTGTAATTTTAGAAGAAGCCATTGTTACACGGAGCACGCGGCTGCTCTCCAGCATAAGGCAGAATTGTGCAAGACCAAACCAGACAGCTTCCTGATGTCAGGCATATCATACCTGACAGTGGTCAGGGAAATAGCTTTGTGTGAGAGTGTGAACCTAGAGCAGTTGAGCATGGCCTGCTTTATAATGTTCCTTCAAAAGTGGGATCCTTTCCACCCTCCAAAGATATGTTTGAAAGCTGACATGTGCAGGAAGTAGCCATGCAACTGACTGTTTGCTGTGTTGTGTATCAAGAATGTAATAAGACTACTTATGCTATGTATTTTTGTGACTTCATACCTAGTCTTGCATGTATGTTAGTTCAGTAGTAAGATTTCATCACCCTTGAAGTGTTAGTTCTCTCCAAATGAGCTTGACTGGAACTTTGCACTTCCCAGCTTCCATTCTGGTTCAACTTTTTGAGGCTCCTTCTGTACCATTTCTCACCCCCACCCCCAGCTTATTCCCACAAACTGGAGCTACATAACAATCTTGCATGCAGGGAGCTACGCCTCATTCTTTTTTTTTGGAGCAAACGAGTGACCTAGGTGTGTTCAAATGGGTGTTGTGTAAACTTGTATCTATGAAGTATGAACATTTTCTGACTTACTGCTGCTCAGGAGACATCAATAATTACCCTATCACTGTCTACAGTTGATAACCCAGGGGCTTATTCTGTGGCTGGATAAGCATAGGTGGGTGCTGTGTTTGCTGAAAACGTAGCTTTTTTTTACTACTATTATCTCTTGGGCTGCCAGCAGTGTAGCATGAGATAAAGGACAAGGTCCTGTGAAGTGACTTGGTTTTTCTTTTTCATTGTTCAGTTAGGCTAATCTTGCAGTGAGTCCTAGACAGGACTGAGTATTTACTAAGTAAAAACAGAACAGAGTCTTAGTTAAAAAAATTCAGCTAATGTAGGGTCTGTTATTGATAAAAGATGGTGGTTATTCCTATGAACATTATTCAGAGGGTTGTACAAATGCCAATTCCTGATAAACACTGTAGCATCTACTGTGACACCAAAAGTTAACTGTCCTCTTTCATTCCTACACCCTTGCTAAAACTGAATGCATCATTCCAAAATTTCCCCTCTGCATTGTTTTGTTTTTGCTAGAATGTTGTAGTCAGTGCAAATGCTATATCTTGCTTAAAACAATTTTGTCTTGAAAAGCTATGTTGGCAACCTTCAGTCTCGAAAGACTGGTATCACGCTCTGAATGGTGGTTCTGGCACAGTGTCTAGTGTGGCTGAAAAGGCTGATTCAGGAGTGAAAAATCCCTTCCACACTGAGAGCAAGTATAGCGTGTCCCTGGTCTGTCTCCCTAGCTTTGGGGCTTCCTTCTTTGCCTCACTCTGTTGGCAAAGTGTCTCTTCAGACTGAGAAAGGCCATGCTGCACAGCCTGCCTCCAAGCAGGCCGCTCAGAGGCCAGGGTTTCCCATCTGTTGAGGTTCATTCTTAAGGCTTTCAGATCCCTCCTGCAGATACCCTTGTAGCGCAGCTGTGGTCTATCTGTAGGGCGCTTTCCCTGCACAAGTTCTCCATAGAGGAGATCCTTAGGGATCGGCCATCATCCATTCTCATGACATGACCAAGCCAATGCAGACATCTGTTTCAGCAGTGTATACAGCCCATTCCAGGACTGTGTTTGGAACTTTGTCCTGCCAGGTGATACTGAGGATGCATCGGAGGCAGCGCATGTGGAAAGCCTTCAGCTTCTCCTGTTGTGAGCAGGACTCGCTGCAGTACAGAAGTGTACTCAAGACGCAAGCTCTGTAGACCTGGATCTTGGTATGTTCTGTCAGCTTCTTGTTATACCAGACTCTCTTTGTGAGTCTGGAAAACGTAGCTGCTTTACGGATGCGTTTGTTTAGCTCGGTATCGAGAGAGAGTGTCGGAGATCGTTGAACCAAGGTACACAAAGTCATGGACAACCTCCAGCTCATGCGCAGAGATTGTAATGCAGGGAGGTGAGTCCACATCCTGAACCATGACCTGTGTTTTCTTCAGGCTGATTGTCAGTCCAAAGTCTTGGCAGGCCTTGCTAAAACAGTTCATGAACTGCTGGAGATCTTTGGCAGAGTGGGTGGTGACAGCTGCATCGTCAGCAAAGAGGAAGTCATGCAGACATTTCAGCTGGACTTTGGACTTTGCTCTCAGTTTGGAGAGGTTGAAGAACTTTCTGTCTGATCTGGTCAGGAGTTAGATGCCTTCTGTTGCAGTTCCAAAGGCCTGCTTCAGCAGGACAGTGAAGAAAATCCCAAACAAGGTTGGCGCAAGAACACAGCCCTGCTTCACTCCGCTTTGGATGTCAAAGGGGTCTGATGTGAAGCCATCAAAGACTACAGTGCCCTTCATGTCCTCGTGGATAGACCTGATGATGCTGAGGAGCCTGGGTGGACATCCAGTCTTGGGGAGAATCTTGAGGCCGGTCCTGCTGACCAGGTCGAAAGCCTTCGTGAGATCTATGAAGGCTATAAAGAGTGGCTGTCATTGTTCTCTGCATTTCTCCTACAGCTGTCTAAGGGAGAATACCATATCAGTGGTGGACCTGTTGGCTCGGAATCCACAATGCAATTCTGGATAGACGCTCTCTGCAAGTACCTGGAGTCTCTTCAGTGCAACTCGGGCAAACAGCTTTCCTACAACACTAAAGAGAGATGCAGCAGTAGTTATTGCAGTCACCCCTGTCTCCTTTGTTTTTGAACAGCATGGCGATGTTTGCATCCCTCATGTCCTGTGGTACTCCACCTTCTCTCCAGCAGAGGATTTCATGCAGCTCAGTGGCGATGATCTCTTTGCAGCACTTTAGGACTTCAGCAGGGATGCTGTCTTTCCAGGTGCCTTGCCAGAGGCGAGGGAGTCCAGGGCCACGTGAAGTTCTTCTAGGGTTGGTTCACTGTCAAGCTTCTCCAACACAGGCAGGCACTTGATGTTGTTCAGTGCATTTTCTTGGGAATATAGCTCAGAGTTGTGCTGCACCCAGCATTCCATCTGTTGCGCTGGGTCCTGGATGACCTCACCTGTGGCAGACTTCAGAGGGGCAGTTTTCTTCTGTGTTGGACCTAGGGCCAGTCTGCCGTCTTGTTGGTCTTCTTGCCAAATATGGACAAGGCAGTGTTGTAAATGGCATTTTTGAAATGTTCCCATTTGTTGGATGCATCTGCATCGGCCGGGTCTGGAAGAGATTCCTCAAGCACTTGTGCAAATTCCTCCACTTTTCCCTGGCCCCTGGTCTTGCTGATGTCAATGCAAGGTCTTCCTTCCTTTTTCATGTGATACAGTCACTTAGTTAACAGTTTCACTCTGCTGCACACCAGGGAGTGGTCAGTGTCGCAGGCAGCAGCACCCTGATAATTGCGTGTGCTCTTGATGCTGGGATGGCTGGAGCGTCTGGTAAGAATCAGGTTGAGCTGGTGCCAGTGCTTTGATCTTGGGTGTCTCCAAGAGACTATGTTGGGGCTTCGTGTTGAAGGTGTTGCTGACGCGGAGACCGTGATGACGGCAAAGCTCTAGCAGGCGCTGGCCATTTTCATTCATCCTCCCAGTGCCGAACTGCCCTAAGCAAGCGGGCCATGAACTGTGATCAGCACCAACTCTAGCATTGAAATAGCTGAGGATGAACAATGGCTCTTTTTCATGGTGGAAGTGACATCATCAGGCAAATTAAAATAAATAAGTATAAATAATTAAAGTAAAACAAATAAATAAGCAGAAGCCAGCCCTGTTCGTCCAAGTGAATTTCCCTTGTAGCCTGCCTGCAATAACACCCCACCTCCAAAATCAGTAAGGTTTTCAGCCCTACCTCAATTTAAGAACTTCTGTTTAAACCAGATCACTGTCAGGAGCCACCTGGCTTTGCAAGTCTCAAAAAGGTTCACCTTATCAGCTGAAGCATCTGTTTAGATCCTTTTTGAAGTCTGCCTTCTGGAGCACTTGTTTAGCTGCAGGTGCATAGGATCAGGACCATTCTGGTAGCCTTGCACTCTCCTTCACCTGATCTTCCACACCACCCAAGGCATGTTTGCTTACTCAAGTAAATGTGACCATGAGGCTTAGTTTTGCTTTCTATAGGGCTCAATACATTCATCTGCTTGGAGGGAGAGACTTCCTTCTCAGGTGTTTTTGGGGGCTGCTTTCATTGGATCAGGACCTTTCTGGTGTCATTGGATTCCTCTCAACCTGCTCTTTCCGATGGACTAAGGTATGTTTGCCTACTCACAAGTAAGCACACGTTACAGCGCACTTTCACTTTCCATACAGATCCATGCATTTTTTGTTCTCCGGGTTTTTGGCTGTAACTTTTGAAAGAAGGGAGATGTTTCACTCTGGTTTTTTGCATTGCATTCCACTCAAAATTCTGCATCCAACGGTATATAATATGATGGGGTTACCCCTAACTACCGTGATTTTAGCATGTCACCCCCCAGTGTGCTTCACCCCCTCCTGTGCACATCACCCGATGTGGCCCGCACCCCCTAGCGACGCCACTGATACAAGCAATTATGAAACAAGCATCAGTCCTGACATCCGCTGTCCATAGTCAGGAAAAAGAGAACTTAGCCACTACAGCAGCTTTCCAGAGCCATCCACGTCGTATGTGACTTCATCAAAAACTCATCTGTTATTTTCCTATGCCTTATAGCAGTGGTTCTCAAACATTTTAGCACTGGGACCCACATTTTAGAATGCTAATCTGTAGGGACTCGCCAGAAGTGACAAGTGACATCAAGCAGGAAAATTTTTAACACTTCCCCATACAACAAAATCAAGTAAGTAAATTAAAAGTTTACAATAAGTAAAAATTTATTTAAAATAAAGCACCTTCATAACCTTCCCAAGCAGTTGCTGATCTGTTTTTAAAAATTCCCCAAGCATTGCAAAGGCTGCAACATTCTATCCACACTTACCCAGGAGTAAGTCCCATTTATATTGTTAAAAGCATATACATAGTAGCCTGTTAAAAGTATAGATCTGTAACATTTCCCCAAATGCAGTCAAGTACCATGGTAGCAACAAGTCTAACATATTAACAATGAAACATACATTGAAATTAATGGGGCACCACCCACCAACTGGGTCCTGAAACACTGGCTTATAGGATCCAGGTTTTAATTGGCCTTCTCTGCCCAGTGTTTCTCAGCTAGTGGTAATCATACCACCAGTGGTATCCCCAGCCATCTGGCAGCAAGGCTAGCAATGCAACATGACAAGCAGCAGTTGGAGGCTTGGCCTGATGGGCAGAGCTCCAGCGTTTGCTTTTCATGCATTCAAACAGTCCCTCTGTCCATCCTGAGCCTCTTGGTTGCATTGTGTCTGGCCTCCCAATCTGGAAGTACCTGGTGATGGCCTCATTGCCAGTTAATTTTGCTGATATTTCCAAAAGGTGAATCATGTAAAGTAGGGGTCAAACATCGAGAAATGCTGCCCTAACTCATATTTGCAGATTGTAGCTAATTTATAATTAACTTTTCTCCCTATCTCTTTCCACATTTGTGGCCAGCTAAGGAGACATGTATGCACTTTGTATATTACACCCTTTTGCTACAGAAAATTTATTTTGCTGCTTGGTTCCGGCTGCTGCAGGTGTCCTCATGTTGAGTTGCTATGCATTGTACACTGATGACTCTCATGTGGATGTGCTACCACTTTGCTCTCCATTTCCTTAAATAGAACTCAGTTCCCAAGGTAACAAAGACTATCGTTTAAAATCTGTTCACTTAAATGTTTTTTAAAATGCATATACCTTGTCTTTTCCCCAAAAGTACACAATGCAGGGACTGTTAATGTATAAAAAAACTAACACAGAAAATAAAAAAATCACAGCTAAAGCAGCAGCACTCAAAGATAGACCATGTGGCTTCTATCTTCCTCTCTAAAATGAGTTTGTAAAACTGTTTTTCCCTACTGCTAAATAAATAAGAAGGGAAAGAGCTCTGAAGTTTGGATGTCATCACAGAAAAACTGTGCCCTCGATACGCTATCCTAGTTGTAGAAGTCAAAACTATTTTGGTACCAGAAGAAGTGCTCAGAGCAGGGACCTTGATTAGTAACTTTGCTGCTGCATTCTGGTTCTGCTATAGTTTCTGAATGCTTCCTAAGCACAGTGCCATGTAAAGTGTACTGAAATCATCCAATCTGGACATTACCAACATGTGAATGATGGGTCCAAGATCTTTTCCAGGAGAAGGAAAGATGTCCTGGGCTGCAGACACTGAGTCTCCAGGAGCTGTGTTGCCTGGGGAGCTGAGGGAATTAGCTGGAGGAGGGGCCTGCTGCTGACCCTGCCCATCTGCTTCACCTGCCAGGTACCTTTAAAGCCCTGGGCTTGCACCGAGGCTCTTAACTTGTGGATTGTAGCCTGGGATTTGCCCACTCGACCAGACACCAGATTACAGCAGAGGACTCCGGATCGAACCTGGAATGACCCTAAAATCACAGCAAAGAGACTATAGTTTACGGCAGCCAGCATGCATTTGAAGATCAAGCTGTACACAACAGAAAGCTCTGTGGACTGCTTTTGACTATCCTGATAATGACCACCAGTCAACTAAATTCGTTGCCTCCTCTTTGTTGCCTCCCCACCACATCTCCCAATTTGGCTTATTTCTGGGAGTTTTAGTGAACCCTTTTTATTCTAATCCTAATTACTTACTGATAAGGAACCTGTTGGCAGCTTTGTGGTTTTTGTTTTAACTCCTATGGGATAGCTCATTAGTTTTTAGTGACAAAGCAGGAGGTTCTGTCCCTCCCAAGTTATTTCTGTGCTGTTGGAGACCTTCTTGGCATTTTTAATACAAACTACTCTGTTCCTGTGGAGTTCCTGTTTACCTTCAAGGTTCCAATGATTTTGGATTGTAATCATGGGCAGAACCCCACAGTAAGGGAGTCTCTTGTGTCAGGGCTTTTATTCTACTCTAGTATTTTTATCCTGGTGAAATTTGAAGGACTGGAGCTTAAAGGACTGGAATTATCATCTTGTAGCTCTGTGGCCTTAGCTGGGAACACTTGAAATGGTTCTCACAAGACAACCATATAAAAAGCTGGCCTTCTCTCCTCCTATATTAGATCTCCCTCAAGGGAGAAAAAGTAAACGGATAAAAATTACATCTTACTTGTCTGTAAAAGAAGAAGTGAGGAAGGCTGTGGATGATAGTTATACTAGTCTTTTTGATTGGACTGTAAGTTATGTAAGGAAAGGTCTTGATGCTGACTTGAAAGACTGGGAAGAAACTGAATTACATGCAACAGATCTTGCATCTGAAATTGCCCATGCTGAACATTCAGTGGGTCCAATTAATGGAAATTGTAGGCTCCTTCGGTCTGGTTCTGAAGCCAGTATGCCTGAAGATTTGGGAAGTTCTTCCAATCATTACAGTGAGGAAAGAATCCCTAAGGGGACTTTAAATGTATCCTGTGAATCAGGACTTAGAGAGGAAAATATCTTCACCCCAGTTATATATTCCAGCCCAGATCATAGAGATAGTTCTTTACACCAGGAAAATGTGGATAGTACATTGGCAAAATACTTGGCTATCATAATTACAGAATTGGATTTAGTTAAGGATTATCTGAAGGAAAACCATGGACTGTTAAGCACTCCAGTAGAGCTTTATAAGAGTAAAGAGAGCTCTACATTTAGGAAGGAAAACAATATCAGAAGTGAAATAGAAGCAAAAGAAAATAAAACAAATTTTGGTCCTAAGAATGGAGACGAAAGTAAAGAATTTAGTAAGAAACTACCAAAGAGGAAGAAAGTTCTAGGAAAAAAAGTAAAAACATTAAATTCCCTAGGAAGGGTTCAAATTTAACCAAACAACAGAAGCAATTTAATTTTAAAAGAGTGTTTAATCTGATGGAGGCACCTCATAAAAAGGACTCTTGTTGAGACATTAGTCTCTTTATTAAGAGTCCTTTATTCTCAATAAAGAGTCCTCAATAAAGGACTCCCGCCGGCCGCAGCCTCGCAGCGCCTGGCACCCGAGGCGGGGACAGCAGTGCCCGCGCCGCCGCCCCCATACCTATTCAAAGTACCGTGCTTGGGTGGCCAATAGGAACGCTTCGCTACCGAGCATGCGCAGTGGCGGCGGCTGAAGCTCAGCATCTGCAAGGAAGGGGCAGCCTTCCCATTTGACAGCAAAGCAAAATGAGTCGATCGTGGAGCCCTTAGTCTATAGACCAGAGTAGACTAAGGGGTCCGCGATCGACTCATTTTGCCTTGCGATGAGCACCCCTGAATTAAAGGCTGAGTTTGATCTGGAAGAACTGAAACTTTTCAACTCCTATAAAGCCCTGCCTCTGCACGCACAAGAGGAAACAATTCATTTTTCTCTATGCGATGCTCTTTTTTACTATAAGAACATAGATAAAAATGTGAGACCTCAGGTGCAGGTTAATGATATAACCACTGACCAAACAAAAGAGTATATTAAGAAAGCCCCTATGACTAGTGAGGAATGGCTACAAAGAAGATACCTGGATCCTGAAGAACTGAGTCAAAATGCCCCCACGTCATCATCCCAACTGATAGCACCGAAACAAGAGTACTTTGATCCCAAAAGGAACTGGGTGTGCTCTTCTGGATAAGGATGGGAAGCTGAACTGTATTATGGAGATAGAATGACAGAGATTACATCAAGATGCCCTCACTGTTAAATCCATCTCTCCAGTACCCAATAGTTGCCTTGGGGTTAAACGAAAGATTTTGACTGAGGCATCTGAGAAATTTAAAATAGTCTCATGCAGTGCTTTTTTTGTAAAAGAAAAGGTGCAGGAACTCACAACTTGTTAATCTTTTATTTATTTATTTATTTATAAACCATTTTTTATTGGAGAAATAAAATATTTTTTATGTGCTTCCCCCCTAAAGATGAACTTACTTCTGAGTAGACATGCATAGGATTGGGCTGTCAATCTCCATATCCCCTTCCCCCTAGCTACTTTTTCTACACTTGGGGAAAAATACTGTACAGGTGCACTTGTAGCGTGTAGTATGTAGTGTGGCACTACTTTGAGGAGAGGAAGCAGTGAATGGATTCCAAAAAATGGCTTACATGAGTTCCATGTAGTAAAATTACTCTAAGCAACTGTGGGAGTAAGAACAAAAAAGGAATTCTTACACGAGAGGGGTCCTTAGGTGCACATAGAAACAGCTACTTTTGCAAACAAGCGATTAAATATGGTTTAATTCAGGTATCAGAATACTCTGTGTCTTTGGGAAGGCACTTGGCATGCAATTGTATGTTCTCTGCTGCCCTGAGCAGCTGCTGTGCATTGCTGGAGAGGAGCTGCAAACACTGGCTGTCGGAGGGCATGCTTGTGGGGGAAGGATGAGGAGGATCTCTGGCAAGGCTGGACAGCACGTTGTACACACGTAGAATCCCTTTTCACCTGCCCTTAGCATGTGAAAATGGGTGCAGATATATATCTCTGGATTAAGAGCCAGGATTAAGAGCCCAATCCTAGGTATGTCTACTCTGAAGTAAGTCTCCTTCTAGTCAATGGAGCTTACTCCCAGGAAAGTGCCTAGGATTGCAGCCTAAGAGTCCAATCCTATGCATGTCTACTCAGAAGTCCACTTTAGTGAATGGGGCTTACTGTGGATAGGATGGCAGCCTCAGGGCCCAATCCTGTGCCTGTTTCTTCAGAAGTCAGTCCCACTAGAGTCAATGGGGCTTCCTCCCAGGAAAGTGTGGAGAGGACTGCAGCCTCAGAGCCAAAGCCTATGGCTATCTCCTCAGAAGTCAGTCCCAGTAGAGGCAGTGGGGCTTCCTCCCAGGAAAGTGTGGAGAAGACTGAAGCCTCAGAGCCCTTCCTCTGCCTGTCTACTCAGGCTGCAAGGCTATGACACTTTCCCAGGAGTAAACCCCTTTGAACACAATGGAACTTACTTCTGAGTAGACATGCATAGGCTTGGGCTCTCAGGCTGCAAGGCTATGCACCCTTTCCCAGGAGCAAGCCCCATTGAGCACAATGAGACTTACTTCTGAGTAGATCTGCCTAGGCTCGTGCTGCAGATTGGCACGGAGGCTGCACCAGCCAGCTTCCTTCTCCTCCTCCTCTGCCAAGCCAGTACCTGAGTGTTCCATGGGTACCGCAGCCCGTCTCCCTGGCTGGCTGACTGTCCATCCTCCTCCTCCTCGGCATCAGCGTGTGTCCCCCCGTGCCCTCCACCGGCTTGGAAGCTGCGCAGGGAAGCGGAGCGCGGGGGGAGGGGAGGTGGGCTGGCTCAGGTGAGAGCTTGGGGATGGGGCAGGAGGGGGTCGTTGTGCGGTCAGGCAGGGGCCAGGCGCCTGCCCACCCTGCACCCCCCAGCACCTACCCAGTGAAGGCCTCTGTTTTGCTCCCCCCCCGGAATGCCTCCGAAGGGGAGGGGCCCCTGCAAAAAGGTGCTGGAACTCCGCCCCCCCCCCCGCGTTCCATTAGAAAAAAAACCCTGGTCTCATGGAATATAGCAGGATGGGCCTCTAAGCAAAATGATGTTAAGGGAGGTCTATAAAATATAGGCAATCCTCCCTACCTAAAATATATATTGCCATACCTCCCTTAGGAGAAATATATGAATGCGTATGGCAATGGCCTCTTTACTGCATTTATAGATCTAAAATCTGCTTTCAATTCTATCCCAAGAGACAATTTATGGTTAAAGTTGTCTCAAACATGTACAGACAAGAGACTCCTCTATCTCATTATGCGTCTCTACCAGGGCAACACACTTAGAGCAAGATGTGGGATAGAAAGGAATTTGACCAAATCCATTTCTGCCACCAGAGGAGTCTGTCAAGGATGCATACTAGCCCCCACGTTATTCAATCTTTATCTAAACTATTTGAATGAGTGTTGCCTTGCATCAGATTTCCATACACCTAAGTTGGGAGATACTAAATGCCCATTATTATTGTATGCAGATGCTGCTGCTTTGTTGTCATTATCTGAAATTAGTGTCAGAACAACCTGCTGACCATAAATAACAGTAAAACAAAAATTTTGGTCTTTCACCGGCATGGAGTTTTTAAAAAGTGGATAATTAATGGCCAGTGTTTCAACCAAGTTAAACACTTTAGATATTTGGGAATTACATTTCAACATAATCTCTCGTGGGTTGCCCATAGGAAGTTCGCTATACAGGCAGCTCAGAATTCTACCAAGGCAATCATCTGTACCTTTTTTACTAAAAGAGCTCAATTTATACCCGCTGCAATTCAAGTCTTTAAGGCCAAGGTTCTCTCTCAACTTTTATATGGTATCCAGTTTGGATTCTGGGATTTCATTTAAGTATTGAAAGTGTTCTTACTACATTTTTAAGATCTATTCTTAGTCTACCAAGATGTGTCCCGGCAGCAGGATTACGACTTGAGGCAGGTATTTCATCATGAGAGTGTATTGCCTGGCTATATGCATTTAGGTATTGGATAAAAGTGTTATATGCTGATGCTTCGGTAGGATATTTATATGCATTACAGAATGATGTTTACACCAGCTCCTGGTTGAAAACTTTCTCTGTCAAATTGCATTTTCTGGACCTGTTTCGGGATTCTATCTATGGTTTTGAGTTTAACACACTTAAGTCCATTATGGAAATACAGATTAAAGATATTGATTTTCAGCATGCCATGTCAAGCGCCTGCAAGACTTGCTCACCACTGCATTTTGGTTTGAACTTTGAATTTAATCAAAGTGCTAGATATCTGGACAATTTAACTATCCCAAAATATCAGCAAATGTTTTCAAGAGCTAGATTTAATTGTCTTCCATCTGCAGTCTTGGAAGGACGCTATAATAATGTGCCATATGAAAATAGATTATGTCCCTGTAATAATATGGAAATAGAGACCTTGGAACATGTTCTTTTTGTATGTAATTTTTACAGGGATGAGCATACAAGATATATTAACCCTATTATGTACAATCTCCCAGGTAGGACTTACGTGGTATTTAAAATATATCTTAGCTGATAAGAATCTAAGTCCATAATCGAATCAGTGGCCAAGTTTCTTTTTTTCAGCACAAAGAACACGAAAGAAGATTCTTGCGTCTTTTTTAATAAAAGTTTTGTTTAAAACGTTTTTATGAATGTTGGGTCTGTGACCGTAAATAAAGAATGATGATGATGATGCTGAGTCTCCAGAAGGAAAGCCAACTTCTGTGGTACTCTTGAGCTGCAAGCCTAATTGTGAAGCAGGAGTGCTACCCCATATGCAACAGACTAAACACCAACTCTACCAGCAACTAAGCCACCCACCACCAACTGCCCTGTCTTTTCTAGCTTGACTTTTGTATTGGTACATCCAGTCCATTAAAACCATTCAAATATTATCTCCAGTCCTGTGATTTGCATACTAGGATTAAGATCCCTCACCAACTAGGATTTACTACAGTCTTTACCTACCACTCACAAACCATGGATGAACATCTTTCTGGGATTTATTGTAGAACACCCAGCCTCAGAAGGGTACACTGGGATATGGCCAGATGTATCTCCCAACTTGAGATCTGCTGTCCAGCCCTCAGACACCCCAGTAGTTCACCAATCGCATAGCCCACCTTCAAACATTTCCAGATAGCTTATTTCTCACAGTAGAATTCCCAGTCAGGCTTCTGATTCTACAAGGTACAGGCTGAGTCTTGTTATGCATGAGGGTTCCATTCCCAGAACTCACATGGATGGCAAAAATCGAATTAAAGCAAATCCATTTAAAAAGTAAGACAGAGGCATTAGGCAGACAATCAATCAATCAGTCTCTCCAGGTGCTTAGAAAGGCTTCACTCTGAGCCAGCAACCCCTCCCTTCACCCAGAGTGCAGTGTTAGGAAAGAGTGCAAAGTGATTCTCTTTCTTTCATGTGCTCAGGAGGAAGGGAGGGGTCACACCTTGAAGCAGTCTAAGTGCCTGGACAGAGAATAATTGATGGATTGTCAGCTGGCTGCCCTCTCTCACATTAACGAGGCTATTGTTAAACAACTTTTTTCCTTTAATTTAAAGGGCCCTTCTCATTGCACTGAGAAAAAGCCACGGGTGAAAAACCCATGGATGAGGTTATACCTGTATTTTGGGAGTTGCTGGAAATGTAGGCTTGACAACTACCTACCACTTGCTAACTAGTGGGCAGACAAGTGTGTACAATATCTCCATTGTTTTCAGTTGTGCCACCAGCTTCATTAACCTACAGCAGTCACACATGCTTCCACATGCCAAAAGTCCTTTCTGCATCAGTTATGTACACCATTCCTGTTGTCACCCATCCACACCACCTAAACTTTGGTTCCTGCTTCCTCTGATTATCCACTGTATCTGCATTAGGGCCAGACTGAATTCATTCATTTAGACTGGACTGTAGCATTCTCAAATACCACAACTGACATGTTCCTTGGTGATTTCCCTTCTCACTTCAGACAGCAAACCCAGGCATATCAACTGACAGGCAAACATAAGTTTATTGAAAAGGGTACACACGGCCTTACAGATAATGAGGGTATCAACATTGTTAGAGAATTTCCTGAAGAACTAGAGATCTGAGAGAGTTGACGTGTAGTCTAACATGCTCAAATTACTAGAAAAATCTGAACATAGGAAACATAATTCTCTCCCTCAAAATGGAACATGGCTAAGGGCCACACAGAAAGCCGACGCTTGACACTGATACAGTTTACAACACTGAACTGTCAGAAAAGACTGAAGGAGACATTTTTAAGCTTCTTTCTAAGAACTCGACTAGGAGTGTACCATCAAATGGCCAAGCTATTTCCCTAGATCCAGGGTGCCCAAACCTCAGCAGGGGGGCCATTCGCAGCCCCCCAATCCAGCCCGCAGGGACCCCCCAGTCTCTAGTGAGCCTCTGGTCCTCCGGAGACTTGCTGGAATCTGCACTGGCCTGATGTAACTGCTCTCAGCATGAGGGCGACTGTCTGACCTCTCACGTGAACTGATGGCTGACGGCTCCCTCCGCTGCTTGCTGTTTCACATTTGTGATGCAGCAGCGGCAGCAAAGGAAAGGCCAGTCTTGCTTTGTACAAGGCCTTGAGCTATTGCAACACCTTAATTCATTAATATAAGTTCCATCTCTAATATATTCAATTATGTAAATTTACTCAAATTTTGTATGTAAATTCTTTTTTTCCCCCAGACCCCGACACAGTGTCAGAGAGATGATGTGGCCCTCCTGTCAAAAAGTTTGGACAGCCCTGCCATATATCAACAACTATAAGCACAATTATACGCCTGTATACTCAGAAGTAAGGCAGATTCATGTCAAGGTAACTTCCCCCCCCCCCATGTAAGTGTGTATCAGAATGCAGCCTAATCACAACTGAAGCTGAAAAGGATGTACATGTATGAAGTAGATGTCAGAGAACTACTGGCTCAAGGCAGAGATCAAGGAAGAGAGAGCAATTGGTAAGCTAACAAAAGTTATCTTCTTGCTCATATTTTTTTTTTCCTGAAAGCCACTTAGATCTACTCCAGTGATGTAACTATGTCACAGAGATCCATGTCCTGTGACCCCAAAATTTTTTCCCTTAATTTCTGTTCAGAATTTTTCTGTTGCATTCTGATGTTACTTTTGCTCAATATGATTATCATTAAAAACTAGTGCAGAAGTAAAAACAATGTCCAAGGTTTAAACATGCCTGTCACAAACTGAAACTTTAAAATCAAAACATCCCTTAAAGATCTCTTAAAACAGCTCTTAAAGTTCGTATTTTGAAACCTATTTAAAATTCCACTTTGCTATCAGAATTGAGTGCTGACATGGAACAATGACCTCTTTCACACCCCATGTCTAAAATGTAAAACTATTAGTAAACAAGTCAAGAAAAATTCTGTCACACCAAATCCTTACAGCTGCTTCCTATCTCAGGCCTTGTATAGATGCATCTGTCTATAGAACTTGGCATGTTTTTTCCTGCTGTGAGGCAACCCCAGCTTGACCAAATTAATGACTTCCATACCTTGTTGCCAATTCACAGCCCAATCCTGAGCTGCCCGTTGCAGCTGGATCGCTGCAGCACAGAAATGGCTGCTGCAGCATCCTGCATGCAACAGGGCAGTTGTGGCAACTCCTTGGGGGAAGAGAAGCATACTCAATTCTGCAGCAACCCTTGGGCCCGTGACCTGACACAGAGGCTCTGAATATGAAGGACCAGAACTCCGCCAGTCCTGCCTCCTCTCCCCCGCTCTCTCCCCCAGCACGCTTCCTCCTCACCCTCCCCCGCATCCCCTGCCCCAGAATACCTCCTCTCTGCCCCCTCCCATGACCCCACCTACCTCTCTGCCGTCTGGTGGTTCAGGTGACCACGGAGTGGTAGAGCAGTGGCAGTTCACTGGCACTAGCCCAACACCAGTCGGCGCCAAGGGCTGCAGACATTTCTTATGGCATGTTTGCAACAGTGCATGCGGGTGGTGAGACAGCACACTCTGTTTAGGATTGGGCCCTCAGTGCTAAATTTCTTCTCTGTATTTGTCCTTCCATCTTGGTTTCAGGCAGACTTTCATCTTATTTCAAGTGCTTTGGCAAGTCCATCCAAAATTTGACCAACTGCTTGTATGTTCTCCACCAGTGTCACAAGGACCAGCCAATCAGATTGTTTCTCTGTGGACAGGTGCACATCTGGCCAAAAAGGGATGAATGCAGCTCCACTCATGCTATATACTTGCCTTCTTTTGCCTCTCAGCAACTACTGGGAATGGCATACTGCCTTCTGCACTGGAGTGTCCATAAAGCCAATTTGGCCAAGGGTGATGGATTTATTTATACCTTCCATGAATCTGTCCAATTCCCTTTTAAAGATGTCATTGCAGCAGTGACTGTCATAAATTAATTATGCACTGTGTGAAGAAATACTTTAATCAGTGCATGCTAATGCGAGCTACCAAGGCAAATACCAAGTTGGGGATTTCTCTCTGGCTGAGTTCTTACAGAGATGGATAAGCCTGTGTCTGAGGTTGTACCATTTCAGATTGCAAATGCAGACTGTCATATAACTGAATGCTCCATTAAAAATTACATGCAGTCATGTAAGAGCCTACTTACAGTCAGAACCGGCACAGCCCAGGCATGACTTTACTCACCTCAAAGTGAACTATGCCTCTGAAGAGCACTGCAGCCCCTGAACAGCAGTGAGATGGATTCCTGATGAAAGGCTTTCAAGGAAACAAAAACTCAAAAGCAAAAGTTTGAAAGTCCAACAGAGAGGGGGAAATTTAGAGCCCAACCACAAAATGTTGCATTTGATAGAGAATACACCGTGATAGAGATGTACTTGTTAACAGCATGAAGAATCTAAAAAGCAGACAGATTGCCGCTGATGAAGTTTTTGTTCAATAAACAGGCCCAAACATCCCCTGCCAATCACACAATTAACAAATGCAGTCTTTTTAGCACTTTGTATTTTGTAAAACCGTCAGACTAACTTTAATCCTTCAAAACTCAGAGCACAATTCTAAGGGAAAGCTCTGCCAGCACAGCTGCTGCTGCTTCTGCACTGGCCTAGAGTGTTGCAAAAGTGTTGTAAGGCATGTTTGCAATTGCTGTTCGCATGTTTGCTGTTACTGAGTCCGCAGCGCCAGTGAGGAGGCCTATGCTGCCCTGCTGACACTGCATCCCAACTCAGGGCCATCACTGGAGGTAGGATTTGCACCAACCAGCATAGGGGCATGGGGAGCATGGTGGGGAGGGAGTGTTTTGGCACCAGGGATGGAATGGGGGCAGATTGGACCTGAGAGGGAGGCGGGATTGGCAGAGGCCTCCTCTGTGTATCCTAACACAGGGCCACTGGGACTAAATAGCTGGTGGAGACTGAAGTAGCCCCATACAGCTGGTTGGGGTGTTACTTGGGGTAAAGGGAAAAATATCCCCTTAAACTGAGGTGACCTCCAGCTGGCTCCCAACTAGCACTGGATACAGTGCAGGCCTTGGGCCTGGCTATGCCAGTGCTAGTTAGGATTGGGCTGCAATCCTAACCACACTTTCCTAAGTGTGGGTCTTTCCTAAGACCCACTGAACAAAATAAGACTTACTTCTGACTAGACCTGGTCAGGATTGTGCCCTAAAGCAGCAACATTTTTTGCTGGCACAAATTAACAGGCTGCTTTTAGTTATAGAATAAAGCAAAAACAAAAAACAAAAAACCCCTCCTTTTAAAAATAGAAATACACCTTGCATTGTTCTTTACTAAAAGTAAATGATATCTCTAGTGAATGTTGTAATAATTTCTTTCTACATCATTAGTCTGTGTACCAAAATGCTTCCCCTTTTCTTGTTTTAAGGAAAATTTCAGTTCCTGGTAAAAATGTGTTCCATTTCTGTTTATTCTTGGTAAGATATGATTCTGAAAAGTTTTACAGCATCTCATGATATGGTAATTCCAAGTAAAGCTTGGAATTCAGCTTTACTCCAACTCCAACTCAGGCCATGATTTCAGTAATGGGATAAACCCAGTCCTGCAATAAACCATACTTTTGGCTCTTTTACTAATATTGTTTTAATGTTAAAACAATAAAAAACTACAACAAAGGGCCCAATATTAAAGAAATCTAATACAAGTTTATACTATAAATAATTTGTCAAAACCAAAACACACACTTACAGAAAGTTATTGGTAATATTTTTTTTAAAAATGAAGCTGCGTTTATTACAAATTAACAACTTTCAGTATGTTTGGGATAGTTGTGCAGTAGCCTTTCCTGTTCCCACAGTTAACAGCTTCCTTGCTGACATGATTGCTAGTCACTCTTATCTTCACCTTGGTAATGTCTGTATTCTGGCTTAAGTTCCCATGTGTTTTTGTGCGTCCCCTTAACATTGTAGATACCTATTTCTCTTAAAATTTCTTTCAAGTAGCCCTGAAAAAGAACAAAATATATAATTAGATATCAGTGTATTTAATCTATACTTACATCACTAACAAACAATAAAATGGTCCAACATGCCTAGTAATAGCTGCTCAATGGCTTAAACTGTTCTACATACACTTTGTTAAGAACTGTGAATGAATTGCTTTCTGCCTATGTGTCCCACAAATGTACGACTGACATTAAATCCCTTGAAATAAGAGAGTAACTGTCAAGAATACATCCATGGAGAAAACTTAGATGGCCATCTTACTTACTTGGCAATGTATGCTTACTTGGAAGTAGCCCCACTTAATTCAATAGGACACCTCCCAGGTAGACATATGCAGGCACAGTCCACTAGTCACTTTCACTCTAATCTTGGACAAGAATAAGAAGAAACACTGGGAAAGTTAAAACATAAGGCAATGCCACAAATTAGACTGATAGCAGTCTAACATCAGATTATCAGAGGTTGTCATATTCTTAGACACCAGAGATTGGCCTCAAATACCTTGTTCTCTCATGCTTTTGACAGCTTTTAGTATCGGAGATCCTTTTCAGTGCTTTTACAGTTTCTGATTTTACCAGTTACTTTCTTCCATTTTAATTATCTTTTCCTGCTGCATCACTATACTGTACGTCCCCCCTTCTAACAGTGTACAACAGAGATCCCAAATCAAACCAGAAGCCAAGGTGTGTTAGACCAGCCTTCGTATCAATGTGTGAAATTCAGAAATCTATTCCTGCCTACCTAAGTTTTATTCCCCCCCTCTTGTGGCAAGTTTCTTTTCTGCAGGTCTTGTTTATTAGGCTCAGCTTTGTACTCCCCCCTCCCCATCCCTGGAAGATAATATTGCTTAGTTCTTTTGTGCCATCATTATAGCTGTTTTGCTGCTTACAGACTAAGTGAGCAGCTGGACAGGCTTCTTAGTCCTTGGGTTGTTTGAAAAAGTCTTCTTGCAGTTGCTAGACACCTGAATAGGACTCCTCTTCCCCCCAACCCCCCACCCCCGACAGAAAAACGGCTACTTGAGAGCTAAAGCAGACTGCACTGCAGACACAGGGTGAGTCAAAGACCTTCTGGAACTCGAACAGAAAGAGTGATTTTTCCCATGACTAAAGAAACAAATAGTTTTACTAGTGCCCCAAGTCTACTACCTGCATCGGCCGCCATACGCTACTGGTAATAAAGCTAGCCCTGGACAGAGGTAGCAGATGCATACAGCCATTGATGTATGAAGTTCCTGAAAGATGAGGGCTAGCTGTCCCCCTCCTTCCAAGATATGGATCAGGATGACAGAAAGTATGTGTGAAAGTATGATAGCATCGTGCAGAATGAAGATAAGAAGGCAAATGGCTTTCACAGTAATGTGAGAATTGGTAAGTGAGAAGGGACTCATAAACAGCCTCCTAGATTCTGCTTGCACAAATAATTTTTGCTACCACTGTGGAGGGGAGCAAAAAAAAAACATAGTGCTTTGGAACCAGGGCTTTGGAACCAGAGGCCAATTATCTTTAAACTGCTTGAAGCAGCATGAACAAGCACCCCAATTTCAGGCCTGTGAATGCATGTTCAAACCTCTTCCACCACACTTAATATGTTATGCCTGTTTTCACCCTATGTCATTTCAAATCTCTGAGAATTCTTCATTTAGACATCAGTCCCACCAGGTGGCAGCAATTTATCACAGGAGCCAACAAAACCACAGAGTGGAACAGATGAAGCAGCCAAGAGATGAAACTCTGCAGAGATGAAACTGAATGAGCAAGAGCTGCTTGGAGGGAGTGCTCCAAAAAGGGAAATGGTCCCTTATATTCAAACTCAATCTACACCTATGTAATTGTGGTCTAACTCTATTGGAGAGCTGGAACAACAAAGAGGCTCTCCAGCCCTACAAATCTATGTCTTTTATAGCAGAATCTTTTTGTACCCATATAGAAAACTGTTTCACTACATATGTTATTTCACGGCAGAGGCAAGGCTTTGAGTCTCAGGTAGATACTCATTTTTAAGAAGGTTATAACATTGCTGAAGTTAGTAAGAATAATTGAGGGGCTTTCCCGTTTTATATGCTTCCAGGTGCCATGTCAGTGTGACTCTTGATTCTTCCCCTGATGTTGTTACCACCCTGTAAGAGGATTCTTTATCTTACAATTGCAAATTGTTTTCTTAAGTGCTTTAATTAAGGACTTTGTTAAATGCTTTCTGTAAGTCTTTCTGTACTGCAATCATTGCTTTCTATACCAAGATGCATTACTGCTAAGGCACTGTTTTTCTGCGGGTAGACTTAAAATCGTGACAGCCATATGGCACTTACTCCAATGCTACAATCAGGAAATGCCTGCCCTCATGGGCAAGATCTGACCATGCTTACTCAGAAGCAAGTTTAGTTCAGCAAATGTCCCCTGCAGCCTTAATTACAAACTTATTCCTTCTAGAGTAGGAGTTCCCTCTACATATGAACTGCTGAATTGCCCAGTAGTTAGTTTCTTACCTAGGTAAGGGCAGGCTTTAATTACCATTTTCATCTTAATACTATTTCATCATAAAATTCAATAATTTAAAAACTTTATTAAGAAAGTAAGAAAAAAAAAACCAGTAATGAAATCCTCCATCCCCAGTGGGAACAGAAACTAATTACGGAGTAATAAGAGGTAATTCATCAGTAATATTGGGCAGCATTGAGCAGGAAGCAATTAAAAACAGAGGAAGGCATTCTTTCCAAAGGAGTAAGGTGCTGATAAAAGACAGAATAGCTCCTACAGCCTCAATGCATGTCCAGAGTTGCACAGACTACAGTTTAGAGGTGTGATGGAAGTTAGTAGGTTAAGATTTGTGTCAGCTTCGTTCCCAGGATGCATTGGGATGGCATGGTCTGCTCCTTAATGTTCAGGTTTTATAGCTGATTGTTTCTATCTGGTGCAGGGACTATATGCAGAAGCTAAGGGGCATTGCTGGGCTGGGGCAGGGAGGTGCGCTAAGTGAAGAGAATACCTGCAAGCTTCTAAATGGGTTATGGATCAGACCTGGGCATTTTGGTGGCCCTTCTAGTGATGTAGCCCAACTAGATCAACTACAACTTCAATTAAGTTCTAATTGATTAACACAGTAATTAAAACAATTAAAGTTTACAACCTTAGCAATTAGTCTTTGGCAGGAAATCTAAGTTCATCTGAAAAGGGGAAACTTTGAAAAATGAGTCAAAAACAAGAGTTTGCAAAGCAGCTAAAACTAGCTCTCATTTTACAAAAACTTGTCTTCAAGAAATATTGCTCATTATTGATTATAGATTTGTGGCACACCCATATGGCTGATGCAAAATGCAAGTGGTACACCAACATTAGAAAAGAAAAGAAAAAAAAAACCCAGATAATATTTTGGTCTAGTTTTGCTTTGCTATACCAGGAGTGCAGCTGAGGAAGAATGAAGCTCTGGGACTTCCCCTACAGCAGGAACACTCAAGTCCTCACTTTGAAATTTTTTCAGTAGACCCTGTTTGAAGAAACCAGGCTAAGAAGGAGGCAAATTGAGAAGTTTGCCTAGGGATATGTGTTAAATGACTACACCAGGGTGTCAAACTTGTTTCAGACAGCTGTATTCATGGCGCTTGCTGAGGGTCGGAAGTGATATTATTAAGCAGGAAGTAAACAGCACAATCCTATGCAAGTCTACTCAAAAGTAATTCTCATTGTGTTCAGTGGGACTTACTCTCAGGAAAATGAGTACAGGATTGCAACCAAGGTCATTAAACAATGGCCAGAAATAAGCCTCATATAGGAATTCATTAGTTGCAAATGACAGAAGAGAAAATAAGCAAATCTTGATCCTATTTTCAGTATATGGGAGAGGCCAATTATTATTTGAATCATCCTTTCAGCCATGCCGCCTCTGCTAAGGCATCATTTTGCAGCAAAGGTGCTCTGAGAAGTGACGGCCTGGTGGAAGCAGCGCTGCTGAAAGGGTGCCCTGCATGAGAAATGAGCTCTCCTAGCATCTCCCTCAATCACCCCTCTTGGTCTGCCCCTTTCCCCATAGTGTTCCTTGCCTTCTGAGGCCTCCTTCCATCTCTCCCTCCCAGAGTGTCAGCAGAAGTGGCATTGCTGAAAGGGCAGAACTAGGAAAGCCCAATTATCACATCGGCCAAAAAAAGAGCTTCCATGGGCCACATTCAGCCTGCACCCCAATCTAGGCCATCACCTTTCCCACGAGGTGCCTGAAACACAGTACAATATCTACCTCATGTTACATTAAAATTCTATGCAAATATACCTGGGAATAACTCCTATTGAACTCAGTGAGACTTAATTCTGAATAAACATGCATAGGCTGGCACTCTAAGATACCATTTATACTTGGGCTATTTTTTAATTCCATATTTAAATTATACATTTGCTTTTCAACTACTGCTACTCAATTGAAGGGTTTCAGATGAAATCAGCTAGATCTTGGGCAGCCCAATCCTGAGCTGCCTGGAGCTCCCAAGCTCGGCAGCACCGCAGAGGGCTCCTGTTGGATCCTGTGCCTCCCGCGCTACCGTGGGAGGCACCTCGGGAGAAGGGGACATTTGTCCCCTTCCCCTGAGTAAAGGAAGCAGCCCTGCAGTGGGGCTACTCTCTTTAGCACCAACCAAAAGGTTGACGCTAAAGTAAAGGCACTTGTGTAGGGCGCGCAGCCCTACACAAGCACGAGTGCCTGGGATCTTGTGGAGCTCAGCTCCGCAGATCCGCCTCTCTCCATCCCCATGACACGCCTCCCGCCCACCCCCTGGCACACCTCCCGCCGGCCTCCCCCCTCTCCGGAACACGTCCCACACACCCCCAGTTACGCCTCCACCCCCTGTTCTGCAGCCCAGTGGTCCAGGTTACCGCCAAGCCGTGGAACCCAGGCCACCGCCACGTGCTAGCCTAGCTCCGGCTAGTGCTGGGCTAGCTGTGGCAGGAGCCTGGCAGTGAGCCCTGCAAACATGCCGTCTGCGGTGCGGAGCCGTGCCGCGGACCTCAGGATTGGGCTCTAAATGAAGTAAAATAAGTTTCAAAGTAGGTGAAAGTGTGAAGACAACAGTCTAACAAAGAAATGTAAAGCTGATGGTTTTTGTTGCATACTTTTGGTGGAATGTGGCTACAGAGGGGTGTGTGACATGATGAGCTCCCACACTTTGAAATCAACCCCTGCACTAAATCACTGAGCTTCAATGATGTATATATTCATATATTATAGCACTGATGTATATATTTGTATATTATAGATGCTCCAGTCCTATGCACATTTATTTAAGAATAAACTTTTCAAATAAACTTAAATTGCCCTAACTGGGCTTGGTATTGCAGCCCCAAACATTCATCCTTATGTATAGTGTAAAAATACTGTACTTGGTACTCATTATATTGGAGGACTCCCTTCAATAGAAGTTGATAGTTTGAACTGTCAGGAATAAATGTCTCTAATATAAAATTGCCCATGAGGACTATTAACAAACAATTACTACTGACATCTAGCAGTCAACACTGTCAAGCACAAAGAACCCAAATCAGTTAAATAATTTACAGAGCAGAAAAGGAATACAATTAAAAATACCAAACTGAATTTCAAATAGTCGACATGGAGAAGGTGCTTAGAAACTAATTTTAACAAATGCAGTACTGAAACGTTTATAAAATTAGGCAAGTGAAAACTCTGAATTTCACCATGTTTCATCAGGGTAGCACAGGATGATAGAATTTGCCAACAAAAGTCTAGCAATGACGGCCCAGTGATGAAGATGACCCTCCTCAATGCCAATTACAATAGAGCAGACCCAGACCCCATTCTCTATATCCATCACTGACAGTCCTTCAGCTTCCAGAGCCAGCACTCATACTAAAGCCATCAATGCAAAGAGAAAACATCAGCAGGTGGCAAATCCCCAGAAGGCTGTGTCTTCAAGGTCGTACTGGGTGGCAACAGGGCAGCCCCACTTTTATTCACATTTCTTACTCTCTCATGTAGAAAGTGATGGGTGGGACGATATTTTGCATGTGTGAGAGGAGTTGAGCCCTCCCTCCTCACCTCCCCTTACTCTGTCACCCAAGGCACTTTTCTCCCAGCCTGGATCCAATACGAAAAATGAACAGGGCTGAAGAAAAGTGCCCCACAGAATGCAGGGTGGTAAGGTGAGGGAGTCGGGATGGCTCAGTTCCCTCACTAGTGTATACCTTTTGAAATCAATATTGGTCCCCACACTCCGTGCTTCAGACACTAACAGGGCAAATACAGGAACAAACAAATGTGGCTGCTTCCATCATGTCTACCATGTTCTTTGGTTAACCCAAATGTGACTGTATTGCACATAGTGTGGATCACTTTACAGTCAACTTTGTAATTTATGGTCTAGTTTAGACCATATTATTAATAATAATTATTATTAACACTAGACTTTCAGAGCTTCCAAGTGTAAACCTCCATAATTTGATGGCAAGGGTGATTCAATAGTAGAACAGACTGCGGAGGGAAATGGCGGATTCTCCCTCATTAGAGATCTTCAAGCAGAGGCTCAACAGGCACCTGCTGGAGATGCTCTAGGAGGGTTTCCTACTACAGGGCAGGAGGTCTGGTCTTGAGGGTAGAGCTGCCATTAAGCCCACAGACTACATCTGAGGGTTGCCAATTCAAAATCACTGGAAGCTTCTGAGAGCGGCAAGACCTCGACAAGTTGAGCTGAGCTCTTTTGGGTGAGAGCCAAAGAAGCCGACTCTGAAGCTCTTTCTGTGAGAGGAAAAGGAGTTGCTTGTCAGTGTGGGGAGCAATGACAGCCAGAATGTTCTACAGACTGAAAAGATCCACCTGGAATGTAGATTGTTCTTGAAAGATAGAACTTTTTTGTAATTGTGAAAACCCCTTGAGGTTTTAGAGAAAGCCTGCTTGTGTGAACCGCCTTGAAAAAAGTCAAAGGAGCAATCCAATGACCAGGAAGGTGGTATATAAATACCAGTTGTTTATTATTATTATTATTATTATTATTATTATTATTATTATTATTATTATTATTATTATTATTATGGGGGGGTTGACTAGATAACCTTGTAGGCCCATTCCAACTCTATGATTTTCCTGGAAGCATACTGGCTCAAGAGAGCTTTTCAAGTCTTTCATTCTGACTTTGTGGGGATAATTCTCAACCAACTAAACCTACGGGGAAAGTATTCCTCAGTGAAATGCTATGAAGTTTGCATGCACTGAAAACCAAAGAAGTATCTGGCTAGAAGAGGACTCCAAAATTTAGCACCTCCAAAACTTACACAGTTTGCCACCAGACCAGCAGTTTTTTATAAACATTGGTGACAAAGTTAATAAAGACCAGGCCTTCTTAGTTTGACTCTGCCAAAATGTACTTTTATTTTCTTGCTTTTGAAAGCTTGCTTGGTAAATTATTCCTCCTTAAATTTTTTCCTTTGCTTAGTTTTTGAAAAAAACAAGCCTCAAAATCTGTGACAATGACAAGATGACACTTGGAAGTACAAAAACTTCTGCTACAAATGGATTTTAGAAAAAAAAGGCTCTCCACTTGGTTATGAGAGAAATATAACAGATTCTTATTACTGGTTCTTTTTATTTTTTTTAACTCAGTGTAAATGCTTAATGTGACACAATGATCAGAAAACACTTTCAGGAGCTTCAGGCTTCTTAAAACAGTAAAGCTCTGAACATTGCTTTCAGAACTTACAAAGAGGTAAATGCTACTAAGAACTATAGAACAGCACACAATAATAGCAGCATTCATGCAGCACTTGGATGTGTTCAAAGCACTTTACCTACAATTACCTTAGCAATTCATAAGATAGCCCTCTAAAGTAGTTCCATACTGCAGGCTGTGGCAGCCTGGCCCCCTGGTAAGTTCATAGTTAAGATTTAAACTATTTCCTGGTCCAACTTCACATAGTAAATCATTCCTCACCAAACTGCATTATAGTATTTGCACCCTTTCATGATGCTAAGATCACCTTTTAGTCTCAAATACATCACTTGTGAATATTATTAATGTGGGAGAGAAGCTGAAGCTATTTTAAACTTCAGGTACATTCCTACCAACCTTGGTGCAGAACAGCAAGCATCACTTGTGAAAATTGTCTTACTGTGCAACTTTCTTGCAAATGATGTGCTACATCTCCTAAAGACGAATGGGTGCATATTTAAGGAGGACAGACAGATTCAAAAGGAGATCACAGGGAGATTATAAGCTTCTTTGGTGCAAATGAGATGCCCCAAGATACAGGTCAGCCTATCAGTGCCCAACAAGAACAACTCTGGACAGATGCTGGGTTGTCCATATAGCATAACCTCAGTCCTGAACACTGGTGGCTCCTTTCTGCATCCCCAATAGCCCTTTCCAGCTCTCTGAGAACTCCTTCACTAAACCTCCATTGAATTTGTAGAGGCATCCATCTATTTCTTTGACTTTCACAGGGTCATGCTCACTGCACTTTTCTGTAGCAGTGATACAACAGATAAGCATGCAAATGGCAGTGGGTTCCTCAGTATATCATAGCCCAAAAGTATTACAATTATAAAACACACATCTCTATGAGTTATGACATAACCAGCCAAGAGTTACAGGTTACAGTCAAACTCTTAAAGCAGAATTCCTGTGCATAACACTGAGCATCAATCAGATTATTGACTCTTTTTGTATTGGGTTCACAGGAAACAGATTACATTACAAGATTACTTTAGGTGCAATCCCAAAGGCGCACTCGGCCGGCACAAGTCCCTTGTGCTGGTCCAGTGGTGTTGCGAAAGTGCTGTATAGCACTTTCACACCACCATCAGAGGAGGGAGGCTGGTGCACGACTGTGCACCGGCCTCCAGAGGCCAGCCCAAGGCCCTGTTGGGCTGGTGGAATGGTAAGCCTGTGCCAGTTGAGTTAGGCCAGTGCAGGGGTTGGGGGGTGTGTGTGTGGGAGGAGGCCTGAAGGAGGTGTTTTGGGGTAGGGGAGGCAGGTGAGCCATTGGGCAGGCCACAGGTGAGCAGGGGTGGGACCAGGATCCAGCACTTGTGCCAGATACTAACCCTGGTCCCGGGCTGCCCAGAGCAGCTCTGGACTACTCGGATCTGCAGCACCTCTTGAGGTGGCACAGATTCAAGTAACCCTATTGGGGTTGCTGAGGCATTACCTGGGGAAAGGTAATATGTCTTGTTTATTAGTTTATCTATTAGTGTTTTCTTATTCTTTTAATTTTATTTCTTTTTTTCAAAGTGTGCCTTGTGGATCTTGTGGAAAGATACACACTTGTGGAAAGTGTGTATCTGATGGCATCCCAAGCGATGTAATAAGTGAGCAAGCTGTAGTGTAGTCATAGCTGAGATGCGAAAGAGTGCAGGGCAGTCGCTTTGCTGACCATTTCTACCAGCCTGCTTTGGGGTACAATTGGAAGCAGGATCCACAGAACAGCTGTGGGCTTACCCTCGATCAGCCCTCCATGTATACTTGCACAGTAAACACACAAAGTAGACGAAAAGCATGTGAATCCTGCTGCACTACCCTACCCTGTCATGTCAGGAGCAGAAGCAGGAAGTGTCTGTCCTCAGAAGGACAACCTCTCAAGGAGAAACTCCCATCCTTTTGACTGGCAAGTGCTGCTGGGATACATGCAGAGACAGGAAGTCTGCCGAAAGAAGTCCGACAGTGCCAGAGGAGGGACTAGTGTGGCTTTTGCCTCAAAGAAACCCTTAGACTGGGCTGAGTGTGTGTTGTAAGACCCACAGGGGTTGAAACGGATGCATTTTCCCAAGAGGGGAAGAAGTAGCAGCTTACTGACAAATTTGATCTATTCAGGACAACTTCTGTTCAAAAAAGGTTATGTAGAAAAACTATTTTCTGTAAAAGTGGGTTTTTAGGCAAGAGAAGAAGAAGCAACTTGAAGTGATAAATCCTAAGTCTATGCTGTACCAAACTGAAGATTGGAGATGGGCGCTCCTGTGATTGAACACTCCATCTTTACAAAAACCTAGATGTCATGAAGAAGTGTTCTAGTTTAGTCTGCTCTCAGAAAGGCGTCTGAGGGGGAACATGACTAAGATGTAAAAAATTATGCATGGGATGGATAGAGTGGATAAAGGATCCACTCACCCCAGAACCAGGAGAAATCTACTAAATTTGAGTTTCAGGAGAGTTAGAACAGACACAAGAAAATATTTCTTCACCCAGGGTGTAATTAACCTATGGAACTCCTTGCCACAGGATGTAGTGATGGTGTTGGGATAGAGGTCTTTAAAAGGGGACTGGACAGATCTTCGGAGGAAAAGTCATTACAGGTTACAAGCTATGATTTGTATATGCAACCTACTGTTTTTAGATGTGGCTACTTCAGAATACCAGATGCAAGGGAGTGGGCAACAAGATGCAGGTATCTTGTTTTCTTGAGTGCTCCCTGAGGAATCTGGTGCGCTACTGTGAGATACAGGAAGATGGACTAGATGGGCAGGGCTCTTCTTATGTTAAACATGCCCATTTTTTATGAGGAAAGAGATTCCATAATGTGAGCCCACTTGGTATACCATCATAGTGAAACCTAGGCCTCATTCCAGAACAATAGGGAAGTTATTCCCAGGATTGGGAAAGGCATGGAGTCCAGAGTAAATTGAAGAAGCAAGTTAATAAGTGAGCTTCTATGGCACAGACTTTGTGAGAAGGTGGCAAGAAAGGATAACAAAAGAAACCCATAAACGGCTACATGAGCTTCTTATTCAAAATTCTGCACCAAGGCAACACAAAATGAATGACACATACACTGGCATTTATATGCTCATTTTGCATAATTTACTCTGCTTCCAAAAGCCATGTTTTAAAACATTTTTGAATTTTTTGACAAGGACTGGGACAATGGATAGAGAAAGGAACAGAGACAGGTAGACTGTAGGAGTGGGAAACAAGAAAGAATATTCACAGAAAAAGAATAAAATTACGTACAGGTCATTGAAAACTCACTGCCAAAACCTTTCCATTGTTCCCAATACAAAATGTGCAAAACCTACCTGTTTTCTTTTTGCTCAAGTAATAAAAGTCACCTTGTTAGGGTCCAAAACTTGTCACCTGACAAGGTGATCCAGCAAAAAGTAACTGATTTATACAGTTCTAATTTTGAAACATGTGGAGACAATGTTTACCATGGGGTTTTTAAGTTGTATGTGCCAGTTTTAATTTGTTCAAATCAAAACTGATTTTAAAGACATGTTTTGAGGAAATTACTCTTAAATGTTAAAAAAAGTTCTTTAATTAGCACTAATGAAACATTAATAAACAGAGTGACTCAAAAAATGCACACATATTTTAATGAGCTCTAATTTATACATATTTCATTGAAGAAAACCTGTAACACTCCAACGTCTAAGGCAGCAAAGCTCAAACCTGCACCTGCTGCACGCCTGGAATGCAGTCCCCGTCTGAACTGCACCTGAGCATTCTGCTTGGGTGCCGCACAATGGCATCTTCTTTCAGAGGGCAAGGACGCTCTGGGGAGTCGCGTTGTCTGCCCAGCAACCCAGAAGGCCGTGCTACAGGATGTCCAGGCAGATGTGACTGCCCAGAATGTCCCTAGCCACCGAAAGAAGATGACATTGTGCAGTGCCTGAGCTGAACTGAAAGGTCTGCTCACTGGGCAGACAGATCTGTGTGAATATCGGATCTGCTCCCCAGGCCTGGGTTCACATGCCCCTGATCTAAGGGAAGCAATTGAAGAGATAGGTGGAAATATCCCAGCACACCCATTGGTGGATGTCTGCAGATCTCTTAGGGCGCAATCCTAACCAACTTTCCAGCACTGGCATGGCTATGCCAGTGGGGCATGTGCTGCATCGTGCAATTGGGGGGCAGTCATGGAGGCCTCCTCAAGGTAAGGCAATGTTTGTTCCCTTACCTCGCAGTTGCATTGCCCTTACCTCAGTGCTGGAAAGTTGGTTAGGATTGTGGCCTCGGTCAATGATGTCAGCAGTGTATAGACACCAATGGGGAACATTTGGTCCACTTGGTCTAATTCATTCACTAATTAACTGAGTCAAACAACTGCTTCTATGTGCACCATATGCAGTATGTGTGTATATTATACTGTAAACTTATATGACACTATCAATATGACACTATAAATCAGCAATGTCAAATATGTTTCATGCCGAGGGCTGGAAGTGACATCATTAAGCAGATGATGACCAGAAATAAGCACTTTGTTCTCCCACAGAAACTCATTAGCTGCAAATGACAGAAGAGAAAATGTGCAAATCTTGTTCATATTTTCAGGATATGAGAGACCCCAATTATCAAGCTGGAAGAGCCCTATTATAATGGGGGATGGATAAATAGCTTCTGGAGGCTGCACTCAGCCTGTGGGCCTTATGTTTGACTCCCCTGCTATAAACTGTGTGCATGTTTTCTCGAGACACTCTGTATTTATTAGCGATGATCTGCATCACTTTAAAAGGGCTTTTCAAAACAAATACTCACCACCGGCTGTTTTGTTATGTCCACCAAGTCCTTAATGTTGTAATACTGATGTTTCTCAAAGGCAGAAAAAAGCATGTCCAACACCTGCTGCTTTTCAGATCTGGCCCGCTTGCCATCTTCTTTTTTCTTCCTTTCATACTCAATCTGTTAATTTAAAGGATATAATTTAAGCTGCGCTTCCAACATACTCCATGAACAAATGGGAATTTCTTACCATAAATTCCTGTTCTAGAAAAAAGAAGGGGTGCATTGCTGATCCTCTGAGTTTGCCACTCCCAGTTGGTGGAGACTGGACAATCCTGGAGGGTCTCAGAATGCCTTAGAAAGCATTAAAATGTCACTTCCAGTTTCCCTCCTGAAACTGGAATTGCCTTTTTCCCCCCCTCTGAAACAGCCATTCTGATCCCCACAGAACCTGTGGGCAGACATGCGTGGTCTCTGCAAAGTTCAGAAAAACTTCCAGAGGGCAGGGGCATCCCCGGGTATCCATGGTTTCAGTTAACCTTGAGGGATTCGGGAACAGAACAGCTGCAGATACCAGGGCACACCTGTACAAAGGGAATTGTTTAGATAACAGGTTTATTTGAGGTATACTGAAGGATAAACTAAATTATATATTTTTTCTTCACCATGTTGAACTACAGTAAACTTCAACCCATTTGCGTGACACCCTATCAGCCTTTGAATCCAACATTGTAACTGTTGCCCATTACTTTTTTAAGTACAATAAACTAATCTTTTCAACATGTTTTTCATTAATTGGACAATTCTTATAAGCAGTAATAATTACTTCAATATACTTCTAGAAATCACGAGCCACGTTCCTATTCTTGCCAAAGCGCACACAAGATTCTCATCACAGATTCAGGTACACGAGGACAAAGGATCTGCCACGCAGGGTTAGAGAAGCTGACACCAAGAATGACTCACAGGCCTTTCTTCTGCCACAGCCAGTGACAGATGCTTCAGAAAAGCCAAGATCGGTCCTTTTTAGTTTTGCACTCCAGTCTTCCAAGAAGATGGAGACTCAGCACAAACCAAAATCCAAGTCAATATCCAGGTACTTGTCCAAAGACTAGACTTGTTGCCCAAGCTAATAATTGTATAAATTTAATTGATGATACTATCAAGTTAGTAAAACAATCATTCTAAAGAAGAGGGCATTCATTTCTTGTTTGTAAACAAAATATTCTTTCTGTGTAAGAAAGGCTGTCTCTTCTAACTCAGTGCCAGTTACCAGAAGCCAGGCTGCAATCTTATATTAATTTACCTCGATTAACTCCCTTTGAATCCAATCGGACTTACTTCTGAGTAGGCATGCATAGGATCATGCTGTCAGATTGCAATACTAAACTCACTTCCTAGGGAGCAAGCCCCATTAATCTCAATAGAACTTCTGAATAACCATGCTAAGGATTGTACTGCTTATGTTACAAATCTGCAGAGCATGTTTCCTATTCCTACCTCTTAATTACCAACATACAGAGATATGGAGTTAATAACCATTAATATAGCAGAACTTGGCTCTCTCTTCCCTTTTCATCTGATCCAGGTCTTGATAGTGGGTGAGCAAACTGAAAAATGAATCCAAACAAGACTGAAATAGTCTCTTTGGCAACTTTAGAGTTTTCTGAATTCTGGGCTTGTACAAATTCTGTTCTGTAAGGCAGTTGCTAAACAGCAATCATCAATTACAACTGTATTAGACTATTGTATGGGACTTTGTATGGGGTGCCTACCTTAATCCTTTGGAAGCTTTAGCAAGTACAGAATGTTACAACCCACCTTCTGATGAGATGAAGTCATTGGAACACATTACACTAAGAATAGAGTTCGCACTAGCACTCCATAGCCTTTTGGACCCCATTCAAGGTGCCAATTATGTTGTAAAACAGATGAGGTCCCTACATACTGAGAATTTACACAGGAATTTCAAGTATTCACCTATGTCATCTTGTTGTAATTCTATAGCAACATGGTAAAGTAAGCTAATATTATTATCCCCCATACTGCAGATGGAGAACTTGGGCAGAGAGATTGTGACCTGCCTAAGGCCACTTATTGAATTCCTGATAGCAATTAGATCTGAAATAGGGATTTCTTATTTGTAGCCACTGCTCTACAACAGTTGAGAGATTGCCTCTATCTCTTGCTCCATCATGTAAGAACAGCTTGAAGTCTTCTTAAGTAGGATTACAAAGGGACACAGAAAAGCACTCTTAGGCGCTGACCCTCAGCTCTTTCCCCTGGAGCTCAAAGCCATTGCCAATTTCTTTATTTCAGATGACTTTTGGTTATTTTAATAACTGTAATTGATCTTATTTTAATGTATTACTACAAGTTGTTGACATGAAGATGCTACAAATGTAGATCATTTACCACAGATACTCAGGTATAGTATGTGAAATTTTTGCCAAGTAATCAAGCTCCAATTCTCACTTGGCCTGATTTCCAGGTCAATCAGAGGGCAGAGATTTTCAACTCTGAACACTTTCCTTTCTCAGCTGAGCCCTTACTCAGCTCAGGCAGGCACCTCCTTAGTTGCTATAGTTACTTTCCAGGGACATTCCAGCCAAAGTTAACCTTTTATTCTCCTTCCGTCTGCTGCAGCCCGGTTCTGCTTGGCAAATGCTTGCAAAGCAGGTCTGTTTTTTTGAAACACCAGAATGGGACCCTCCTTCCCAGGCTACAATTCAGTGCACCATTACTTAAGAATAACACCCATGGAAAGCTGAGGGTCTACTTCTGAGTAAAAAGGGTTGCAAATATATGCAGCTGCATCTCTTTGCTGTGAATTGAATCGCACACTCCCAGTTACGTTTTATGTTGTATAGAGCTTCTGGTTTAACACACCAGGCACCTTAAAGGTGTCTTTGACTCATGGTTCTCCTCATGTCCACCTTAAAGGTGGATTTGATTCATGGATCTCCTGCAGTGGTTCCCAACCTTTTTCACTTGCATATCCCTTGGCAGCCCATTTCCATAAATTGTACCCTTCATATTAGCAAAATGTTTGTAATAATACAAGCCCTCATCTCCTCTATATGAAAGCCCCACCTTCATGTATTCATCACAGTGTTTTCTCTTTTTATCTGTTTGAAGAACAGAAGACTCTGCCTTTGCACTGTTTTGTAGCAGAAGTGTGCTGAGAAATTCTGGGTGATTGATCACTTTCCATATTATGTTTCAGCTATTTTTACTGTGCTGGTTTTCAATCACTGTTTCATACATGAATTGATGACCAAAAACTAGTTATTGGTGGGGCTTTCACAGCCAACTAGCTATCTCCCTTCCTGCCTTGCTGGTCCTTGCAAGGCATTCTGGAGCACAGCCTGCCTTTTTCTGCCATTCTTTTTCAAGTACACCTAAAGGTCCTGTTGAGTGTCCCTGGGAGTACGTGAATACCAGGTTGGGAACCACTGTTTTACTGGTATGTAGTTTACAGTGCACTTACTCTGATAGTGTTTACAAAAAGGTGATGAAGACCAGAATTTAAAAAAGATTAAAAATGTATCTTATGATCTTTTACTATGTTTTTAATAAATTAGAGACTACAGTTCTTAGGTAACAATTAGTGGTAGGTTATTTTTCAGGATCTGGCCTCAGGTAAAATCAGACAAAACTATAGTTAGACACCCCCTAAGTTTAAACCCTGACTTATCCGAGGGTCATAGAAAATTCCATGATTGTTGGCTCAGAACCTGCCTTCGACTTATCTGCGGGGTCTACTTGCGGGCGAGTGTCTGCGGTAGTTTAGATCTTGGTGATTGATTGCAAATGATCCTAGTTTTTCTTTCCTTGATGGACTAAGTACATATCTGATTATATTCAGAGCTGGCATCAGGTTCTTCATTCCATGTAAAGCATGTACAGGAACACGCTCAATGAACAGCAAGTGTGATCCAGTCAAAGTTAAGCTCATCGAAACCCCATGTATTCCAGTGAGAAAGATTCAACTCTTAAATGCTTAATCTTCACATTTATATGAGTGGGATTTGAAGTGTTTAGGGTAGGTTGAATTGTACCCATCACATTTCCCCCTTAGAATGTCTAGCGGTATTAAGTAGAAACAATATCAAATGAACATCTTCCATTAACAGTATAAAAGAAATAAGAACACTAATATGCACAGGATCTGGATTTTTAAAAAATAAATGTACATTACATGGAAGATGCAACTACTGAACCTATGCACATACTGCAGTGGGATGGGATGCTGAATTTCATATATTCCTTTGAGCCAGCCAGCCAATTATTTAGCTGCAACTACCTATTATTAGCTAAGAATCACTGTAAAGGCAAATGTTAAAAGCAACTCACATTATACTTATGATCTGCCACAGGTTTGTAATTAGTGGTTACGGCTTTATCCAGCTGCTTGGTCCAGCTTACAGGTTTACAAGATTTTTCTATCTGCCATCTGAAATAGAACAGAGCGAAACTCAGTAAGATCATTGACATATGCTCATTATACAAGTAGCTACTTTTAGAATACTAGGCATAGTTCTAGTTGTCCCATCTCAAAAAAGCTAGCAAAGACAGGGTGCAAAGAAGAGCACACATTATGATAACAGAGTTGCAGCATCTTACCTACAAAGAAAGGCTAATGTGATAGGGCAGTGGTTCTTACTCCTTTAGCACTGGGACCCACGTTTTAGAATGAGAATCTGTCAGGATCCACCAGAAGTGATGTCATGACCGAAAGTTACATCATCAAGCAGGAAAATTTTTAACAATCCTAGGCTGCAATCCTACCCACACTTACCCAGGAGTAAGTCCCACTTATTATCATTGTTAAAAGCACCTTCATAGTAGCCTGTTACTGTACAGATCTGTGACATATCCCCAAATGCAGTCAGTTACCAGGGTAGAATAAAGTCTAACATACTAAAAATAAAATATTGAAATGAATGGGACCCACCTGAAATTGGCTCATGACCCACCTAGTGGGTCCCAACCCACACTCTGAGAAACATTGTTAGGGGATTTTTAACTTGGAAAGAAAGGTGATTAAGGGGGATATGATGGACATTGAAAATTTATGAAATCATGTATGATGAAGTTTTTCTTCCTCCCCCACAATACCAGAACAGGGGGAGGGGACAAGCCCAATGAAATTCATCAGCAGCAGATTCAGGACAGATTTTTTTCAAAAAGTACTTTGTCACCCAAAACACAATTAACATATAGAATTCATTGCTGCAGGACACGACATTGGTCAGTTGCTGAGATGGCTTTTAAAGGACTATGGGCTATCAATGGTTTTAAGCAATGATAGACAATGTGAATCTCCAGATTTAGAGGCAGTGAAAGCAACAGAAGAAGGAGCTGTGGCACGTATACCTTGCTTACAGGCTTCTTGGAAGCATCCAATGGACCTGTATTGAAATAGAATGCTATATATTTGAGATGCTCTTATCTAGCAGGGCTATTCTTATGCGCTAGGCTAGAGGTCCTCAGCATGGGGAACATGGGTGCCAGTGGAAGTGTCTAGTAGCACATACTTGCCTGCCATCACCATTTAACTCTGCAGCTTGTATTATAAAAGAGGAAACGTGAAGAGCAGAGGAGAGTGGAAGCCACGATTGCCCCTCCCTTTCCTGCTCCCTCCCTCTCTCCTAGAAGTACAAGTGAGGGCTTTGCCAAGCAGAGCTTCTAAGAGTAGCATGTGGGGACAACTATGGAAGATGGCAGGATGGTGTATTCCTGGGTGGATGGAGGTGTAAGATCCATGTGTATTTGTGGATGGGTAGGTGGAAGGTGCACAAGGTGAGCACGTATAGAAGGTGTATACACAAAACGCAAGATCTCATTCTGCGTCTGATCCCATCTCTTACTGGCCAGTTTGTGCCTCCATCCTCAATGGTTATTTTGTGATGGTGCCTATCATCTCTCCTCAGAATTCCCATGGCATCAACAGGCTTCACAGTATTGGAGATCCCCTGTTCTAGGGCTCCAGGTCTGAGTATGGGGCTCTTTAGTCATAGACCTGAGTGATACATGTGGGTCTCTCTTTAAATCCTTTGGTTTTACAGTAGGGAAATATCAGGTTTTGCTCTTCTTGTTTTCTAGAAACCCAATTGGCTAACAGCCTGGGAAGTTGGATAGGGGCATGGGGGAGGAAAAGGAAAAAAAAATCATTTTTTTCCTGTACAGTGACAATTGCTGGGATACGAACAGTCACAAAAGAGAACTATTCCACCTCTGCATTTCATGTACTGTATTCTGATGCAGAATTTGAGAAAATGTGTAGATAGTGAATGGTTGTTGGAATCTCAAAGTTAAAAGCAAGTTTTGGGTACAATATTCATAGGTAAGGGAATGGATGGTGCAGCCATACATGTTGCTACTTAGCAAATATTCTGATTTTAACAGAATAAAGCAACAAAAGTATACACAATCAAGTGATATACTGTGAATACATATACTGGAAACCAGTGAGTGGCTTCAACTCTGGCTGCTTTATTCCTCTGTTTATTATAAGTTGTTTTTTTTTAATGTTGATATTGTTGTCATCAATTGGATTTTGTTTATGCAAATAAAGGTTAAATGAAATGAAATATACTGGAAAAGTACGGGACTGCATTTTGTGAGAGTATTTTTTTGTACATTGTTCTCCTTCATGCAATGTATACCTACTCCTGACTATGCTTTGCTGCATAGCCAGTTTAGATTCCCTCCTCCTAAAACCCATAATTATTATTCTTCATTTATTATGCACCTACATGCCTAGAATAAATGACATATGTTAAAGGAGCCAATCAACTGTTTAACCTGATAGCAAAAGTATATCTGATGGAAAAGAAAGCTATCAGTCTCTTTTCCGCATATATCTGTCCCATGAGGAAAGGGTTCCTGTGGGAATGCTGCTTCTGGTAAGACTCAAGATTCAGATTTTTAATCTTTAAATTCAACCTATGTTGTATGTATGAGAATATTCTTAATATTTTTCGTTATCTTAAAAGATAACTTTTATTATCTCTCTCTCTCTCAGTTATACTTCCATTCTTAAGTGGCAATTGCAAAAAGCCCGAGGCTTCATAAAAGAACAACTATTGCATGGAAAGCCTGAGGAGTGAAAGAAACTCAGGCTTAAGGGTTGTACTAGAAGTAGGTTCCTGAGAATGCTAGGGCAATATGATGCAGGTATCTTATTGTCTTGTGTGCCCCTCCCCCAAGGCATCTGGTGGGTCACTGTGAAATACAGGAAACTAGACTAGATGAGCTTTTGGTCTGATCCAGCAGGGCTCTTCTTATTTTCTTAAGGGTACATCTGTACATAAGTCTTGAAAAGTTTCAGGAAAAAGCTTACTGAATTTCCAAATCCTAGTCAGCTAAACAGATGCTGCTCTGTGCAAACCCCTCGAAGAATTGGACTCTAGAAAACCTCACATAAGGGCATTATACGAAGACTGGCCATGTTTCCTCCAGCAAATCTCCATGTGTTTTTCTCTTCTGGTACACAGCACATGCACTCTGCCATGACCCAGAAATGGCTCCAGCGTTTGCATCTACTTCTCCCCAGCCTCACAACTGAGGCCCAGACTATATGTTCTACTTGCCATAGAAATAAGTCCATTTCATATGGCATCTTCACACTCCCACTAGCAGACAACATTATGGTGATGGAGCTGAGGTGTGTACATAATAGCCCAGGTGACTATAAACCAGCAGCAGATATATAACTATGCAACACATAGCAGCAGTTATACCTGGGAGTCAGATAACTCAACAATTTCCAATGGCAAGTGTAACATGAAGCCTAGACTTTAGAATGATTCCTCCAAATGAAAACAGTCTGAGATAAGAGTAGCTTACCCACAGCTCTGTCAGGTTAAGTCTCAAAACAGACAAGCAGCAGCAAATTTCTACATTCCTGTAGAATGTAGAATGTAGAAAGGTCTTCAACCTTTTTCATGCACAACCCTCAAAAAATAAAGTATGAGACTGGGGACCCATCGCCAATCCCACCGCATTCCCTGAGCCCAATTCACCCACCTCCTGCCCCCATCACCACCCCCTGCCACCACCTGCCTTTCCCTCTTCTCTCTTGTGTTTTCACAACAACCCTGTGAGGTAGCAGCCTGGAGCAGACCTGGCAAGAAAGCAAGAAGAGTCTGTGCAGAATTATACCAAGAACTCAGTTTTGATAAGACAGTGCTGTTTTTGGATTGAATCCAAGCTCTCTCTTGCACAAGCTTTGCTGTGACTCCCACCACCACCAAATGATGCTTTGCGACTCCACTGGGGTCACAACACACTGCTTGAAGAACAGTACTCTAGAGAACTAGAATATCAAGACTTCATTTATAAAAGTACACCTCAGGAAACATACTGTTACCACATAATGTCCCTTACACCTACCACTGCTGTTTTTCTTCTGGGTTAGCATCTTATGCACATTCCAGATTGAGCGGTGAGTCATTAGAATCTATGTTATTTTCTTGACTTTTAATATAATGACAACTGGCATCTACAAGTGTGACTGATGGCTCTGTGTGATACATAAAGCTAGAATGGAATCAAACTGAGTGATAGAAGTATAAAAATACACACCACTTTGTGAATCTTTAGTTTCATTCCAAGTTTGGAAAATTTCTAGAAGCAGTTCATTTTGTACCTGGAATCTTTAATAACCTGCATTTCTCAAGGAAGAGATTTACATATTAATAGTAGTTTATTTATAGAACTGCTGTAGTGTAGGGGTTAGGAGAGGATAAACTGAAGACCAGGACTCAAATTCACAGCAGTCACAGGTTCCCTAAAGGGCTTTTAAGTAAGCCACTGTCCCCACAAGCCTTCCCCTCCCACCAATACCTTGATCTGTAGCAAAGTTGTCATTGCTGTAAGGATTACTAGAAAATGCATATGAAGTGTCTCTGAACATTCAGTTATTCAATATAAATGCAAGTTGTTATAACTATATACATGATCAATGGGCTTTTTCAGAACAGAATGAAACCCATGGTAACTTTGTAATTGTCTCACTTCAGTTTCCTGGATTCTAATTTGGCAGGAAACAAGTACCTGGACAAAAGCATGTGAGTTATCCCACAAAGGCCAGTGGGACTATGGCAGCGGACACAGGCATAGAACTCAACCTTACTTGTCCTTACTGAACATGGCATAAAGACTGAAAAGGCCACAGACTGAACTGAAATGCTTCTACAACACACACGCAGCAGAGAGATTGAAATGGCTTACTATCATTGCCATTACAGTCAGCACCACCCACCCCACCGTAGGCACATTATTGCGCAGTCATAATGTAAACTCCTCAAAAGGGGCTATACCACTGTATTCGCACCACACAAAAAGGAGAAGCCATAAGGAACAGTCAGTGGTTCAGTAACAGAAGGATGCCTTGTGCAATCTGTACAATACAATACATGCGTGCCCCAGGATTTGTGGGCGTTCCATTCTGGCACCCCCTGCGGTTACCTGAAAATGGAAACACCGGGGACACCCCACACCCACCATCTGAGGTGCAGGGAGTTGTGCTCCCCTGACCTCTGGAGGCACTTCTGAGCTCCACGCAGGCCACATGCATCTACCCGTAGCCCCTGCAGGCTTCCTCAATCCTCAGTATGCCTTTTAAAGGCATAAAAATGTCACTTCCATTCCCCCCCCTCCAAAACCGGAAGTGACTTTTTTTCTCTCTAACGGCCATTCTGAGGTCTGCAAATGCTCTCCACAGCCTCTGCCGGCCTCAGAATGGCTGTTAGAGTGAAAAAGCACAGCTCCCCTGACTTCCAGAGGCTGTGGAGATTCTTTCCACATATGCGGATATGTGAATCCGTGGATACGGGATCCATGGATACAGGGGGCCCCCTGTAGACACACACTTTGTGACACACTTTTTGTTTTCAGTCTCCTCATTCTTTGGCCACTTGTCTATATTCTTTCTATTTCCCTACTCATCATTCTTGCTCAGGCAATACTCTCCTCTAGGCTATACTTTAGGTGACCTGATCGATTTCCTACTTAATTCACTCTCTTCCTCTGCCCCTTTTCGGTGGAACTAATTGTACCACAACATCTGCACCTCTGTTTTAATCAATGCCTAAATGGTCTATCTTCTCCTGAGCCTTTAACCTTGAATCTTTGCCTCCTCTTCTTCCTTTTGTATGGTTGGGACTTTTTAAGCTGTAAGCCTGTGGGCAGGGTTATTCATTTTTAATTCAATCATTGTATAGTGCCTAGCTTTTGAAACACTTTAAAAATAATGTGCTCACACACAGGCAGATAAGTAAAAGTCCTATAGATGCCACAGGTCTTTCAAAAGCTGCTCACCAAGGAAAACAAATAAATGGTTACCAGGGAAGCACAAGCATCAACAGGAAATTGGAAAGCAGAATACCAGGGACAACAAGGTATTGAGATGTAGCTGGCAGCAGTATTGTTCACAGTACCTTGGTATCTCTGTGTGAAAGTTATCGGAGCTCAATGTATAAGAGAGCCAGTAATTAAAGAATGCCACAATGAAGCAAGGCAGCTATTCTGTTTCTGACCATAACATCACGAAGAACTCCAAACACAGTAGCACCAGGAGGAATTGCAGCTTATTTTCATGGCTTACCTTAACTGCTTTCTGCTAAAAAATTAAGTTTAAAGTAAACCTGCCACTCGTGCTCTATACCACGCTTCTCCTTCTTCTGCCTGCATTTGCAAGAGCACAGAAACGCAGCCATCTGCCTCATTAATCCTACATCACAGAGAGAATGCATAGTCACTGTCCTTATACAGTATCACTTTTTCTAGTATGCTTCATTTTCTCACTGGGAACGCAGGCCCTATTCCCACACAACAGGAACAGGTGCCAGATGCCTAGAAAGTAATTTAAAAGAAGCCCAGAATGTGGAGCAAGACAAACACAATTTCCACAATGGAGGGACCCCAATCTGACTGCAGAAATTATAAATAGTTGCAGAAGAAGCAGCCACACCCTACCATACAATAAAGTGAGCTCAGGCTCAGGTCATTTTTGTGGCTAATTAAACTAGAACTGTGAATACATTCCTCCCTCAGTTCTGGCACAAGCACAAAGAACTCAAAAGCACTCAAAGTCAGAAATGAAGCATCCTGGAAGAATGTTTTTCTCTCTGCTCAGTTCCTGCAAGTATATTCTCATTCTGATGATGGTACTGCAAATAGGTTTTCTCTGCTTGTGCCAGATAAGGACAGTATACACAGTTTCAACTGTTACTTCAGACAGGTTTGGCCAAGAGGTTTTCAAGCAGTTGCTGGGTGCTTGCTTCTCAGGGATGCTATAGCAATTGCCTACATCGAGCATGATGTTGGAGTAGATGATTCCCAAGGTGCCTTCCCATTCTAACATTCTATTATTTTAAGTCAATGCAGAAAAGAAACAAGACAGTTTGCTCTTCCTCACACGTCCTCTTTTAGGTTAGCATAAACAACTGGACATCCTGGGTTTATTTCTAAATGAGTGTGTTGGATATAAATTCCATGAGTAGGTCTGAAATGTCTCAATTTTGTAGCAGATCTCTGTAGGGAATGCTGAGCATTTACCCTCACAGTCCCATGTCTTCAGTACTTGCCCTTTCCCAATTCTGGAATGAGTCACAGACTCATACACATCTGTTTAGCCTCTTGTGTTGAGTTTATCTCTGCTAGACAAAGAAATTAATTTCTTCCAAGTAACAAGGAAGGGAGAGAAGCTATGACAGATGAATAGGGTACCAAGCTCCAAGACTGCAGAAGTCCTGCACCACAATATACGAAGTCTTAGGATGAAATTCTACACAAACTTATCTGGAAGTCTCACTGAATACAGTGGGATTTACTTCTGAGAAGGCTTGCACTCTTAGATAGTAAGCCATTTCTGCCCAATGTTGCATATACGCAATAGGGGACAAAATGTGTATACCTGTGGACCGGGCAAAAATGGGTTAAAATATTACCACAGCAAGAGAGTAAATAGATGCCTTCATGAATGTAGGATTCGCATGCACATCTGTCAGACAAATGCAATTACAAAGCTTCCTGTTCAGATACCAGGCAATATTTGTGCTTCAGTCATTTGTAAAATTATATCTGAGGATGTGTCATAACAAAGGAATTTATAATCAAATCTACTTTTGAGTCACTAAAGAACCCGACAAACTTTAGAAAATACTGGATCAAACATAGAAAACCTGGTCCTGTTCAGACACAGCATCGCCCCCCCCCCCCGAAATACCTAAAGCAGTGGGCAGATTGCAATATTTTAATATACTTGATGTCATGGGCCAAGAGCTCTCACGAACTCTGGCCAAAGTAACGCCATTTTAACATCAGTTCTGACTTGGGCCTTAAAGATGCTTGTTAGCAAGAAGCTGCAAGCCACCCTTCACCCAGTGTTGTCCTAGAGATAGCTGGGCCTCAAGAGTCAGCCTGCAACAACAATTCCTCAGAGCAAGGGCAACCAACCTCAAAGTGCCTGTGGTATCTTTTATCTCTTCAGTACTTTGCCAGCTCACTATGGCAAAGGGTGGAGAGATAGGCCAGTGGGGGGATGACGACTGGGCAGTAAAAGTGGACAGTTACTGGACCCATGTCCCTTTAGCTTTGCTAGCCATGCCTATGAGTGTCTTGCTTTGGTACCAGCAATAAACAAGCTGTTTTCTGCTATACCTTCCCTCAGAATGTTAAATTGGGATATAGCACTTCAGGTAACAAACCTCACGCTGCCTTTATGGGTTCAGGAGCAACATACTTCAGTTTAATTCCTCTGAAAATGCACTTCTCAAATAATCCTAATTACTCCTAAAGTAGGCCTATACATTACTCATTTCTTACACTGTTTTTCAACCATCATGGATTTCAAAGAATCTTACAGTAATTAAATTTGTTAAAATCTCAAATTAGATTGGTAAGAGGTAAATTCTCCTAGTCAGACTATAGTATTTAAGTGCATGAGCCACATGGCTCACCTAATGGAAATGGTGAAAACAGAATGTTACAAATAGGGTTCGTCACTACAAAGATAGCATGATGGAATGTAAGTAAGACAAATACTTAAGCTAAACATTCCAATTTAAACTCTACCTGATCCAAGTAAATGATAGCCAGGCAAGGGCCCAATCCGATCCAATATTCCAGCACCAGTACAACTGCAATGCAGCCCCAAGGTAAGGGAACAAATGTTCCCATATCTTAAGGGGGCCTCTGTGACTGCTGCCCCACCACAAGATGTAGTGCATGCCCCACTGGCACAGTTCCTGGAAAATTGGATAGGATTGGGTGCTAAGACAATGTAATGGCTTTGTTTCTCCAGCCATCAGGCTTTCACAATTTTCAGATGCATGTTCTTAAATTCAGCTTTAAAAAGGGAAAGCTCTTTTATCAAGCGATCAAGTTTCTATGCTATTATTTCTTGTACGAAGGTAGCAGAAGTATTCTGCTACAATCCGAAGACAGAACAAGGTTCTCTCTCTCTCTCTCTCTCTCTCTCTCTCTCTCTCTCTCTGACATGAACATAATTTATCAGCAATGGTGAGGCTTGCCTCTTCCCTGAGCAGAATAATGAAGAATGTGTGATAACTACTTGGCCTCTGTAAAGGCTCAGCTCTGTGGAGAGCTTTTAGCCTTGAAGAATGCATTTGCAGAGAGGCTGCAACACATTCAAAAACAGAAGCTAAAGCCAGTTTTCATAGCTAAATATAAAAATACACAACACACACCAGAGTGGTGTGCTTTTATTCTCAGCAGTTGCTGAAATCCAAATAATCAAGGTCCAGTGAACTATGGAGCTCAACAGTTCTCAAAATTAAAAAAAAAAGTAGGACTTTTTCCTTCTTAATATTTATTAGTTTTTCATCCCACATATCCAGAAGATAGACAAGTATGTCATAAATCTATCTAAATCTCTGGGGACTACGACAGGTATAGACGGAAGATCCAAAGACTCTTTGGTATCAGGTCTTCTGGAACCCCAAACAGGATTAAGGTTGCAATCCTATGCATACTCACCAGGGAGTAAAACCCACTGAATTCAATGGGATTTACCTCTGAGCAGACATGCAGAATTAGAGTGGGTGGAGCTATCAGACCCCCCAAATAATGCAGCACTGGAGACATGCTATTTTACTCCTGACCAACTATTATCTTGATATATATATCAAAACCTTTTAAAAAATACGATCACAACCCACTTTCGGTTTCACAATTACAACCCAAAAATGGGTTGCAATTGCATTTTTTAATATTGCAATTAAAAAGGTCTCCACAGGGTTCCCCGCACCTCCCAAGGTTGCTGCGGACAGGGGTAAGTACAAAAAACCCTCTGTGACCCTGGTAGCGGCATGATAGTTCCAATCACATCCATCACCATCCCTTTACTGCCACCCCTTAAGGAAGGGCTTTCCAAACTGGGGCGTTGCGACAACCCAGCCTGAGGGTCCTGGTCCCTTTCCCCTTAAGAGGCGGGGCAGCCAGGAGGCAGGGAGGAGGCAGTGTTGCGGTCCCCAGGATCACGCCGCTCAGGGGGGCTGCAGGGGCTTGGTGCACTTGCCCAAGCCCCCTGCAGCCCCCCAGGGTGTGAGGAGCCCTGCGCGACCTTCGGCAGGGCTCCCCGGGTCAGGGAAGGTGACAGCAGAGCGATCGTGCCCCGCCCCGCTCCGCCAAACAGGAAGCGGTGCGCAATCGCTCCACTTCCCCTTTTGACCAGGCTGCAGGGACTGGGGTGCACCCTCCAGTCCCTGCAGCAGCCGTCCCTGGCTGCGGGGAGCCGGACGTAAGCCCCTGCAGGGCTCCTCAGGTCAGGGAAAGGGAGAGTGGGGTGATCACGCTCTGCCCCCGCAAAACAGGAAGCGGAGCACGATCACCCCACTCTCACTTTCCCTGACCAGAGGAGCCTGAGGCAGCCCCCCTGCCTCCCCCCACCCCCGCAAAGACTTACTGCAGGATTCAAACTCCCTGCGAGTTTGAAAACCGCAGACTTAAGGGGTGGGGGCAGTGAGGAGATAGGGAGGAGGCAGTGACACGATCCCCAGGATCGTGTCGCTCAGGGGGGCTGCAGGGGCTTGGCTGTACTTACCAGAGCCTCCTACAGTCTCCTGGGGTTGCGGGGAGTCCTGCGCGACTGTCTGCAGGGCTCCCCAAAGCTTAAGAAGTGAAAGTGGAGCAATCGTGCTCCACTTCCGGTTTTGCAGAGACTGGGCATGATCACTCCACTTTCACTTCTTAAACTTCAGGGAGCCCTGCAGTCTGTCATGCAGGGCTCCCCGCACCCCCAGGAGACTGCAGGAGGCTCTGGTAAGTACAGCCAGCCCCTGCAGCCCCCTGAGCAACGTGAACCTGCGGATTGCATTGCTGTGTTCCCCCCACCCCCGCTGCCTGTCCCCTGCAAGAACTTAAGAGCGGTTTTCAAACTCCCTGAGAGTTTGAAAACTGCTGCCTTAAGGGGACAGAGGCAGGGCTTCTCAGGCTGGTGGATCGCGACTCCTCAGTTTGAGAACCCCTGACCTAATACAATTGGTCTGGTACCAACCAAAAATGGAAACACCCCTACGTGGTGCCCAGGACTCAGTGTAAGATATAAATGTTGTTGAACCGTTTTAAGAACAGTCATCGTAGTGCTATTATGATTTACGACATTAAAAAAAGGGGCTTCTCAAAAATGAGGGGACTAGTGGAAGCAGCAATAGCAGCAAGGGAAAGTCAAAAGGATCAAGTATTTCCAGAGTGAATGAAGGTTATTTAAAACCATAACAACAGAAGTTGAACAAGAATGCACACTACTAATAGCAAAAGCACTCCCAGGTCCAGGAAGCAGTCAGCATGAAGTCAAGGAAGCTATAAAAGGCTTCAGGAAAAGGAAGTCTTGCCCAATGAGTAGAACAAAAGGAAACACAAAACAAATGCAAGCTGACAACAAGTGATGTTAAAAACGAATATAAGGAGCACCTGGCTAAACACAGGTAGGCAAACAATAAAATCTTCAAATGTACTGAAAGCAGAAAGAGACAGCAGGAGCACTGAATAATAAGGGACAAAAGTGATGCTTGAAGTGCACAGGGAGACTGCAAAGAAGTTGAACAGATTCTTTGCATTCATCTTCACTGCAGGAGACTAAGGGCACAATCCTAACCAGGTCTACTAAAAAGTAAGTCCTACTTTGTTCAGTGGGACTTGCTCTCAGGAAAGTGTGGTTAGGATTGCAGCCATTGGACAGATACCTGTGCCTGAACTTTCTCAGGGATGGAGCCTGATGCACTGAGTCAAGCAAAAGTGACAAAGGATTAGGTTCTAGAGCATACTGACAAATCACTGGGTCCAGATGGCATCCAATGTAGAGTTCTTAAGGCACTAAGGGCGCAATCCAAACTGTGCCCTATGTCGGCCCAAGTCCCTTGGGCCAGCCTGGGAGGATCGCACTTATGGCGTAAAGCACATTTGCGCCTCCTTGGGAGGAAGCCAGGCCAGTGCTCCGAGAAGCACCGGCCTGCGGAGGCTGACGGGAGCCTCCAAGCCAGCTTCCACCCAGCTCCTTGCGTCGGCTCACATGAGCTGATGCAAGGACAAAAGGTGTGCGTGGGGGAACTAGGGAGGAGGAGGGAGGGAGGTGTTCCTGGGCGGGGGGAGGGAGGGCGATGGGTGACCCTGGGGGGGGGGGACAGGTGTGGAGCGGGATCCAGCAGTTATGCCAGATCCCAACCCCTGTTTCCGGGGAGTTCAGAATGGCTTTAAGCCGCTCCACTCTCCTTGGACTTGTGCCACCTTAGGAGATGGCACAAGTCCGAGGAGACCCATAGGCGCCAGCAGCCCTTACCCAGGGGTAAGGGGAAAAGTTTCTTCTTGCCTCTGGCTAAGCCACTGCTGGCCACAATCCTCCACTGGATACAGCACAAGCCTTCTGGCTTTCCTGTTCCAGCGCAAGTTAGGATTGCGCCCTAAAACTCACAGGTTACAAGCTAAATGCAACCCCTGGGTTTCAGAGCTAGCCTCTCTCTAAAAGCCAGATGCAAAGGAGTGGCAACAGGTACAGGGATCTTGTTGTCCTGAGTGCTCCCTGGGGCATCTGGTGAGCTATTGTGAAATGAGGAAGCTGGACTAGATGGGCCCTTGGTCTGATCCAGCAGAGTTCTTCTTATGTTCAATGTTCAAATGTGAAATTGCTGATCTTAAAAAAAGTCACCTGTCTCCATGGCAGAGGATTACCAGGTAGCCAATGTAACAGTGATACTTTTTAAAAGAGACAGAGGGATCCAGGAAATGACAGGTTGGTCAGCCTCTGTTCTGGATAAATTGGTGGAAAGCATAATTTCCCTCTTTCACAAAACTAAAACCAGGGGTAATTCATTGAAACTGATTGGCTGGAGATTTAGGAAAATCAAAAGGAGGTACTTCTCTATCCATAAGAATAATTAGTTTGTGGAATTTGTGGTCACAAGATGGGATGATAGCCATTAGTTTCAATGGCTTTAAAGAGGGACTGGGCAAAATTATGGCTTATCAGTTCCTAGGACTCAGAATGGCTCTGCACTATCTCCTGTTTCAATGGTAGTATGCTACTAACTTAACGGTTGCAGTGAAGCAATGGTGGGAGAGAAGTACGCCTTTCTCTTGCTTGTGGGCTTCCTGGAGGCATTAGGTGGCAATAGAATGCTGGACTAGATGAGCCCTGGCCAATTCAGCATTTTTTTTTTAATGTTAACCAAGTTTCAGAATAGAAACTGCCTTAGTCACACATTGGGAGATGTATGGGGGGATTGTGAGCCTGTTGATTCTCCTGGACCCGTCACTACCATCAACCACGGAATCCTGAAAGTAATGGTGGTGGAGGGCTCTATTTATAGGTGGTTTTCCTCCTCCCTAAAAAGAGTCGTTTCCACAGTGTAATGCTCTGCCCCTATGGGGTGTGGGAAGAATTCAGTTAGTCCTCTATGCGTTTTAACATCTACAAGATCCAAGAGCATTAGCTGAGGAAGACAAAGAGGAAGGCAGGAGGTCTGGTCTAGAGAAGGGGTCTCCAAACCCCAGCCTGGGGGCCAGATACGGCCCACAGCAAGTCTCTTTCTGGCCCGCGGCCAACCTCTTGTCCCCTGAAAGCCTTTGGCCCACTCAACCGAACATGACCAGAACTGGGCTCTGATTGTGCCTGGAGGGTGTTCGGAGGGCCAGAGAGGTTGAATGAATGAGCCCATTGATTCATCTATTCACTCATCTAAGTTCTATCTCTAATTTATTTAAAATTTATATTTAAATTGTTTTTCTGGCCCTCCACACCACGCCAGATATTTGATGCGGCCCTCTGGCCGAAAAGTTTGGAGATCCCTGGTCTAGAGAGTAGAGCCTCTGTTTGCCTGAAGATAACATCCAAAGGTCACCAGTTTGAGACCACCAGCACCGTGAATGGCGAGACCTTGAAGCAGCTGACAAGCCAAGCTGAGTTATTCCACCTGCTCTTTGGTGTGAGCAAAGAAGCATCTTGGCCGCCCTTCAAGTGACAGATGAAGGAGCTGCTTGTCAGTCTGTGTGGGAGGAATCTGGAGGCCAGAAGTGATACCAGACCAGAAAAGATCCATCTGAAATGTTGTGCAGATCTTGAAAGATAGAACCTTTCTTAAATTGTAAAAATCCCTAGGAGGATTTAGAACAGCCTGCCTATGTAAACTGCCTTGAATTAAAGTCTGAGGAGAAATCTGAAGACCAAAAAAGGCAGTATATAAATACCTGTATTATTATTATTAATAAAGAAAATGGAGCTGGTTGAGCAAAAAACCTAACAAAATGGGTGCAAGTATAAGGAGATGACAAGTAGCAATGGAACAGCTATCAAAGAAAAAGGGTCCAAATAGATTTTGGCTAAGTGATCAGAGTGTACTGCAAGATATAAAAATCTGAAGCTACAACCCTGTACACGCTTTCCTATAAATCCTGTTAAAAAGAATGCAACTTACTTCTGCATACACCTGCAATAGGATTGCACTGTAAGAGTCAGAATGTAGGTAGGTTTAGGTTTATGAAGAGCAAAGAGACTTTGCAAACTCTTATTCTGTAACTAGATTTAACTCGTTGAGCATTTTGATTCTCTCAAATATATTTGGGAAATAGGTCAACAACTGACGTTATCTTGCTAGGAAAATAAAATATGCAGAAGATGAATGAAATATACCAAAGAAATAGACATTTTAGTTTGTCTGAAATCTTAGGCTATTGCCCTCCTTATTTTAGTCATATTCTTTTTTAAAGGAGTAAGATTACAAATCTTTAAAACGAAGTTGTTAAATGTGTGACATTTCACTTCGACTTCCTTCACTGAGATCCCCTTAAATATCTATGTGTGGTTTATGTTTAAAAGGCTTTACAGTCTTTGTATTTCTCCAGTTTCCACCTTTTCCTCTTGCACTGAAATTAATTCATTGTTAGAAGTCAGAAGAGATAGATATCAATCTGTTTCAACGAGATGAAAAATCTAAAAGATACTCCCCCCTCCCACACTCAGAGAGCTAATTGAAGATACTGTTTGTGAAACACTGGAAAAGTTAACAAGTTTAGAAGAACTATTTGCTTCCTAGATTTGAATTCTCTTTCATGCATCCAGACCCCTGAGGGGCAGAACAAATTGTGCACCCTCTCTCTCTCTCTCTCTCTCTCTCTCTCTCTCAATTCTGGCTCATTCTGTTGCAGAAGAATGGACACGAGTGGAGTGTCCTGTGCTGGTTAGTGGATGAGATGCAGATACGACACTGCTATGCTAGAAATGGTTTGTGTCCCATCTCTGTCCCAAGAGAGACTGACTGCTCTTGATGGTGGGTCTGCTGATGAGCTAGGATGGAACATGGGAGGCTAAGCAAGCCTGAAACTGCCACCAGTCGAGACACTGGGCATGGGTGGAGTGCAGAGAAGCGCTCTCCAGAACCACTCTAATGTACAGCAGCTGAAGTTTGTGAGCGGGCAGACCAATGTCTCCATGCTGTTGCTGCTCAGCTGGTTCTACCTACCAGCACAGTCTGCTAGTGGCTGCAGCACCCTGTGCAGAAAGGTATTCTGAAGATGGGACAGCAGAGACTTGCCAGAGAGTCAGGCAGCTGGATGGGCAGTGATTCACACAGTGTGTGCTGAGGTGACGCAGTGGTGGAAGATCCTGCCATCTTGTTTAATCTGCCACCTGAGGCAACCTTTTCAGAAGGCCAGTCCTATAAGGAACTGACATTTGTACAACATGGAAGCTTTCAGTGGCAGGAAGGGCACAGCAGGGATATAAGTGACAGCACTAAAACTGATAGCAGGTACTCTGAAGTTTTCTAACCCAGCAGTGGCAAACCTTTCTGCCAATGGTCTAAAACACAACTCTAATGTATAGATATTGCTATGTATAGATATTACAGTATAATTCATATACACCCCTCCCTACAACTGTCACAATTTTGTCCTGATCTGCCAAGTTACAGGCAACAGTATAGGCCTGAATATGCCATAGCCATATTCACAGTCTTCCTTGCTGCAGTGTAGAATTGCCAAATTCCTAGCCCCTGATGTTCAAAGTGTTGGGCACAGTGTGCTGATATTTTGGCAATAAGTTGTTATTCCTTAGAATGTAAGTCTGAATGTCCAAACTGGAGGGGTGCAAGGGGACATCTCCAACCTGGGGGGACCAAAAAGGGGCAGGCAAGTGCTAGCTGCTGATCCTATCCTTATCTACTCAGAAGTAAGTCCCATTATAATCAATGGGGCTTACTCCCAGGTAAACGTGGATAGGATTGCAGCCTCAGTCCATGACATGATACCAGTTACCCAGACAACAGAGCAGCAGGTGCATGACATCTGCAGACTAGGTAAGGAAGGGTGTCGTAGCCTGGTCACCACAGTGACAGGGACGTATCTCCCAGGTTGTGAAGACCTGGAGGCCTTGAAAGAAACTGGACAGACTGTGGCAGGTTAAGAAGGTGGCAGACTGATGTTTTCCCTCTTGGTTTGGTAGGAAGTCACCAGATCAAGCACAGGGAGGAAGAGAAAGTGTCCAGAGTGAGATTAAATGCACACATCCCTCAGGATCTGAGGTGAGTCAATCGGGTTTTTCAACAAGGGCAATCGCATCACCTAAGGAACCCTCAGGGTGTGTGTGCATCTGTCTCAGAGGACTGTGCTTGGTAAAAATGGTGTACAAAGCTGTGTACTCTGTAAAAAAATTAGAGGGACTGCGTGGAGCCCGGCGTGGAGCCGGACAGCTGTCCGGGAACGGCTCCAGAGTGCCTGCAATGATGTCATCTCCAAGCTCCAGAGTGCCACGAAGGAAGCAGCATGTGGCTCCAATTCTGACTGCACAGCTTTGAGGGAACACATGCAAAGCACTGTAGGACACTCCTTTCTGAATCCTATTAATTACACAGTTAGACAACAGACCAAATGGAAATAGAAAAAAAAACTCACCTTTTCAAACTCATATAGTTTTTACTGGCTGCAGGTCTGCATTCTGCGCGCTGGACGACTATTCCTTCCAATGACAGTTTCTCTTGAACAGAAACAGAGACAAATCAGCAGCAGAACTCATGACCATTTTGACAGTTTTCTTAGTATTCAGTCATTGAACACAATACTGCTGTATCAACACCTAGTCAAGATTTTTTAACATTGTTTTATTTCTGTAATAGAATCAGTTCAAACAGGTGATTGATAACCACATACCCTTGTAGTTTATATTCCTAGTTTTCCAGTATGTTTTTACCCCCAAGATCCTCAAAATATTGCTCTCCTATAGAACAAATATGTCAGTTGTATTCACACCAATCATATCTCAGTTTCTTCTGCACTTAACTCACAAATTCTTGATCTCCCAACATTTACCAAAGAGAACCTGTAAAGACTGAGGGAGGAGGAAAGAGGTCCCTTTGCCCCTCCCTCTCTTTTCACAATGAATCAATTATTGAAAGTGATTCAGCTCAGAGAAGACTTTCTGAGTTTACCCTCCCATTCATTGTTCCCCAGTGGTGGATGTTTCAAGGGTAGGTACAGTCTGAGATTAGCTGGTCATGAGGGCAGGGCAGGAATTTTTTTTGTGTCATCCGAACTGGCCATGGATGGCAGCTTTTTCACCTACCCCAGGCTGGCGAGGGAGGGAAGATATGTTCAGTAGGTTTCATGCGTTAAAAATTGGTCACTGTGTTTCATGAAGTGGCACAAGTTAAACCCAAGTACGGTCTGGTGTCTTTGCTGGGGGGGGGGGGGCGTGAGGGTAAATAGAATGCCAGATGCAGGGAAGTGGCAGTGAGCTGCAAGTATCTTGTGGTCTTGTGTGCTCCCTAAGATATCTGGTGGGCTGCTGTGAGATACAGGCAGGCCCTGGGCCTGATCCAGCAGGGCTCTTCTAATAAGCGCATACTAACACTGAGGCCAATCTCGGCCTCTACTCACAATTGGAGGGGGACAGAAAATTGGGCTCCAGGTAACTGACAGGCAAGAGGATCTTGGGAAGTCTGCACTGTAGCACAAGCAATTGCTGGATGTAGCAATGGCCTCCCCAGAATTGTCCAATCCAGCAGCTCAAAGAAACGTGTTAGGATATGGAAGCGTTCTCAGAGTCATCCTAATGTGCTCACTTCCTCTCAGTCAACACAATTCCTCTGCCCCAGAGTCAGCATCCACATGTTTCCCTCTACTACCAGGAATACTCCCAGTGGCCACTAGGAAGCAACTCTTTGCACAGGATGATGTTAGAGCTTGAGAAATAAAGTCATTTTTTTCCTGCAAGGGGAAGGAGTTACTATGTTTGTTGGAGATGCCATCCTACCCTGCCCACATCACCACCACATGGGCATTACAATGAACACTCACTCTAACAGACTTCAGGGACAATTGACGTTTTCTGCTCCATTAAAAGCTATACATATACATTTGGCACATACACATCTCCATTTATTTCAATACATTCTAACAGACTTTCAGCATTAACAGACACCCCTTCCCCTCATTAGTTCATTCAATCAAGGGTTTGCTGTACTAGTATTATTTTGTTTGTTATTATTGTACTATATAAACATAAAGTGGGCATTTCACTTTAAAGAAAAAACATTGGTTGGAATGACTGGGACCTATCATCCAAAACAAATTCTTCAGTCTTTTCCCCACAGATGGTGCTACCATTATGCAAACTGGCTTAATATACATATTTTATTCTAAATTGCCCAATTTTGCATTATGTACAAAATTCCAGGCCTCTTGTGCTTTCCTAGAAATGACTACGCATATGCGGTATATTAATATTCACTAGATAACCAGCTGGATAGAATTGCAATGCACATTAAGAACACTTAGTCCCAGTACCAAATAGCTCAGGTCTGATGGATTAAATCCAAATCATACTATTTTAATCTGTGTTTCCATGGATGCATTCACACTGAGGCTATTCATCATGAAGTAATAGAAGTCATATTCATACTACTAGCAATTGTCATAATTGGCAATCAGCAATACTGTACAGGATCCAAACAGTGTTTGTGTTCTAAGACAAGACACGGCAAGAATAGTGGAATCAAGAGCACTCTGATTTTGTGCTGGTCCTTATATCTCCCAGGTACAGCAATGTAGCTAAATGGACATTCAACAGTAGCATTCTGTGCTGGGAAGAGTTGAGAAACACTAGTTGCCTTGAAGAGCTCATGGGAGAAGCTTCCTAGTCCACAGGTACCCCGTTAAAAACAAGATATCTATTTAGGAGCAAAGATCACAGGTTAATCTTGGTTTGTTTTAACCTACCATACTTTGAACAAACCACAATTCACCAAATTTAGACAGAACAGGGGAATTGTTCGTTAAAAAGTGAAATCAGAAGTTTTCAGTCTACTACTCATACATGCTGAGGGAGATGCCTAAGGTTTGTGACACTGAGCATCTGCGCTGGGCCAACACAGGCCCAATAGGATCGGGTTCTCATTTATTTAAAAAAGTTGTACCCCACCTTTTCTTTCCAAGGCAGCTGTATCTGTATCAGCACCAAGGTGAGGGGAGTGGGGACCACCTGCAGTCACTTCACCAAGGGCCCCTTCAAACCTGCAGTTGGCCCTTGCTAGGATAATAATAATAATAATAATAATAATAATAATAATAATAATAATAATAATAATAATAATAAAAATAAACAACTATTTATATCCCGCCCTTCTCCCCAAAGGGACCCAGGGCGGCTTACAACATATTAAAAACAGATTAAAAAAATAATTTAACCGCAAATAAAAACATATTAAAAACACATTAACAAATACCCATAAAAACCGTAGTCAGATAAAAAGTCAGATAAAAAGAGCAAAACGCAGCAAATCATAGAGGAATCAGGCCTGTAAAAATACTAAAAGATATAGAAAAGATGTTTAAAAAGTCCATGAACTCAGAAGGCTTCTTTAAACAAAAAGGTCTTCAGGCCTCGTCGAAAAGTCTCAAGAGAGGGAGCCATTCTCAAATCAAGGGGAAGGGAGTTCCATAATGTTGGTACCACTACTGAGAAGGCCCTATTTCTTGCTGCCGCCCCACATACCTCCTTAGGCGGCGGCACTTGTAAAAAGGCCTTCTCTGATGACCTAAGAGGACGAGCTGGATTGTAGGGAAGTAGGCGATCTCTGAGATACCCTGGCCCAGAGCAGTATAGGGCTTTAAAGGTCAAAACCAGCACCTTGAATTGGGCCCGGAAATGAATGGGCAGCCAATGCAGCCCCTGGAGAAGCGGGCTGAAAGAGTCAAACCGCCTAGCTCCAGTGACCACACGGGCCGCCACATTCTGCACTAATTGCAGTTTCCGAACCGTCTTCAGGGGCAGCCCCACATAAAGCGTGTTACAATAATCTAACCTCGATGTCACCATGGATCACGGTGGCCAGATCTGCACGATCCAAGTATGGCCGCAGCTGGCGCACCAGCCTAAGCTGAGCGAAGGCCCCCCCAGCCACAACCGCCACCTGGGAATCCAGAAGCAGCTGCAAATCCAGGTGGACCCCCAAGCTGTGGACCTGCTCCTTCAGAGGGAGTGCAACCCCATTCAGAGCAAGCTGACAGTCCAGTACCTGCATCGAGGATTTCCGAACCAGGAGAGCCTCTGTCTTATCCGGATTTAATTTCAGCTTATTAGCCCACATCCAGATCCTCACTGCTTCCAGACAGCGCTCCAGGCCCTCAACTGCCACCCTGGAGTCTGGAGGAAAGGAGAGATAGAGCTGGGTGTCATCAGCATATTGATGACACCCCACTCCAAACCCCCGGATGACCTCTCCCAGCGGTTTCATGTAGATATTAAATAGCATGGGGGACAGAATTGAACCCTGCGGCACCCCGCACCTCAAAGGCCAGGGTGTCAAATAGGCATCCTCCAGCACCACCATCTGGGACTGACCCTCCAAGTAGGAGCGGAACCACCGGAAAACAGTGCCTCCAACTCCCAACTCGGCCAATCGGCCCAGAAGGATACCATGGTCGATGGTACTGAAAGCCGCTGAGAGGTTCAGCAGGACCAACAGGGACGCACTCCCCCTGTCCAGTCCCCGGCGTAGGTCATCCACCAAGGTGACCAACGCAGTTTCCGTCCCAAAGCCCGGCCTGAAACCAGATTGAAAAGGATCCAGATAGTCCGTTTCATCCAAGACCCTCTGGAGTTGGGCCGCCACCACCCGCTCAATTACCTTGCCCAGAAACGGGATGTTGGAGACTGGCCAGTAGTTATCCAACACAGTGGAATCCAGGGAGAGCTTCTTCAGGAGGGGGCGAACCACCGCCCGTTTCAAAGCGAGTGGCAACGTCCCCTCCATCAAGGAAGAGTTAACCACCCTCCCTGTCCACTCAGCCAGTCCACCCCAGGCAGCTCTTATTAGCCAAGCTGGGCAAGGGTCAAACAGGCAGGCAGACAGTCTGTCCACATCCTCAGGCTGTACAAGCTGAAAAGAATCCCACAACACTGGACAAGCGGTTGCCAAGGGGACATCGTCAGAATTTGTCAATGTGGCATCCAAGTTGCGACGAATACGATCGATTTTATCTGCAAAGTGTTGCGCAAACCTGTCACAGCGGCTGACCATGTATTCCTCCTGGTCCACTAGAGGGGCCTGATGAAGGAGGCCGCGCACCACACGGAACAGCTCTGCCGGATTGTTATCAGCAGACACAATGGTAGCAGAGAAGAACGATCTCTTCACTGCTACCACCGTCACGGAGTAGGCTCTATAATGAGCTCTACTCCATGTCCGATTGGATTCATCACGAGTTTTCTGCCACCGCTGCTCTAGACGTCTGCCCTGCCGCTTCATCATTCGCAGCTCCTCAGTAAACCAAGGAGCCGCTCCAAGTCTGCGACGTGGCAGAGGTCGCTCCGGAGCAATCTCATCCACTGCCCTGGTCATTTCCCCATTCCAGAGGTCAACCAGGGCCTCAGATGAGGTGCCAGTCTTGGCAGTGGGAAAATCCCCGAGAGCCCTCAGGAAACCTACAGGATCCATTAGCCTCCAGGGGCAGACCATAGAAAACAGCCCCCCGCCTTTGCGGAGGTAGGAAGTCGCAACAAGCCTAAACCTAACCAGGAAGTGATCTGTCCATGACAACGGAGTGATCTTAATCTCCTCCACATCCAGATCGCTGCCTCCATGTCCAGCTGTGAACACCAGGTCCAACACGTGTCCTGCAGTATGTGTCGGGGCCCAGATCTTCTGGGACAGGCCCATGGTTGTCATGGCAGCCATGAAATCCTGAGCTGCACCTGCTGCAGGGGCCTCGGCATGAACATTGAAGCCCCCCAGCATTAACAGGCGGGGGGCCTTCAATGCCACCCCCGAGATCACCCCGGTCAGCTCAGGCAGGAAGACTGTTGGGCAGCAGGGCGGGCGGAACACCAACAGAATCCCAATCCTGTCCGGTCCTCTCAACACAACATGCAGGCACTCGAACCCAGCAGACTGCTGGACAGGGCACCTGGTAAGGGAGATGGACTCATGACAGACCATTGCAACTCCCCCTCCCCGTCCCTGCAATCTTGGCTGTTGCAACACCTGGAAGCCTGGTGGACAAAGTTCAGAGACTAACACCTCCCTCCATGTCCAACCAGGTCTCTGTAATGCATACCAAGTCGGCTTTCTCATCCAGGATTAAATCCCGGATGATACAGGTCTCGTTATTCACCGACCTGGCATTCAAAAGCAGCAGCTTCAGATCCAGGGACTCACCGCCAAGACCACCAGGCACCCAAGAATTGGGGGAAGGACCAGAAGGGGAGATGATCTGCCTGTGATAAACTCTCCTTCTCCTGTAACGGCCTGTCCGACCCCCACCACCATATCTCCCCTGGCCCGTCACTCTCTTGATAGTGGCATCCTTCCCTTCCCCTGAGCTCCCTCCTGAGAAAAAACACATGTGGCGAGGCCCACCTTCTGAGACTGGCCTATACAGAGAGAGACACCCAGCAGGACTGCTTATAAGAAGATAAAAACAAAGGCAAGCCCGGCACTGGGTGTCACACAGGCGGATCCTCTGCTGCAGAGCGACTGTTGCTCCGCTCTCCCCTGCCTAAACAGAAGGGGAGGGTATCCGACCGCTGTTATTCCGCAGACCAAGAGGGCACCAGATCTTCCTGGCACGAGCCCCAGGCTAAGAGCCACGGGCCAAGAGCCCTTTGGCTCTGCTGGCAAGCCCAGCAGAGATGTAAATACCTGCCAGGGAAGGGAGGAGGAGAACCCCTCAGCTGGCCAGTCCCCCAGCTGGGCCTGATGGGCCCTTCCAATACTGACACTTATAAACAGACACTTACATCACTTATCCAAAAGAATGAAAGGTGGGGGGGGGGGAAGTGAATTTAAGAGGTATCTGCTGCTTGCTGACATAACTCCCTTTACAAACCAGAGGTTCAAGTCAACAGGGTTGTTTACTTTCAGCTTTACTATTGCACTAGCCAAGTTAGCTGACCACACTACCAGTCCAATTTGTTTCCTTCTCAGCCAGTACCAACAATTGTCCATTTGGACATCACAGCAAACAACTTTTAGTGCTTCAGTACAGAAAGGAAAAGGGGAGAAGGAACTATGAAAGGTTGCACCTTATTTTCTGATTTGGGGGATTGTTTGAACTGATCTTTTTGTGATCTGAATAGGAACGAGAATTTGCACACAGAAAATAATAAAGATTTCTTTTAATTCATACTCAGAAAAAGGTACACCTAACTGCCTTTGGTAAGCATGAATTCACCTACCCCATTCCACACACCCCCTTTTCTTTTTCTGTTCTGAAAGGTCTCCTAGCTCTGAGAAGACTTCACACTGCTTAATAAAGACAGGGTTGTGTTCTGGTGCTGTACACAAGAATGCTACGATTAGTGCTGCAGAACATAGTTCACCAACAACAGCAGCTACTACTCCAAGAAGCTACCTACCAGTTAGGGGAAAAGAGAGACATAGCAGAGGAAATGCATGGGGAAAAGAAGGAGCTATTTAATTAAAAGGAATGGAAGAAGTTGGGTAACTGCTTCCTGAGATCTGGTATGCAAGGTTGCATTGATTCAAGTACTGTCCATTCAGGAGCTCAGAAGAGTGACAACAGAATGACAATAGCTTGCTAGAGCATTTCATTAACATCTCCAAAGCAAACATCATTTAAGCTACCAAAGCTTCAAACCCCCAGCATGGAAAAGCATTTGTGCCCACCACAACAGACTGGGTAGCTTCAGCTTCCCAGATATAAAGATGGACCAAGCAGTCTAGGATGAGAAGAGGGATCCAACATTACACACGAGAGAGAGGCATGCTAATGAGCAAGGTCATTACATAGGAGACAGTACAAGCACCCAATTTTGGCTGATTACACTCATAGTCAAAAAGCAACAGCTGTTCTTCTTTGGAATTGAAACAACAGAGCAGTTGTGTGCAACGCCAGATGCTGTTGAATACTGACACTGCCTCTGGCTTCATATCCTGTTATCTCACTTATTGGCCTTACCTTGTGCCATCATACAAGGGTCCTGTAAGGTCAAGCCTAAAACCAATGAAGGAAACCTATAAGATACTGGAGGTCTCAAACTAGGACTCTGGCAGGAGGGCTCAGGTGCTTTACTCCCTGCCAGGGCAACTTCCAGGCTGAAGGAAGGTGGGGAAGGAAGGAAGATGGTTCTTTTTTGCTGTGCTAGAGCATCATTTTTGCAACTACTGGAGCTGGTGCTCAATATTAGGTCAACATTACTGACTCCATATTGAAGGTTACTGGGTAGTAGTGGAATGAGACAGATTCCTGAGGCTAAGAGTATAGAGAGATAGCCCAAGGCTTGGCGAGTTCACTGGTGTGGGTAGGATTTAAATAAGGAACAGCTTGGCTCACGGTTCACACCATGACAGGTTAGCACAATGGTCCTACCCGACTGCTGGCTGCTACATCAACATGTGCACCCACATGATGTAAGCACCCTATACACTTACAAAGCCCATGGCCACAGAATGTTCAGGAGCACCCCAAGTCCTGCTGCTATCACCAACATACTCCTTAGCGTCATCCCCCACTCATAGTGGGGACTGAGTTTGGTCTGGAGAAGCACCTAGAATTCTAAATCATGGGCAGTTATCTCCCTGGAAAAAGCAGTTGCTTCACCAGACAAATGCTGTTCCTGCACAGTAGAAAGGCAGACCTATGAAGTGGGCTAGTGCTGTGCATGTGTGATTTGCCCATGCACTCCCAAGTGACCTGTAATTATGGGCAGTGTCCACAGTTACATAACATCTGTATAGGATTGTAGATGTGAACTTCTGCTTTCCGGCAGCAAAGTCAAAAGCAAAATAATTGCATTAGAAATAAAAGCCAACACCACTGATGGCTACTCCCACATCATTCGATAACTCCATTATCCCTTTGCAATCCTAATGACACTTGTCAATGGCATCCCTAAATTTATCCCTAGAAGGAAACAGCAGTCAACATGCAGCAATGAGGGAAAGGCTAGGATCATGGCACAGAGCCCATCCCTCCCTCCCTGAAGACTACCAGAAAAAGTTTTCAGTCCCAAAACAGACTGGAAGCAAAAACTGGAAGTCTTCAAATAAAAGACAATATCATATTCTCCTGAAATGCAACACACCACTTTGATCAAATTCAACTGATCCCCCTCTAAGCCCCGTTTTCTATGAGGAAGACCAATGCATGGAGGGCACAGTTTCAGGAGCCTGCACCCTACACTGGATCTTCAGCTTGTGGGACCCACTGTGCTGAAGTCCTGCTTAGTATTCTGAATTCGGGTTCTCACAGGGTGCTTCCAGAATTCCCATGAACCAAGATGGCAAACAACACAAATGTTACCCTAGTCAGGTTAAAGCCTTATTGTGGCCTGGAGCTCCAATCCCCACTTGACAGCCCTATCCCGAGGACTGCCTGAATCAACAGATAAGGAGAAATAAATCTCACACACCCCTTTCTCCCTCTTCCTGCTCTCTCCAGTTTTGCTTTCATTGTTGCTGCATGATTCTGGTCATCTTCCACTTAAGTGAAACGGCCTCCAACATCAATTCTAATTAATAGATTTACTCTTATTTAAAACCATCTCTTTGCAAGAGTCAAGGTCTCTTCACTTTGCCTCCAAAGATACAGTAAGTAGCACTTCTAGAAGACAGTATGAAATTAAACACTACTCCTGTTGGTTTGATTTTTAGCAAATGGCACCCTCTCTATTGGGCAGATAGTCAACTGTTTCCCTGGCTGGTCAGAATTGGCTGCAGGAAGGAAGGCATTCATAATTACCCAGAACTGATTTGGTATTCCTACCCTGGACATAAAAATTAGTTATACAATGTGTGTAAGAGGCATGGGTCCAAGGAAAATGTGAGAACAGGGATAGACAGAAGAGAGACTCATAATGGACTCTTTGTAGTCTTCCAGCAGCCTAGCCCATGACATACAAGATATCCCAAATTCAATACCTGGCTATGGTCTCCCAAGAAAAAGGGAATGCCAAAACACAAACAACTGAATCAGTGCAGTGCAACAATCAGAGAGCTGGCATATAAACTAATGACCTGCCATAGTCACAAGCCAGAATGCCTCTGCCCAGCACCCTTCATACCATTTCATCATGCCTCCCCCATATCCAATTACTTGATAACCAGAGGATGCTGGCAATTTCCCCAACGCCTTGCCATCAATGCCTCCCCACATGGCAGTAACACTGCCTAGTTTACCACTATGCTAGCAGAGACTGGGAGAAGGGCAGGAGTTCAGAAGACATCGAGTTATTGAGCCTTCTTTCTCATCTTTGCTAGTGCTCCACTGGCAATGCAATGGATCACCTCAAATGAAGTCCCTCAGCTCAACTGAGGTACTGTAGTGGTGAAGTCCATTCTTGCAATGCATCCCTTGCCCTGAAACACACAAACCAGTGTGGAATATTGCATGGGACTTCGGTGACATTGTTATATGGGTGTATTTATGACAATAAAGGTAAAGTTATTTGGTTGTAGAATAATTCTAGCAGTGTATGGTTTTGTTCTGTCAGCCCAAGAGGAGCTAGAAGCAATCATATCTTGTCCAGCAGACATCATTTGAGGATACAATTGTGCTGTGTATATGCTAGCAACTACATAAGTTAAAACAGGGATTCTTCACTGCAACCCTCAAAAAAATATAAAAAATTATGTAACCTCCCCCTCCATATTACAGGTAGTTGTAACCCACCCTTTGAGAAGCCCTGGAGCAGGATAACTGGTCCATCTAGCTCAGTATTGTCTATACTTACTGGCAGCAGCTTTCTGGGGTCTCAGACAAGCGTCTTCCCTAGCCCTGACTGAAGACTTCCAGGATCTAGTTCTTCCAAGCTGCTTGTAACGTCCCTAGGGGTCACAGCCCACAGAGAACCCCTTGATTAAAAGGTATAATTTACACACACTTATATGTATATTTTGATCTGCTAGTTGAGGTTCAGATATTAAGTACGTACACAATTGTCCCTATTTTCGACTCATGCCAAGATAATGGTTTAGTTGATTGATTTGCTGCATTTTATAAAGATCTCAAAAGCCATTCTAGAAGTCGCTGGGGACCAAAGAGCTGCATATAAATATTCTAAATCAATACATGCATATATGTGTTCATTAACAAAACATACAGAGAGGTATATATTCATTAATAATAATAATACAAAGAGGCATGGTTGCAGAAAGTCTTTTGAAAGTATGCAGATCATGCTTGAAGATTCAAAAATTGAGGGAGCTGGGTATGGTAAGCTTTCACTGCCCAGGTGGCAGCGCTCTTCTAGCTTGGCCAGCTTTCTGCCCATCCCTAGAATTCTTAGTTTAACCTCGTACAAATATTCTCTCTCTCACCAATAGGAGGAAACTGTTATGTCTTCTGTGATGTCTTCTGAAACTGTTATGTCCTAGCCAATATATTGCAAGAAGAGTTACAAATCCACCTAGCACATCTTAAAAAGATTCATGTGGCTGTCCTATGACTGCAGAGCAAATACTAGTGGAAAGCAGTGTGTGGCTAGTGCTTGCTCTCATTACACTTGTGATACACAGAGCAAGCATCTTTTGTCATAGACAATGCAACCTAAAAATATTAAAGAAAATGAAAACAAATGCCTTGATTTTTTGCCTAAGGAACCAGTCCTTAAGAATGGCGACATGCCACAAACGTGACTGCTATTTAAAAGGACTGTCGGTATAGCAGGCTGAAAGTGTTAATGCTTTGCCTTGCTGTGGAATGTTTAACTGCAGACACTGCCCTTCTGAATACAACATCCTCTCGAAGGAAGTAGACATTTTCACAGCTTGTCTGGGTTTGGTATCTTACTGCAAATCTTTGAAAAGGGGGAACTAACTCATTTTTAAAGACAATTCAAAAAGACTGAGGCTTAAAATCATATCCACCCCTAGAAAAAACAAGGATGTCTTCTTAACTGCATTTTTTTGTCATTTTTTTCCTTCCATCACCAAGAAAACTAAGCTGTGGTGTTAATACGATATATGAAGATTGGTACATACCTGCCCACTCTCTTTCACATGGAAGCAGCAGTGCCATTTTAACTGAAAACAAACTAATCTATGTGAAATTTCTCCACAGAACTGTAAAATAAACAGTATAATAAGAATAAATTACTCATCTTTTCTATCAAGGGTTTGCCTACAAGAAAGATATTTCCTATTGAAGAAACAAGCTCTCTGTCAGACTACATTTTTCTCATTTTGCGAGAATGAATATTTCAGCATATACAAACCAGTTGGATATAAAACCCTGCTTTAATGCTGCTTTTAAACACGATTTATACCAAACTGCTATGACAACACACACTTGTGAGCAAGGTGCCAAGTCCTCAATATATTAACCATTTTTGAAACTTATCTATTACAGCTGTTTAGAAGGCTTTTGTCTGGTAAGCCTTTAAGAAGTGATTCACTTCTGGTTTAATCTTAGTTAAAGAGCTAGGATTTGTCTTTCATGCATCATTTACCAAGCCTATATTTCATTTTAAATATTAAAATGCAGGCAGCCATTACAATTCTTTCTACATAAGACAGAAGCATCCCTTGACAACGTAAACTTCTGGGACTTCAAAGGAAAGAATTACAACTGCTTTCCACCCATGCCACCCTCTTTCCCTTATACAGTTAAATGCAAATTGTGTCTTACAGTCACACTCCCAATATCACGCTGCATACATAGCTTCTACGCCACCTACTGCAAAACTGTGCTGACAGGCTCATGCAATGCTTGGAGCACTCCCATTCTATCATTGTTCTAGAGCTGAATAAACGTGTTTTTAGAAGAAATTTCCACACAACACAAAGAAGAGCAAGGCCAGAGAGCAGTCTTACGAATGGAGCACGAAACAAACAGGCGTGAAATTGAATACAACAAAAAAAGCGAGGACTCGGAAGGCACTGGGCAAGGCAAGAATTGTAAAATGTCTCCAGTTACTCTCAACGTTGGTGGATATCTGTACATTACTCAAAAGCAAACACTAACCAAGTATCCAGACTCTCTTTTGGAAAGAGTTGTAAATGGAAAAATTCTCTGTCCGTCTGATGCGGATGGCCATTATTTCATAGACAGAGATGGGCTGCTATTTAGGCACATTCTGAACTTCCTGCGGAATGGAGAACTGCTCTTACCAGAGGGATTTAAAGAAAACCAACTTCTGGCACAAGAGGCAGAATTCTTTCAGCTTAAAGTGTTGGCTGATGCAGTGAAATCAAGGTGGGAGAAGGAGCAGCTTGCATCCAGAGAGACTACCTTTCTGGAAATAACAGACAGCCATGACCGTTCCCAGGGCCTTCGGATTTTTTGCAGTGCTCCCGATTTCATAACAAAAATAAAGTCTCGCATTGTCTTGGTATCCAAAAGCAGGCTGGATGGCTTTCCAGAAGAGTTTTCAATCTCTTCCAACATTATTCAGTTTAAATACTTCATAAAGTCAGAGAATGGAACTCGGCTTGTTTTGAAGGAAGATAATACTTTTGTTTGCACCCTGGAAACCCTCAAGTTCGAAGCTATAATGATGGCATTAAAATGTGGATTTAGGTTGCTGACCAGTCTGGATTGCTCGAAAGGGTCAATTGTTCACAGCGATGCACTTCATTTTATCAAGTAATTACTTTTCTCAGCAGACAAAAGGACATAAGCACGCAGCCTGTAAACCTCATTAAACTTCAAAAATATCACCAATGATTTATCCAGTTCTGTACACCACAGAGCACTGCTGCTAATGAATAAATGTGAGCTAATGGTATGTAAATTGTAATGTCCATTTATGAGTTCTGTGTGCCTAAATTTAATAATAAAAAAGATATTTACTAAACATGATAAACACCAGACTGAATACTGAAGCCATTTGTATGTATGTTTTCTCTCTCCTGCATTGAATCTAGCTGAAACGTTAGTGTGTATTTATGTGGCTAACATGCATTACATCTTATTCTGCTCAAGGACGATAGAAGTGTTTTGTTTTTAGCCTACATAGTGTGGTTTCTGCTGAATATAACCTGGATTTGAGATGCAATTTAAGTTAGTTTATACTGGTTAATTGATGAGTAAATTGCACCAAAAGTCTGCAACACAAATCTGAGAGGGTATCAAAATTGATTTTAATAATGTCAAACAGCAAATTTAATGTTTTGAATATCTGAGAATACCTTATTTCCAGTTACAAAACAAGAAGGCTGGAACCCTAAGATCATCTAGTCCAACTCATTGACAAAAAAGGGCGTAGTACATGATATTCTGAAGAGTTATGGATTTCAGTAAGAGCTAGGGAGTGGGGGGAAGAGAACCTCAACAGTGAAATTATACACCATTCTATTTTTTATATTCTAAAATTTTTTTAAAAAAATCACCATATTTCAGGAAATATCTTATCACATTAAGGGAGCAAGCATCACATTAACCACAAAATATGCACTGAGAGATTTGTCCAGAAGTCAGGCATTAACCCACCACACTTTAGCATCATGGCTTACAATCTACAGTGCCAAACTTCTAATTTTATCCATTGATGTCATTTCAAACAAGTTAAATTTCTGTTCCAGAGACAACATGCTTTATGATATATTTAATAATACAGCACGTACATCTTGCCTGGTAACTTATCATACTTTATAACAAGAGAAAAATCTTTGAACAGGAAGAGATTCAAAGGATGCAAGATAAGGAGATACTGACATTTATGCCTAGAGCCATTAGACTTCTGCATGTGGGAAAATCATATGCAGAACCTCATTACATCGCACAGTGTAAGTTAATGAATAAGAATAACTGCTTGGCATTTGTATAGTGATTTCAAGTGCTCAAAGGCTTCATATATGCTGTCTCGTTACAACAACCTTGTAAGGCAGGTCAGTATCAAATTGTAGAGGAGCAGCCGAAACCCAAGAATGTGGGTTTTGCCAATAAGACCTGCTGAGTTTATAACAGGGGTAAGATTCAAACCAGGAACTTCTCAAGTCTCTTAAGGCGCAATCCTAACCAATTTCCCAGTACTGACCTAGCCACAATGCAGCCCTAAGGTAAGGGAACAAAAATGCCCTTACCTTTAGGAAGCCCCCTTGACTGCCTCCCCACTGTAGGATGCAGTGCACGCCACATTGGCACAGCTAAGTCAGTGCTAGAAAGTTGGTTAGGATTGCGCCCTTAGCCACTCTCTTATGTCAGCTTTCAAGTTTTCTTTTCATTTAAAACAAACTGATGTATTATGACCAGATAACGCTCCCAAAGAATAAGTATCTCAAATCAAGAATTAACACTAACACCACTTCTACTATGAGACATATGCTTAGCACCATGTGCTAAAACATCTTGGATGTATGCAGTTAGGCTAGTATGGTGTCCCTGATCTGGTGGGTTGGCATCTGCAAGGAGGATGTAGTACACAAAAAATGACTCTGCCACAACCAGTAGTTGCCCAATGTGCATCACAGAGGTTTGTTTAATTCCCCAAAGTTTCAAAACTTGCTTATGATCCAACGCATGAAGAAGAGATGCGCTACAAATTAGAAGGGACAGAATAGTCCCTGATGCTTGTGTGCAACATGTGGGCATGTGTAACAAATCTCTCTGGATCAAGACTGGCATATTATGTAGATTGCGAGCTACCTTGGATAATGCAGCATGGGGAAAGTTGTCTGGGATTGATGGATGAAGTCTGGTGCAAAAGGATTCCCCCAAAATGCTCTCCCTCTCTCCAGTGCAAATCTCTCAAGTTTTTCTTTATTATCCTTAACCAAGGTTTAGTGCTATATCATTTATCATCATTAAAACAGACAGGGAATGAAGGGGGAAAACTTGTGCTGGAGAAGGGACATTTCCAGCTGGTCCTCAATTTGCAACCATAATTTACATAGAGATAGTGCTACACCTGCGCTGGTTCTGAGCATACGACAGGTCTGATGGCAAAACAGATACAAGTAAGGTTAAGCAATAGAGAAATTCTGGAAAGCTTCTGCTGAAGCGCACCTTCATACCATACTTGCTTCCAATATTAGCTATTCTTTCTAAAATGGAAGAAACCTTTTTTTGTGATGGAGTGAGGGGAGAGAGAAAACCCTGGAGCCAATGCCTTCCTCCTTTCACCTAATCGGAATTTATGTCAAAAAATAGTAGACTCTGATTTGTCCCATAGACAAGGCCATGCAAAAAGAGATAATTCTCTGAAGCCTCTCTCCCAGTTATGGAAATACCCAAAACCTAACCAAGAGCAGATAGCCCCATGTTGGAGGGCAAGGCTCGGTTCAGCCAACGACAGACAGGAAAATAGTAAAATTGTATTTTTTAAAATCTGTGGTTAAATCCACTGTGATAATTTGAGGAGGTTAAATCCCCCTCCCCTGTGTTGGAGAGGCAATACAGACTTTGGCACAAACAAACTAGCAGTACTTGGGTGTAGGACCTAGCAAAAACACAAGCAGGTAGTAATCAGCAAACTCAAAAACAAAAAATAATTCCCTAATACAGAGGTTCCCAAACTCAGGCATCCCAGCCAGGGAACCTCTGTCACTGCCCCCTTAGGGAGTAGGATGACAATGATGGCGGTGATGCAATCGCCATGATCGTGCCTCTGCCGGGGACAAAGGGGACATTTTTTAACTTACCTGGGAGGTGCTACAGCTCTCTGAAGGGTCCAGGGAGCCTGCAACCCCTTCTGCAGGCCTACTTGCACCTCCAAACTGCTGTAAACAGTGAAAAAAGGCTAATTCCAGTTTCACAACTAAAAGACTTCCTTTTACCCCCAACAGTGGCACAATCATGACAATAACATTGCTGCCCCTTCCCCTCCCCTGCAAGCACTTAAAGCACCTAAACTCTCGCAGAGAGTTTGGGAACCGATGCCCTAATGCATCTAATAGTGCAAGCCTACACATGTCTACACAGAAGCAAGTGTCACTGAATTCAAGGATACTTACTCTCAGGTAAGTGTGTATAACACTGCAGCCTAAATCTCTCTGTTGCCTAATTATATTAACTCCATGGTCAGCTTTAAGAATCCATCACAGCTCTCTGACACACAGGAGGTAGGTGAAAGTTTGTCCAACCACAGATGCTTTCTCTAAGGGAGTCAAGTTGGGACACACCCAGGCATGCTTGGGCTTGACCTTAAGAAAACTATAGTTGATCCAATTAGGTAGCATACTGATCACCTAGACAACTCTACCTGCACCCTGGGCAGCTAAGCCCATCTGATCAAGTTGGTCAACTGGTGCATGGTAATCCCAGCAGGCAGACTGGACAAGTCTACTGTCCTGGTTCATCTTAGACAAAGAAAGAGCAATCCACAAAACAACCTATCAGCTTTGCCACACTATCTTTGTCCAGTGATGCTGATTTCAAAGTGTTTAAAGGAAACCTCTTTCTTATAACTAAGGCTTTCTTTAAGGGAACAGGGGAAGGGAAGATCAATCATTATATCCTTACATAACTATATGGTATAACTAATGGAAAAGAAAATGAAGGAAGGGAATTTTACCACTTAAAAAAAACAAAAAAACCTTGGATCTTCAGGATTCATCCATTAAGGTCCCAGGAGCCATATATTGCCTAATCCTTTTGTAATAAAAACAGAATTGGATTCCAAAGGGAACTATGATTCTCACAAGATAGGTGTAGAACTGTCTAAGGAGGCATAAAAACCTGTGTGAACTACTCCCTCTCAACTGAAGCACAGCTTCATGTTTACTTACCACTTAACTTGCTGAACCCTGGTGCATGTCTACACTTATAAAGGTTGAGCAACACATCCAGAAAAAGCACACAATATTGTCCCTCAGGCAATGTATTACTTAGAATGCACTAGAGGGGAAAGAATGCATGCTTAAAAGCTCACTCCAATTAACAGATTAGCCTGCTCCCAAACATGTTTGCTTTCCATGTGCAAGAAACACACATACACGTGGGAGCATACTATATTCTTTTTCTGAATGTGCAGATAGGCTCTAAGAAAGAGGTTGAAATACGAGCTATTATCTCAAGTAAAACAAGGATTCCTTGACTTTTGCTCTGAGGTAGCCCATAAACATGAATGCTGTCATAATTGAAGTTTCAACTTGCTCAGTGCTGACAAGCAAGGAAAAATTCATCATCAGCCAGAACGGTTGGCAACCTTCAGTCTTGAAAGACTATGATATAAGCCTACAGCACCCGGTATTCCCAGGCGGTCTCCCATCCAAATTCTAACCAGGCCTGGACCTGCTTAGCTTCTGAGATAAGCCCAGATCAGCATCTGCAGAGTAACAGTTGCTGCCAGAAGACTGCAGCTAATTTGAAGAAAGCATCTGCATTAGTGGCATTAAAATCTACACATTAATTACAAGCCAAGCAAGTGCCAACAATAGTTTGTTGGTATGCTGAACTCATTCTGTAGTATTCTTATATTGTGTTCCTCAGAAAAGATACCCCTTAGGGCAGTGTTTCTCAAACTGCAAGTCAGGGCCCACTAGGTGGGTCCCCATTAATATCAATATTTTATTTTTTATACATTAGACTTGATGCTACCTTGGTATGTGACTGACTGCATTTGGGAAAATGTTACAGACCTATGAACAGGCTACTATGTATATGCTTTTGATAGTCAGTGGGCCTTATTCCTGGATAAGCGAGGGTAGGAATGCAGCCTAAGATTGTTAAATTGCCTGCTTGATGACATCATTCCCAGTCATGACATCACTTCTCGTGGGTCTTGACAGATCCTCATTCTAAAAAGTGGGTCCTGGTGCTAAAAGTTTGAGAACCACTGCCTTAGGATAACAGATACAAATTCAACAATAGAAAAAGCAAATGGGAATCAGGATTTTTCAAAGTTCTTGTTTTAATTGTTTCTGATCCACTAACATTTTAGTAACATCTTCAAAGTATTCAGCAAATACCAAGGTCCGAGTTGCTACTAAGATTGATAAAAATCAGTGATTTAAAAAAACATTAAAAATGTTATTGTTAAAGTGCTCTTATTTTTGAAAAAAAAAACTCCCGCATGATCAAAGTTGTAGGTCAAAGATTTCATTATGAAATAGAGATTATAAATTCTATGAGACAATGTAGTCATACAACCTTTTCAAAAAAGTGTTATTAATAGGTTCCTATTTAGGCCTTAGTTTTTGTGGGGTTCCACAGGTTTATATAGGAATTATTTAGGTTAATCTTTCTCTACCTACCCAACTGCTCAGTCTAGAAAACACCATCAGAAAATTCTGTAGTTAAACCAGGCTTGTGTCTCCAAAGAAAACATGCTTGTTAACATCAATGGTATGAGAAATAACAGACCTGATCAGCCCCATTTTCCAACACTGTCTGAACTTGGTTGGCAACCTTCAGTCCCGAAAGACTATGGTATAAGCCTACAGCACCCGGTATTCCCAGGCAGTCTCCCATCCAAGTACTAACCAGGCCTGACTCTGCTTAGCTTCCGAGATCAGACAAGATCGGGCATGTGCAGGGTAACAGTGTCTGAACTTATTCATGGAGTTTCCCCCTCCTCCCAAATGATACAATGCTGACAATTCTTGGAAGTCCTATTAAAATATCCAGGATTGCTTTTAACAGTCTCCTTAAGAGATACAGATTCCTCTAGAGTGGCAATCTTTTCTATTCATGGTCCCTCTGCAACTTTGCGTAGACAAAGTCAAACCTTTACCTATCTTCCTGAAGTGCCTACATTCAAGAAGCTTGATGAACAGAGGATTACTGGAAGTAGAGTAATCTTTGTTGGTATATACAAGGATAAGAAGCCCAGAGATAAATGCAAAAAGGGAGGAACAGACAGTAGAAGCAAAAGAGAAAGGATGTGAGTGGAATATCTTAGAACAGTATTTCTCAACATTTGTCCCCTGCTGTACCACTTTGCATGGTCCATTGGAAGTACCACCAGAAGGAACTGGAAGCCAGATACAACACGACATCAGTAAGAGGCTCAGGGCAGACAAAAGGACTTTTTCAAGCAAGTGAAAAGTGCCTGGTGAGACTCTGTCTGAGCCTCCTACTGCTGCATGTCTTATTGATTGCTGGTTTTGCTGCCAAGTGGCAGGGATCTGGAGGTCTTTCGAGTACCACTGGACTCAAGTACTACCAGTGGTACAGGTACAGGTACCACTGGTTGGGAAACACTGTCTTAGAAACCTTTTGAGTGTAGATTCATTGCTTTGAGGTATACCATACCATTCCCCATCACCAGAAGGGAAAACCTACCACAGCAGCATATTGTAAGAGAATATTTTAATGAAGTTCCTGCATCTGTGGCATGCATGCAAAATACCAACAATGCAATAAAGAAATGTCAGTCCTGATTGCCTAAACGAAACATTATGAGACATGTTTTCTCTCAGAAGCAATTTGCTTTGAAGATGATGAAAGGAAAATATGCATCTCAACACACAGGATTCTCAGATTAGTGAATTTTCTTATGTCATACTTTTCTTAAAAACTGCATATCTTCCCTGGCCTTAGCTTTTGAATGGACAGCTGAAGTAAAATAGCTTTGTTACTTTATTGTGATATCAGTTCTGATTTATCAATAGTGATAAAAATGTGGCTGAAATAGGCAGATCTTCCTTTTACAATGTCATCTTTAGTACCAAGTGTCAATCCATGCTGTGAGCAGTATGGTAAAAATTGACTGCAATGATTCATTTCGTTTAGGAAAGTTCTCTCTCAACATGCAGGATTCTAATCCTTCAACATCATGTCATGTTCTTCTACAGCTTCATTCACAGTGTTATCCATTAATAACAGAGACTGTTTCCGTCACACCATGGATGTCACATAAGCATAAAACAATGGTTCCCAAATTTTTCAGTGGTGACTCCCTTGTCCTACTGACCATTGGCTGCGGCTCCCCATTAGGACTACAATCCTATACATTGTACAGGGAGGTGGGCTTTCTGCAGGGATTCCGCGGTTCCCCTGGCTGGTTTCTGTGGTTCACTGGGGAGCCACAGCTCACAGTTTGGGAACCACTAGTGAAGTACATTGACTGTACTTAAAAAACAAAAAACTCTCCATTGTCCTGAAATCACCATGGATAAGATTATTATTATTATTATTATTAACAGTATTTATATACCGCTTTTCAACTAAAAGTTCACAAAGCGGTTTACAGAGAAAAATCAAATAACTAAATAGCTCCCTGTCCCAAAAGGGCTCACAATCTAAAAAGATGCAAAAGAATACCAGCAGACAGCCACTAGAACAGACACTGCTGGGGTGAGGTGGGCCAGTTACTTTTCCCCTGCTAAAAAAAAGGAGCACCCACTTGAAAAAGTGCCTCTTACCCAAATAGCAGGGGTTAAGAACCATTATGATGAGAACCAGCAAATTAGAGCAAGTAGTACTAGATTTTTAAAAATGGCTCAGTTTGTATTTGCAACAAACTCTCCTTGTCTAACATTTGAGAACACATACTTCATTAACACTGATCAGCTATTACGACCAAAGTGCAGTTCACCTAGCAGAGCAGACATCATAGGAACACCACTGAATAAAACTTATGTGAGAGAAACTGAACAGCATGCAAAAAGTCTAGTGGGGAAAATTGTTAGCAGGGAAATGTTTGGAGCAATGTCCACAATGATGCCATTGTATGTGTTTGTGTGACCAGAAAAAGGGACTATCTTCCTTTCAGAAACAATGGATACCTGAGGAAACGCAGACACAGCAGCACACTTCCAAGAAGCAGCGGTAAAAGCTACACCAAACTGTGAGATAAGAGTTAACTGTCTAAAACAGGAGTGGGTAAATCCCGGCTCGTGGGCCATTTGCGGACCTTGGGGATCCCCAATTTGGCTCACAGGGAGCCCCCAGTCTCCAATGAGCCTCTGGCCTGTCAGAGACTGTTGGAGCCTGTGGTGGCCCACGACTGCCAGCCACAACTGCCAGACACAAGCTATGGGTCGAGTTAGAGCAAGACCTTTTATGGTCTCCATGTGTTTTCTGCTTTTCCCTGGACATTATTTTAACCCCCCCCCCGAACAACTTTCGTCTCCATGTGTTTCTGGTTTGGTCTGTATGTTTTCACTGTGCAAGAGGTATGTAGCAAATAGTTCATAGTTTTCATGTTATTCTACATGCTTGTAATAGTTCTCATGTGTATTATAAAAGACGCAGTAAAATTCATTCATTCATATGAGTTTCATCTCTAATGTATTCATTTATGTAAATTTATTCAAATTTGAAATGTGAATTAATTTTTAATTAATAGCACAACCACAACCGTAGTCCTTGATATTCGGCTTTATGAGAAATGTGGGGAACTTGCTGACTATCCTAAACCTGTTTTCATAGCCTTGGACAAAGTGCAGAGAAGTACCACGTTTAGTGCTGATGCTATTGAAAGCTAGAAGGAATTGAATGAGATCTTAAAAAGAAAAATCTACAACAGCAGAGCTAAATTGAAGGTATTAAAATGAATGGAAATATCACAATCCCCAGCTCATTTTCTTGCAAATAGTCTCAATGCTCAATACAAGAATTGGCCCTTAGCTACTGAGAAAGAGGAATTGACTATGACACAGGGATCCATAAATCCTGTGTCCATAATGTCTACCACAATAAATTTCAAAGTGAAAGGAGAACCATTCAAAAAATAAATGTTTGCTGATGAAGTTTAAAGGAAGTTACACCAGTGGACTAGTAGAAGTCTCTGAAATACTTGAAATCAGAGACTGTTGATGTGATAATTCAGCTTTTAACAGCAGCAGATTCTTCTGCCAGTGTGGAATGATAATTTTCTTCCTTTGGAGTAGTTCATTCTAACTCCAGAAAACATTTGGGATCAGAGAAAGCAGAAACCTGTTCATAAATGACCTGGAGACAGGGTTAAGCAGTGAGGTGGGCCAAGTTTGTGGATGACACTCAACTTTTCCAAGTGGTAAAGACCAGAAGGGCTTATGAAGAGCTCCAGAAGGATCTCTCCAGACTGGCAGAATGGGCCACAAAATGGCAGATGCATTTTAATGTAAGTAAGTGTAATGTAATGCACATTGGAGCAAAAACCCAAAACTTCACATATAGGCCAATAGGTTCTGAGTTGTCTATGACAGCTCAGGAGAGAGATACTGGGGTGGTGGTGGACTGTTTGATGAAAGTGCCAACCCAGTGTGCAGCAGTGGTGGTGAAGAAGGCTAATTTGATGCTTGGGATCATTAGAAAAAGTATTGAGAATAAAACAGCCAATATTATAATGCCATTGTACAAATCGATGGTAAGGTCACACCTGGAATATTGCATCCAGTTCTGATTGCCACATCTCAGAAAGGATATAGTGGAAATGGAAAAGGGGCAAAAGATAGCAACCAAAATGATTACTGGCTGGGGCACCTCCCTTACGAGGGAAGGTTACAGCATTTGGGACTCTTCGGTCTAGAAAAAAGGCACATGAGGAGGGACATGATTAAGACATGCCACATCTCAAAAAGGATATAGTGGAAATGGAAAAGGGGCAAAAGATAGCAACCAAAATGATTACTGGCTGGGGCACCTCCCTTATGAGGAAAGGTTACAGCATTTGGGGCTCTTCAGTCTAGAAAAAAGGCACATGAAGAGGGACATGATTAAGACATGCAAAATTATGCAGGGGATGGATAGAGTGGATAGTGGGAAGTTCTTTTCCCCTCCCACTCAATACAGAACCAGGGGACATCCGCTAGAATTATGCATTGGGAGAGTTAGGACAGACAAAAGAAAATATTTCTTTCTTTTAATTAGTCTGTGGAACTCCTTGCCACAGGTTGTGGTAATGGTATCTAGCCTGGATGCCTTTAAAAGGGAATTGGACAAATTTCTGGAGGAAAAGTCCATCACAGGATACAAGCCATGATGTGTATATACAACCTCCTGATTTTGGAAGTAGGCTGTCTCTGAATCCCAGATGCGAGGGAGGCACGGGGATGCAGGTATCCTATTGTGTGCTCCCTGAAGCACCTGGTAGGCCACTGTGAGATACAGGAAGTTGGACTATATGGGCCTTTGGCCTGATCCAGTGGGGCTGTTCTTATGTTTAAAAAAATATGAAGTTGGTTATATAAGTCAAAAGTTTCTCATGCTGAACTGGCTGACAGTCTCTTTGGTGGTGTTTTGTTGTTATTTTTTAAATGTTAATTAAAAATAAACTTGATTTTAAAATATCAAAAAACCCCAAAATGTTTAACTAATTTTTTAAAAACTTCAACAAACTCCATAAGCTTGCAAAATATTATGTGTTTTTGCTATTGAAGAAATCTAGCTCCAGTACTGCTGTTTTAGTTAATAATTCAAATTGCATGTCTGTTGATGGTTGTCCTAACAGAGTAAGATCAGAAAATACTCCAAATATTCTTGAGTAACCTGTTGAACTGGAGATTATACCCCTTCCAACACCTTCACAAATGTCTGTCTGAGTCTGCTTTCATAACCAAATAAATCATTTTCTGATATAATTGCAAAACTAAACTGAACATTTTTCAAAATAAATCACAGTTTAAAATGTATAGTTACGAACTTCTAAAAATGAAACCCATATATCCAGGTTGTGAAAAATTGGACTGTATTAAGGTTATACAGCAAGCAAGAATGTACTTTTTGCATTAAAAAAAATAATCACATGATTAAGGGTCAAATCCTATCCAATTTTCCAGTTTCAGTGCAGCTTTGCCAATGGGGCATGCGCTGCATCCTGTGGTGAGGAAGCAGTCACAGAGGCCTCCTCAAGGTATGGGAACATTTGTTCCCTTACTTTAGGGTTGCATTGCTGCTGCATCAGGAACATTTGTTCCCTTACCTTAAGGTTGCATTGCTGCTGCACTGCTGGAAAGTTGGATAGGATTGGGCCCTAAATCGGGTATGAATAGTGCTTTGAAGGGATTCATGATTCAGATCAAACCTATCCTGGAATCCACTAACAAAATGAAGAATGAAACTGAACTTCACAAAGATCCAACAAGCCATGTAGAGTACTCCCTCCACACCACATTTCATACATGCCTATGTTTAGTACCTCTTTTTACCTTCCCTCCCTCTGTATCTGGGTGGGCCAGAAACACTTTGACCTGCCAACTTCCATTTTTAGGAACATGAATATGCCTCCTGAACTGGAAATGTTATATGGAACTATTCTGCTATTTGATTTCTTGTAGGCTTTGCATAACTCCAATAGTTACACAACTATTTACTAGCTGTATGGATTAAGTAATTTTTTCCTTCAAATCTTCAAAAACAGGATATAGAGCTGTCTGCAGTCTCATTAACCACAATAACTACCCTAACGAATTCATATGAAACCTGCTTCCTGTGCTTTTGTGCTACCAGAAAATATAGTGGAGGCTGTTGCTAATAAGATGTCACATCATCCATTTTCGCTGAACAAGTTTGCACTTAACCATCAGTTATGACTGTGAGATGAGGCTTTTAAGCGACTGTAGAGCATTAAGATGACAAATGACGCCTGAAATTTTCTGTTAAGTCATTTCAACAGAGGGTGAGCAACCTCCTCAGGCCCCAATCTGACTTACTTGATGATTAGTCTCTTGGGTCACCACCACCACCACCACCACAAGGCCAGTATGATACTATGTTATACAGGTGGAGCCTATTTATCCGCATTAGTTCCGTTCTGTGACTCGGTGCGATTAAGAAAAAAACACATTGTGCTAAATTCCATAGAGTTATGCAAATACACTGCAGCCCGACACTTCCGGATGGAAGGAAACTAAGGCAGCTGTTATCAATCCCCTCCGCTCCACTCCATACTCAGCCCTCCCCGTTGCCAGCTGCCTGGCTTCTTTCACAGTTGGGATGCTGATCTTTTAAGAGTCCAGCCCTATGTGTTTCTACTCAGATGTAAGCCCCATTGTAGTCAATGTGGAGAGGAAACTGTGGAGAGGATTGTAGGCTATATCTCATGCTTTGCTTGGTGGGAAGGCTTGCTTGTGTCAGTGACTGCCTGCACCATCTCAATGGGGGGGGGGGGAATTTGGCAAACATGCCCTGGGTTTTTTAAAGCTATCCCCTCTGTTGCTACCACACCTCTGTGTGTGTGTGTGTGTGTGTGTGTGTGTGTGTGTGTGTGAGAGAGAGAGAGAGAGAGAGAGAGAGAGAGAGAGAGAGAGAGAGAGCACTTGCTCCACCTTGCTGCACGTGTTCTGACTACAGAGATTTTCAGCCCCCCCTTCCCCTCTTCAGCCTCTTTGCTGGCTCAGGGGCTCCAGGAGCATTACTGTTCCTTTGCAAGGGGAACCTCTTCCAGGGCTATTTCTCTGCCTGGGCAAGGCAGAGCCTTTTTGCAGTGTTTTAGGCTGCTTGGAAATGGAGTGAGATGCCAGCGAAGGGCAAAGAAGGCAAAGCTGTGTGTGACTTTTGGCTTTCCCCACTCCATTTGCGGATAAATAGGCTGCACCTGCAAAATTAGGAGATTATCAAATGCCTGGCAGGATCACAATACATGACAAGTGAGTAGTGGTCAACTTGGTGAATCAGAAGTTGGGGAAGCCTGATCCAGAGATCATTTGAGTAGACCACATGAAGGAGAAGCTCCTGCATTGCTCTGCTAATCCATGAATCAGATGCTATTTATTTATTTATCACATTTTTATACCATCCTTTCTCCAAAGAGCTCAGGGCGGTGTACATGGCTGCTCCCCTCCTTTTTTCCTCCTTTTTTCCAACAACCCTGTGAGGTAGGTGAGGTTGAGAGAAAGTGACTGGCCCAAGGTCACCCAGGAAGCTTCATGGCTGAGGGGGGATTTGAACCTGGGTCTTTCAGATCTGAGTCCACGTCCCAAACCACTACACCACCCAGAATGATCAATTATTAGCATGTTACAGCTAACAGAATCAGGGAATTATGTAAGATACTGGCTCAACTCAGAAAATCTCGAAATCATGCTTTTAGAGCAGTGTTTTTCAAGCTGTGAGTCATGACCTTAATGAGGTTGTGAAGTCTTGTTTGTTGGGTCACAGCAACCTTGCAAAGCCTGTGCAAGAGAGGGCTTGGCTCAAATCCAATAAACTTTATCAAAACTGAATTTTTAATATAATCCTGCACAGCCTTTTTTTGCTGCCTTCCCCATAGCTCCCAAGTCTGGCCCTGATCAGGCTGTCACCTCACAGGGTTGATGTAAAGACACAAGAAGTAGGGGAAACGGGGCAGGTAGAAGAGCGGTGATGGGGCTGGCGGATTGGGTCCTGGGAGGGGGCGGGATTAGAAGCAGGTCCCCAGTCCAACACTTTGGACGCAATCCAGAGAAGTACTTAAAGCATGTTTGCACTTCCTTGTGAGTCAGCAAGGCTGGTATGCAGAGGTGCGCCAGCCTGTGGAGGCTGACACATGATTCCGCACTGATGGAGACACCAAGTCTTGCGTCAGCCAAGCTCAGCCGACGCAAGACTCTGGCATGGGCGGGAAGGAGGCGGGGAGAAGACAGAATGGGAGATGGCAAGTGGTGGAGGCAGGGCTGGAACCTAGCAGTTATGCCGGATCCCAACCACCATTCCTGGAGAGTTCAGAGCGGCTTCAAGCTACTCCGCTCTCCTTGGACTTGCACCAACTTAGGAGTGGATACAGCTCAAGCCTCTTGGCTTGCCTGTTCCAGCACAGGATAGGATTGCGCCCTTTATGTATTTGCTGTGGTTGTGGCACAAAAAAGGCTGAAGACCAGGTTACTTTATAGCAGGGGTGTCCACAGTTTTTGGCAGGAGGGCCACATCATCTCTCTAACACTGTGCCGGGGGCCGGGAAAAAAATTAATTTACATTTAAAATTTGAATAAATTTACATAAGTTTACATAAATGAATATATTAAAGATGAACTTATATGAATGAATGAAGGTCTTGCAATAGCTCAAGGCCTATAAAAGGCCTGGCACAAAGCAAGACCAGCCTTTCCTTTGCTGCCACTGCTGCATCACAGACATGAAACAGCAAGCAGTGGAGGGAGCCCTCACTGCTTACACGAGAGGTCAAACAGTCGCCCTCACGCTAAAAGCAGTTGTGGCAGGCCAGTGTGGGCTCCAACAAATCTCCAGAGGGCCAGAGGCTCATTGGAGACTGGGGGCTCCCTGAGGGCCAAATTGGGAGTCCTTGAGGGCCGCAAGTGGCCCCAGGGGCAGGGTTTGGGCATCCCTGCTTTAGAGGCCAGTAAACAACCTGTAGACTCATGCACTCTTAATTTCCTATTTAGTTATAGTTTGCCATGACATCTCAACTGGCAAACTATGATTAGCACTTACCTTCCAAACCAGAGTCAGAAAACAAGACGTGAAGTGAGGTTTTGACTGTGGATTGGAGGGTAAGTGTTAACTAAGCCAATTAGGACAACACAAGTCAATGGTTAGTGCTAGAGGTGTTTGAAAACAGTGTTATTTGTTTTAGTCAGAAGTAAGCCCACTGTGATCAGTAAGACTTTTAGACTATCATCCTATCTTACTCACCAAACACACCTAGTTAGTGCTAAACAAGGAAGGAATCCATATAAAAGAGGGTATGGCTTATTTCATGATACATCAAGACTATGGTTTTTAGAAGATTTTCAAATCAATAAGATGTTGAAGAGCATAATCAAGAAAGTTTATGCAGGGAGTACTGCCTGCATAAATGTAACAAATTAGGGGTGGGGGGAAACACTCTCTCCTTCCTGTGAATTTAGAACAATTTCCAGGTCAAATTTTGAAAAGCAGAATCATGTAGCCTGACTGGATAAAAGTTAATCTAAGCTCAGATATTTTGTCAACTGAGTTGAAGCAGTCATTATGCTGGGGAACTTCTCTTCCCAGGCAGAGAAGACTTTAAAAATGTGATCCAATTTTGTTAAAATTTGTCTGATGGTAATTATACATAAAATGCCAAGAGATTAGAAGTTTACTAGGAAGCAGAATAGCACAATCTAACCTTGGACTGGGAAAATACTTCTGAACCTGGATTGGTATAACTAGCAAAGGAAGTGATTTCTTGTAGAAAACATCCATCACTATCACGTTTTACTGTGCATAGTAATTCTTCTAAAATATGGGATAGAAGTACTCCATGAAGCTAAAGATGAAGCATTTCTAAGGCTTAAGAGGACATTGCTTAACATCACACATGTTACTCAAATATTGTATCTCACAAAGCCTACTTGGTTCAAAAAAAAAAAAAAGCAGAAGCTGTCAGAAAGTGACAGTATCTTTTGACATTCGTCTTTTTTCCTTTATAAGCAAATAGCTGTTGAGTTATCTGTACAACTCATTATACTTGTGCCCATTAGGGATTTTTAAATTAATTTTTCTAGGTTTATCCCTGCCAACATGCTTCCAAGAAATCCTGGAGACAGTTGTCTACTCCTTTGAAGTACCACCATCCCTTACTCAAATTAATTCAAAACTTACAGCCAGAAAATTTTGCCTCCAAGTCATCAACAAATGTTCTCAGTTCTCATGCTGTCTGATGAAGTACCTCTGGGTGTAGATCAATCACAGAACCATGGTGCAAGACAACATGGTCGATAGCAATGCAAACTGGGCCAACAGAGGTGAAGATTTATTGCCTCACTGCCAAAACCCACTGGACTGACCTCATGGACAGAGGAAGGGAAGGAAATACAGATAAGACCCTTCAAGCCATATGCAGTCCCTTTCTGGTAGGGACTGGAAACTTTGTCTCTAAAATGTTATCAGGCTAACTTTCTTTTTTTAAGAAGACTAATGCAACTCTCTCTACCTATATTATACAGTACAGGCATAGCACTGGCTGTATAGGTAAGAAGAGATATAAATTGTAATTATTATTTATTAAAAGTATATTTATATATGACTTTTCAAACAAAAAGTAGTTCACAAAGCAGTTTACAAATCTGTTTAAATCTTCATGCCACCATGAAAAGCCCTGAAACTTCTACTGATCTCAAAACCCAAATCTTCTGTCCAAGACTCCTGAAAATTTGGCACCACGAGATGGGTGACAATAGCCATTGATCTTGCAAATTTTGTGCAGTCTTATTGAGAAATGAGTGAGATACAGCAGCTTGAAAATTGTCTCCTAAGAAATTGCTCTATCACACAAAAGTAATCTTTTTTCTTTTAGGCAAAAGGTAGCATAACCCCCCCCCACACACACACACACACATACGCCATGCTCTTTAAAGTGATTTAATAAAAAACTCAAGTTTATAAAAGAGCACGTGCATTGTTTTGAAAAAATTTAAGTTCAGTAGTTTCAAGTTTACTGTAATGCTATTAAAGAATCTACTTTTCTGCTTCACTCACACTGAAAAAACAAGTTGCTTTCCATCTTGCTCCTAGGAAGAGTCAGCTGGGTCATTTGACACACGTTGCAATACGTGTCCTCAGTTGATTAGCCTGTTCCAATTTGGGACTTTAGAGGTTAATAAGTCCCAAATTGGAATAGGCTAATCAACTGAGGACACATATTGCAACGTGTTTCAAATGACCCAGCTGACTCTTCCTAGGAGCAAGATGGAAAGCAGCTTGTTTTTTCAGTGTGAGTGAAGCAGAAAAGTAGATTCTTTAATAGCATCATTACAGTTAACATCACTGTAGAGTGCTATCTCTCCACCCACCCCATCATGAATTCCTGGGCAATTCTGCACTGTTAACTGACACTGAACACCCATTAGCAGAATTGTAAAAATAAAGTGGTATATGTTGCAAAATTATTGTAATACACTTCCCTCTGTATAACAGGCCAGGAAGTAATAGGTATAGTCACTCTGATCACGACAGTTCTACTTAATGGTTCTGGTTTTAGCTACTAGTTGTTGGTATTCTATGAATTTCCCCAAAGTCCCCATTTCTGACAGATGAGGGCAACTGACAGCCCAATCCTAAGCTTCCCTAGTGCTCAGGGCTACAGTGGCACCAAAATAGCAACCATTGTATCCTATGGGGCCAGGGAAACAGTGCCAGGTCTCCCTCCACAGGGTAAGGGAACCAATGTTCCCTTACCCCATGTAGCACCCAGGCAGCCCCAACAGCTCTCCTCGGATTTGTGCCCACTACTGAGCATGTGCAGAATTGAGGAGATGTGTTGGGTTTCCCAGCCCAGAAGGGGGGGTCAGGATACGGCAGCAAAGCCTGCTGCTATCTCTGCCCCTCCCAGGCCAGCTTCTTTTCTCCCCCCATCCTCCCCTGCCCAGTTCGCCCCCTTCCCCTGCCCCCAAAAGCCCGGCCACTCACCAGTGAGAGCTATCAGCAGCTATCTTTGGGTGCTGAAGTCCTACACCAACTGGTGCATCAGTTCTGCTGGTGCAAAGTGCCTTACAGCACTTTTTGCAACAACCCAGGCCAGAGGTGCAGGTGGGGCACCAGCATCGTGGCCTATAGGACTGGGCTCCAACTCATTTTCATTAGTTATTGTCTAATTCTAATACAACTTCCTTCTGAACTTGTGTTAACATGCAGAACACAATCCTGTGCAGGTTTAACAAGTTTATATAGCGGAAAGTCATTTGCGCATTTGAAAGCATTGTTAAATCAAAGAAGCAAAATATTCATACACTCCCCTCTTACATAATTTTATGCCTTTTAAAAAATCCCAAGAAATTAAAAGAGAAAATAGTTTGGTTTAAAATGAAACTTAAAGCACTTACAATGTTCATATGTGTTTAAAAAAAAAACACATGGAAATTGAAGGTTTACTGCTTAGATGGTGTAAATGTTAAAACTATCCACAGTCACTCCTGTATATTATGCTGGTTTTAAAAATTTAGTTCCACACCCATTCTTCAACCTTGGTCTTGAAATTGGACAGAGGAGTCCAGAAATAAATTCATTAAGTGAAGCTTCTCCAATCACTTCCTAGAGTTCCACCTCATGAATTTCTGCCAGGTACATCTGTACAAGGGAAAGTGCTACCCCAAAGTGCCACCTACTATAGTAAATGTCCAGACAGAAACAGGAGCAGCATCTTCCCCTATCGCTCCTCCCTTCCCCGCCCCATCAGCAATAAAAGGGCTTTCTTGGCTAGCCTGAAGGACTGCGATTCTTTCAAGTTTCATGCCGTACATTGTGTGCAATTTCACTGCCTGACAATGCAGAAGATGGAAAACTTAAGGTGCTTTAGGGGTGGACTTAAAAACATTTGTGAACCTTACTCCCCTCTTCATTTTGCTAAGCACCAACTGTTGATGCTGTCTTTGTTGCTCGTTGTTCCCTTCTAACCTTTCCATCAGAAATGGCCTCTAAATTTGCTTTGTTCTTGAATTAAAAGCCATTGCTGCCCAACACTGCATATACACAACAGGGATCAAATGTGTACACCTGTGCGCTGGGCAGAAATGTGTTAATCAAAATGTTCGTCACTACTACCTGCATTGTCACTGAGTTTCACAGAACAACCAGCATAATAAACGGTAATGGCTATGGAATCTCTTCCATTCTATACTACTAATACACGGTTTTTAAATATGAAACAAATGCGTCTTAAATGCTTGGGAGAAATCAAAGATTTGATCCAGCAATTCTTTCACTTGCTCTTACCAGAGCGGCAAGCAGTTAGTGTCAACCTAGACAAGTTTGCAAGGTCAAAAGTGCCTCTAGAATTCAGTGTAGGTTAGAACCACAAGTGGCTGCTGCGAGAATGCATATCTACTGCATGGTTCTGATCTTAGCAACTCATTTATGGGATACTGTGGATAACATCACAACCTATCAAGCAGTAATCTATCAGGTATATCTCTAGCAAATTATTTCAAATGCTGCAGCTGTTGAATTTGTGCCTGGATATGTCCTTCCACAGTCCAATGTTGAGCTGCAGGACCAAGGCAAAGAAGAGGTTCATGGAGTCGAATTTGTGAAGTCAGCATAACATATGAGAGAGAGAGTGAGAGCCTAACATATTTATGGCTTACATGCACAAAAGTTAAAGGGATCACTTTAGCCTGCAATTTTCTCATTTTTAAGGGCATGAATAAAAGTGATAAGAATCTTAACTCTCATCTTAAACTGAAAGTGTTTTTATATTTTAACTGTACTACTGTTAGAGTTAGATTCAACATAACTACGTGGCAAGAACAGCAACAGCCCCACTGATCCTCTCTTTTTAAAATTCCAAACAGCCCCATAATCCTCTTCTAATATTCTTAGCTATCTTCCTCTAGGGAAGTCTTTGCCCCAGTACACTGGAACCCAGACGATTACATGCCTAAGTTTGTGTTCTTGAAATAAAACCAACGTTCCTCCCCACTTTATCTCTGCTTCCATTTTCCTCTCTTTCCTTTGTTGTCTCTCGAGTGAATTTTAGATTACAAGTCCACTGGAACAGATCGCTCTCCTCTTATTACTTGTTCATTGCCATGTACACAGAAATTGCAAAAACAACATTCTCTCTCACCATTTCTTGTATCAGACAATTAGCACTGCAGATTTTAACAACTACAACAGAAGAAAAATTCTCTCAACCAACACCAGAATCCTAAAAATACAAGGACAGTCTAAAGAAAGTTTATGTTGTATTGACAGAACTGTAGAATAACCTCAATAAATCCAGAATAAAAGTAGCAAATCTACAGCACAGTTACAAGCTGTTTCAATTCCACTGTAGCTTAAGACATGTTCAGACAATGGAAGAAGTCATACCAGCCATATCTGACAGAGTTTGACCAAATAACCCACCTTTAACGGTAAAGCATACCTTTAACCCCTGGGGACTGGGGGATAAAAATAGGCCCTCATTTTGGCTGTACTTGTCGTAAGAGGCGACTAAACAGCCACTGGGTAGATGGGACTTGTCAGCCTGGGAAGGCAGCTCATCTGAGAGAAGGAAAACTCTGATCCCAAACCTCCACTGCCTTGTGGCTACATCCAGTTATGGAAAAGGCTTCAGGAGTCAACCTCGAGGCAAAATCCGGAGCCAGAGTACCTGAGGCAGTTCATAGCTGAACACAGTCACGTTCTGGCAACTCCTGCGACGCCACTGGAACCAACCGTATTGGCTTCTGCCTTTCCATTGGACCATTTCAGCGACGTGGAGAGGGGGGATTTGCTGCATGGGTAACAGCCTATCCTCCATACCTACTTTACCCAGGCTTCACGCACTAGAGAGGACACTCGGTTCCAGAACCACTATTCAGAGCGCGATACCATAGTCTTTCAAGACTAAAGGATGCCAACAACATCAAGCATACCAATGACACACAACTCCATATTTTTGTATGACCTGCCCAGAGGCTTCATGAAAATGCTTTAAAAGCATGGGGGACAGGAAAGAACCCTGATGGTCACCACAGGCCAGGGCTGCTGGATCCCTAGCCCAGGAGCTGGATCCACAGTTCACGTGGATCCATCTGCTAGGTGAGTAAGTAAGTAGACCTTTTGGTTCTGCCTGGGTGCCATGCAAAGATCTCCTCGTTCAGTGGAGAGGGACACTCTGGGCGGTTGCATCTGCCTGAACGTCCTGTCACACGGCTTTCTGGAATGCCAGGCAGCAGACGCGACTGCCCAGAGTGTCCCTAGCCTTCGAATGAGGAGGATTTTGCATGGAGCCCAGGCAGAACACTCAGATGCAATCCGGACAGGGACTGCATTCTGGGCATACAATGGTCATGACTTTGAGTGCTGCTGCCATAGGCCAATGGCTCCTATTAGCATGTTCTGGAACTAACCCCCCCCCCCAACAACTGGAACCACTGTAGAACTGTATCTCCCAGCTCTAATCTGGTAAAATAGACCAGAAAAATACCATGATCAATGGTACTGAAGGCTGCTGAGAGGTCCAGCAGAACTAATAGGGAAACACCCTCTCTGTTCAGTTTCTATAACAGGTCATCCACCAAGGCTGGTTTCCATCCAAAAATATGGCCAGTAACCAGATTGAAAAGGATTCAAATAATCACTTTCATACAGGAGTTGCATCATCATTACATGCTTGATCACCCTGCCCAAGAATGGCAAAATTGTGACCGGTCAATAATGACCTAACATATTGGGATCAAGACAGGGTTTTTTTTTGTTTTTTTTAAAAAAGGTTTTGTAAAGTGGTCAGGCCACTGCCAACTTACACCATTTCTGTTCAATATTATATGTATACAATAGGGATCAAATGCGTAACCCTGAGGCCTGGGCAGAAATGGGTTAAAACAGATTGGGAATATTCTTTCAGCTAAAGAAACAGAATTAGGAAGATGGAATACCACATTTTAAAAATAAATAATGATCTTAAATAACTGGAGGGGGGACAAATTTGATCAGTACTCCTATTTCAATCAATCAGAAACACAATTTTTCCCACCAAGGCATCAGGTGGGCTGCTATGAGATACAGGATGCTGAGCCCTGGGCCTGATCCAGCAGGGCTCTTCTTATGTTCTTATGAAATTCAACAAAAATAGGTAGCTCACTCTTGGAAGTGCAAGACAAAGCTACTGTGCTCATATGCTTCGGGAATCACTGATTTATTAGTGTAATTTCTTGCTTAACATCAACCAGGGTTAAATGAACTTAATGTCCCTGTCACTGGCGCTGCTAGGGGGGTCCGGGCTGCACCAGGTGACACGCCAGGGGGGTGACGTGCCCTGGGGGAGGACACACCAACTTCGCGGCATTGGGAGCTACCCCATCATGCCATACACCATGCATCCTGGATGCAGGATGCCCAGTGGAGTGCAATGCAAAACACATAATTGAAATCGCTCCTTTCATTCAAAAGTTACGGCAAAAAAACCAGAAAGAAAAAATGAATGCATCCCTATGGAAAGTGAAAGTGAGCCATATCGCGCATTTACTCATGAGTAGGCATACCTGCCATAGTCCATGGAAAGGGCAGGCTGAGAGGAATCCAGTGACACCAGAATGGTCCTGATTCAATTAATGCAGCTCCCAAAAAACACCTGAGAAGTTCCCTCCCTCCTAGCTGCGAGTCTGAGACTGAAACGAAGCCACATGGCCATGTTTACTCGTGAGTAGGCGGACTTGCCTCAGTCTGTTGGAAAGGGCAGACAGAGAGGACTCCAAGGAAGTCAGAATGGTCCTCATCCAATGAATGCAGCCCCCAAAACACATGAGAAGGAGGTCCTTCCCTCCCTTCCAGCTGCAGTCTATTGAGCTCTATGAAAAGCAAACTCAGTCACCTGGTCGCATTTACTCATGAGTAGGCAGACATGCCTTGCCTTTCGGTCAGCCCAGGCAAAGGGGAATGTTAGACCACCAGAAGGGTCCTGATCCGATGGAACTGGAGCACAAATGCTCCAGAAGGAGCCCCCCCCCCCCACTAAGAAGGACAAAAAAGAGGCTTCAACTGGTAAGAGGAAAGTTTTCTATTTTGCACTTGCAAAGCCAGGTGGGTCTTTATATGGATATGCCTGAAATAGAAGAACTTTAAACTGGGCACTGGGGAGGGCTGGAAATCTCACTGATACTTTTTTTTGGGGGGGGGGGGTTATTGCAGGCAGACTACAGAGTAAGCTCCATTGACCACTATGGGACTTACTTCTGAGTAGACATGCACAGACTTGGACTCACAGGCTGCAATCCTACCCACACTTTCCTGACAGTAAGCCCCACTGACCACTATGGAACTTACTTCAGAGTAGATATGCAAAGGCTTGGGCTCACAGGCTGAAATCCTACCCACACTTTCCTGAGAGTAAGCCCCATTGACCACTATGGGACTTACTTCAGAGTAGATTCACTTGGTGGAACAGGACTGGGTCCCCTTATTTAATTATTTCTTTTATTTTAATTTAATTATTTATAATTATTTATTTTAATTTGCTTGATGATGTCACTTCTGGCCATGGCATCACTTCCAGTGGATCCTGGACAGATTGTCATTCTAAAAAGTGGGTCCCAGTGCTAAAAGTTTGAGAACTGCTACAATAAGGTGTTAGTAAGTTGACACAGGGGTGTGTGTGTGTGAGAGAGAGACTCTACAAGTTTTCAAAATCACTAAAATCAGAGTTTGGAAGAATAACACCATCATGTTACATATCAATCAATGCGTAAATTTCATGTAGAATGCAATGAAACAAACCACATTGAAATATCTGTGTTCTATCAAAAGGTACAGCCAAAAAAACCAGTGGGGGCAGGGCAATGGTACATCACCACGTCCACCACCTGAGGCATTGCTCCGCCCACTGCATGGGGTGATGCTCAGGCCTCCCACACTGGGTAACACGAATCCTAGTGATGCCATTGGTCTGTGGCATGCACTTCTGGTGGCTAAACTTGTAATACTTGCACCAGAAATCAACAAACTATGTAAGATGGAGTCAATCATACATATGAGCTGCATGTAATGAAAGTGTATGATATGCAACTTGATTATTTGCTACATTTTGAGCAAAATTTGGAATGACAATTATGGATTTCATTACTTAGGCAATTGTAACTTTCCTGAACCTTTCTCAAGCAAAAGAAAACAAGAAGTAAATACATTTGCATCCACATAAAACAGAATTATGTTCAAGTGTTTTAAAGATTTCAAGGCAGTGCTGGTTGTTGTTTTTTTTAATTCCCCAGTAGCTTTACAGTTTGAATAAAGGCCTCTGAATAATTTAGTAGTTTCTACCAATGAAATAATTAGCTTTATTATTCACAATTTTATGGTGCTTTCTACACTCTGAATGTTTAAAATGATTCTCGATACAAACAGTGAAGATCACATTCATTGAAAAGTTGCTGCAAGCATCACTTACCAGTGTTGCTATTCTCAGATTTTTCATCTGCCTGGCTCTCTGGAAACAACAATAAGGAATGGTAAGAACTGTGCAATCTTGGGTACCATGTGCATTCTTGTCTGCAATTCTAATTTATGGCTTTAATACAGTCTTTAATACAGATCTGCATAATATAAAGATTGTTGGTTGACTGCAACCCACTGGGGGAGTTTCAAAACCTATTGTTTGCAGCCCTTTCCCACCTTTTTGAAGGTGATGACGACATCTAAGTCCTATCCAAGCCCATCAAAAGCAGTGTGCGAATGGAAAAATGCCTGCATCTGTACTACTCTTCTCCCAGGATCAAGAGATGAGTAGTGGAGTTGGTACCTATTTTTCCAGACTTTTGTGGCCAGGCAGTCATGCTGTCAACTACATTTGAGACTATCTTGCCATGTGAATTTCTGCAAGAACAAAAGTCTTGTGCACTGTTTCTGCCAAACAGCAAGGAGTGATACAGATGAAACTGAGTACTAGAAATAGGGAGTTTTAAAGAAAGGAGACTAAAGAAACAAAACTGGCGAACCTACATTGGTGCAGAAGAGCAACAACATGATATATACAAGATGCAGAGGGAAAAGGAAGTGGTAACAGCATTGACACTACATACAGCCAGTGGAAAATAGAAAACTGATAGTGATACAGACATCATGAATACTCTCTCTCTCTCTCTCCGCCCCCCCTGCACAGGATCCCTATTCCCACTCTGCATCACTGACACACACACACACACACACACAGAGAGAGAGAGAGAGAGAGACAATTAAGCTACTATGGTCAGGTGGGAGGATTCAGTCAATGCCAGGTGTGACTAGAACCCAAAGGCATCAATCATGCATATTGTTCAGAAGGGCAGAGGTACTAGACAGGATGGCTTTTCCCCACATATTGACCAGGATGGGCCATCTCAAGCTATTATTAGGCCTTCTGGATCAGGTAGGGAGAAGCAAGAGATACAAAGAGAAATTGAATCATGATGGCCTGAGCCAGGTTGCTTCCATTTTAAATATCCTTTAACAAAGGATGAAGGCTCCCTATTCATTGCAAATCCATATTTGGAAATTAGACTCATAATTTCAATCAAAATTTCTGAACTCTTACTCTATAGCATTACAAGATAGCTGTTAGGTGGCTAAAAAATGCCATTCAAAGCATCTTTGCTCACCAGGCTATACTGTAACTAAATAATAGAAGGGGGAAGACACCCAATTTGTTCTGGGTGGCCAATTCATATTGAAATGTATGCCAGAAATGTAGAACTAGAATAATGATAAAGGCAAGAAAAAACAAGAGAAAGCAGAAATTGTTGCTTAGCAACTCGCAGTGTACATATGGTAATGTTTATATAACAAGATGCAGTTTATATTTCATGTGGAAACAAGAACAAAAATTAGGCTAGAGAAGACAAACAACAAGAGCTGTTGTTCTCCAGTCAACTAGCCACTATTTTAAAAAGATCTTCCACTTACAGGAACTACTGTACAGTAACATTTTTAATCTTAAATCTTCTAAGCAACAATGGCATTTATAATTGAATTTTGGGTAGTAAATCACAAAATAAACATTATTTAGGTACACATAGTATGCTTTGCAATTAATATAAAATCTCAAAGAGCAGAAGAGAACACAATTTAAAACAATAATTAAATCAGCAGTGCATATCAACCAGCAGAGGAAATAAACAGAACAGACCAGCTACAAATCCAGCACCTTCAAAAAGGTGCTAAATTTAAAAGAAGACTTTATAGCAGACCTAAACCGGTCAAGAACCTAACAGATCTCTACCAATAAGGCATTTCTTAACCACAAGGACACCAATGAAAAGCTTTTTTTTTTTTAAACAGTCTACCACTTATAAAGGCACTGACTGTGAGATCTCATTGCTTGATCACAATGAATAGAGAAGAACATAAAGGAGAGACATGATGCCCATAAGGAGCATTTTTACAAGTTACACAGAGGGCAAGTGACTAATTACAATGGCCAAAAGCACAATCTCTAAAAACCAGATGCTGGGGACAAAAAATGGAAAATAACTGTAGCAGAAGACTCAGGCTGGCTATTTTTTGTGTTTAGAATGCTAAACTAGCCAGAAAGTTGGTCTCACCCAGCGCTGTAATTCTTCCACCAGCAAGACCCCAAAATAAGCAAGATCTGTTCAGAGTAAGTCAGTATTTGGAAACAACATGAACATATCTGGGTTTTTTTTTTAATGCTTTCAGAATATAGAAATCATTTCATAATAATAAGTATAAACAAACAAGTGGTCGCAATACAGAAAGTTCAAATACAGATGTGTTTCTGACTCCTAAAGGGCATCAAATCATTATAGCAGACAAAGAGCAGAAAAAGTGTGTTCCAGGGGATAATACAAAATACAAATCTGCATCTTTGTTCAACAAGTTCTCATAGCTCTGATTGCTAAAAGACACCAGTATTTTTAGAGGCCTGGATTGATTCACACATTCTCACTAGAAAATGGTTATTAGTTGCAACTGAAGATATGTTTTCCCTGGTTTTATCATAAAATATTTTATTATAATTGTTGTTTGAATAAAATTAAGAGATTTATAGTTTTAAATTTCAAAAAGCAAACGAACAGTACAATTTCATGCACCAAGACATACGTGATGTATTTTTATTTTTTTACACTAGTAAAAGAAAGTTTAGATCCTATAATCTTCAATACTTTCTGAAAAATGGGAAAAAAATTTTCTCACTCTAAGAATACTTCAAGATTCCTAGAAATGTTACATTTCTGTGGGAGGAATCAGTACACTAGTTACTACATCTGTATTTCAGCTAGCGTAGTGATTTTCAACCTTTTTCATCGCAAGACACACTGACAAGGCGCTAAAATGGTCAGGCTTCAGTTTTTTGACAATTGATAAGGCACACCATGCTACTCACAAACCCAATAGCCCAACTAATTAATGACCCTCCCAAAATCACACAGCACACCAGCAGACCATTCACAGCACAGCAATGTGCCACAGTACAGTGGTTGAAAATCACTGAGCTAGAGGGATAGAAACTTTTCTTTTAAACTAGCCTTAATACAATAGAATTTGAATTTCAAACAAATGTCTTATTTTCAATGTCTTTCTACATTCACCTATAAAAAGAATTTTACATCCACTAATAAGACCTGATTTAGATATCTGGGGGACGGACGAACAACAAAATTATTTTTAGGATAGTTACATCATAATAATTTGATGTTTCTTATAAGCTTAGTTCAACTATAATACATAGGACTATGAAAAAAATTGACACTAACATTTTGCTGTTTCACAGTCTATTTTAATATACAATGAACCCCTATTTTACAATGGATTAACTTTACAATCAAATTACTTTACAATGGACTCCATGTTACTATGTAAAACAAGGTTCACTATACAATAAAATATTCAGTCTATGATGGGCTCACAACTGCTGCCTAAACAACCTCATGTGTGATAGACAAGCCTATCCGTGATACAAATGCAAGTAGCAATATTTGGCAGCATCTCAGCCAATGTTACAATGGTTTTTAATACTGTGACTTTATGTATGGAGGGAGGAATAAAGCCAATGAGAATGCTGATGTGAATGCAAGCCTTTTAGGTAGTATCGCAGTCAGTAGCAACACTTTAATCATTGTGACTGCATGTATTTAGGGAAGGAAATAGCCTTGTAATTGTGTTTTATAATTACACCACAATGTGAACAGATAACCATGACCCCTAAAGAGTGCAAAAGGCACCCGTTGAATAATCTTTCAGAGAGGGAAATAGCTTAGTTCTAAGGCAGAAACTTCAGCTTCCAAGATCTTTTGGACAATTACCCCAAAACAATATGTTATTGGGTTCACATTACAATATTTTTATAATACAATTGTGTCTCCAGAACAGATTGCCATGGAAAACTGGTGATCCACCAGACATTGAAGTCATGATGCTGAAAACTACTGGGTCATTTCAAAATTATCTTTCTATTTGCTCAAAAGAAATCCTGCTTTTAATTTTCAATAAGACAGCAGTTGATTACTTGTCATCTGTTTGCATTGGTTGTACAGAAGCTGTCAAAAATGGTGCCCCCCCCCCACTGAAAAAAATCATGAAGATAGCAGTACACTATCCCAATCTTTGCAAAATTATATCCACACCCGACAGAATAAGCACTATTTATTTTTCACATTTTTTTATACCACTCTGCCTTCAAGGAGCTCAAGATGGCATAAATAGTTCTTTCCCTGTTTGTCCTCACAACTCTGTGAGATGGGTGAGGCTGAGGGATAGTGACTTGCCCAAAGCCACCCAGGAAGCTTCATGCCTGAGTGAGGATCTGAATCTGGATCTTCAAGATCTCTGTTCAGCTCCAGAACCAATACACCATATTGGCTTATGCCAATGGTACTAACTATGCATAATGATAGTCACTTCCAAGCAAACGTGCACAGGGGTGGCATGTAAAGTCACTGAAAAGAATTTCCTTAAACTGTTTAGGACTTAAGGATAGGTTCTAGTCTTCATGACCAAGGGGCAATACAGTCTCCATGTGCCCAGTATAGGCCTGTAGCTAACATTCCTTGCTAGGCAGAGCTACCACCACTATGCTCTATAAGGAGTCTACACCAGTGCATGGACCCCATCTGCAGTGAGGCAGTGTTATGACTCATCATCATACCGCCACCAGATCTTTGTTATTGATGTCATCACATCGCCAAACTTCCAGGTTGCCGAGCTCCATGCTGCATGGAGCTCAGCTGAGAGGTGCACGGCTGGTTGGCCGTGGAAACATGCTCTAAAAATCCTTAGAGGAAACATTGGCAACCACATTTCCAGGCATGCTTTGTCAGAACTCAAATGAACTAGGACTGCCATCTTGCCAATGCTGGGACAAAATGAGCTTATTATTAAGTGTTTGAGGCAATAAGCATCTGTAGATTTCTTGCTTGTCTAATTTTGCAGAAGTAGGATTGGCAGAATGTAGTATGTTGTATGTGCATGCATGCATATGTTCTGTCTCTGGCAGTACCAGAAATGCAAAGCCCAAGGCTCAATATACAATCCAGAGCTCCTCGTAAGCCTAGCAGGATGCATGCCTTATGCAAGGAGAGGATGGTGAGCAGTGACTGAGAAAAAAGAACTCACAACTTCTCTGAGACATGGTGGTAAGTTCCAGTTCAGAAAATCCTCTCTCCAGTAAGGCCAGAAGGAGAAGGCAACAGGAGCCAATGAAAAGACATTTACAGTGAAGTGCACACCCCTAAGTGTTTAAAAAGCAAGGAAATGGAGAAATGTGGCAAAGATCCAAAAACAGCTGTCTCTCTTCTGCCCTGGGATACTGTGTGCATCTATTAGCCAGCATTGGAGAGAGAGAGAACAAGCAAGTGAGCAAAATGAGCCTAATTTGCTAAATAAAACTTCAGCAGAATAGCTTTCCCCTTCACTATGAATCAAAAAGTGCCTTTCATACTTTATCACTGACTGGGCCTGAACTTCTCCTAAAAAAAGAAATAAGACCTCCAGGAAGGGACTGCACAATTCACTGCAATTGGGGAACGGGCATCCAAAACCACAGTCCCAGTTTGGCTTTGTGTCTATAACGAGCAGGGCCTGATCTGTAGTGATTCCAGAACTATAAAATGCTTTCCTTCAGGAGGTTCTCTTGCTCGCTTTCAGAAGTCAGAAAGAACAATCCTACTTCTGCTGTTACTACTTGTTTTATTTTTGTGCTTCTAAATAATTTGTGCTTTTTTTAATCTCAGGATGCAATCGTAACCAACTTTCCAGCACCAAGTTAAGGGCAATGTAGCTCTGAGGTAAGGGAACAAACATTCCCTTACCTTGAGGAGGCCTCTGTGACTGCCACCCAACTGCAAGGTGCAGCACACAGCCCATTGGCCTAGCTATGCCAGTGCTGACAAGCTGGATAGGATTTGGACCTTAGTTTTATTGTATTCTGTAAGCTCAGTATGGACCTTTGTTAAAAAGGTAGTACATAAAATTACATACCTCATCTAGTCTTTCCCTTCCTCTGGAGCTAGAAGCTATGAATGTTATGAATAAAAGAAAATTGTAGCTTAAAATTCAATACAAGCTGTGCAGTTTTCTCTGATGAAGATGTCCATTAAACTCAGTTTCTGTTACCAAAATATTTGTTTCAAAATAAAAAATTTCAGTTTCAAGTTTTGAATTTCAGACAGTGGTCAATTTTTTGCTCTGAGGTTTTGTTTTTTGTTATTGTTGTTTTGTCTTGTCATAAGTAAGACAGGCAGCTAGAAACACAGCTAAATGCAAAGCTGAGACAAACAGATAAAGTTTGGAAGCCTAACTTCAGCTTAGTTAGCATCCATGGAAATATCTAGTTTGGCAGGACTTCAGTTAACAGAACACTTTTCCATCTAACACTTTTCCATCTAACTTACCCATGGAACTCTCGGTAAACACAGTTAACGTCTGTCCTCCCACACTTTGCAAAAGAAAAGGATGTTCTCGAGGTGCACTGAAAGAAGATGGCTTTCCACCATCATCAATATTTGCGAGATCTTCATTCAGAGTGAACGATACCTGACAATCACAAATATCATTATTTATTACCCAAAAAAACCACAATTGTCAACTGCTTTCAGCTATTTACAACAAGGAAAGAAATCTGATGAGAAAAAAGTCTTGTGTCCTCCATACATATAATAGGGTTGGGAAAGACCTCTGCCTGAGACCATGGGGAGTCGACCACTTTGTCAATTAAGTAAACCAGTGATTTTTCAACCACTGTGCCATGGCACACTGGTGTGCTGAGGGAGTTTGGGGCAGTTGCGTGCCTGCCATAGACTTCCCTGGGGCAAATGCCCCAGGCGCCGGCTGCTAGGACCCCGCGGAAGCCTCTCTGAGGCTCCCAATGGGGGCAGAAACTATGCTTCCAGTTTGCCGTAAGCACAGTTTATAGCGCCGGGGAATCTCACAGAGGTTTCCCCGGCATGGAAGGAGGTTGCGTGAGGCTCCATGAGCCTCTGGTGAGTAGGTGGGTGGATTTCTGGGGGGCAGCAGTGATAGCCTGTGGGGGGCACCATCGCGGAGCTTTGCCCCGGGCGCAGGGCTGTGGAAGTCTGTGGTTGGTTTGGGGTCCCACCTAGCTGAAATCTGTCAATCATTGCCAGCCACTAGGATCTCTATTTACAATGATTAGTAGTGCAAACTACTTCCTCTTGCCAGAAGAGACATATTGTTTCAGCTTATTTGCCTCACTGCTTTATTCCCAAGCCTGAGAGAAACTTCAGGTGGCTCAGCAGTGCCAAGCTTCCTGTCCAAACAAGGAGAAGTAGAGTTATTTAATATACACCAACCAAAGTCAAGAAATGCATGAGTGGCAGGCAAGCAGACCAACCAAAAACCCCAAAAGAGGCACAGTTGCGGCTTTTTGGAAACATAGCGGGAGAGGGGGATATCCGTTCTTCAGTGTAGGTTGTCAAAAAATAAAATGGGGAGTCCTTTAGTTTGCTAGTGGGATAGGCTCTTCTGTTCCAAACCATGGCTAGAAATAGTTTCTCTTTTTACTTGCTGACTTTGGGAATACAGTTAATTCCCTTAGGGAAAAACTTTGGGGAGCTAAAATCAAAAAAGAGAACAAAGTTGAAAAGGTCAAACTGACAAAAAGTTGTAGACTGGACAAAAATCTTGCCAATTTAATTCTACAAAGTTTGTCACTGTTGAGTAAAAAAAGTGAAAAGTCTTTCCAGTCACTTGATGTATCTCCCCTGGACTGGGTGAGAGATCTGTTTGTGTGAAGTGCATGAGAGTCAGCAGAACAAACTGTTACATAAAAAGACGAGCTGACAGAATTCAGAAATAAGAAAATGCCATGCCTTGTCTAGACTTTTCAGGCATGCTGTTATGGTGGCTCTTCTTAAAGCACTGGTCCCCAACCTGTGAGACCTTGAGAAATGATCTGCAAGATCACAAAAAAAAAGATCACCTTCTATCACTTCAAGCATCTTGGTAAGCGAGCGATCTCCTACAGACCACCAGAGAGGGTAGAGAACAGACTGACTGTAGACGTCAATGAAGTGTCAGCTGCAGCTGTGAGCAGTCCATTCTATGATATCTCTGGTAATCTGTGGGGGGGGGCACTCGCCTGGGAGATGCTTCCTCATGGACCACCACAGAGAGTAGAGAACGGACCACCTGCAGCCACGGCCAGTAACAAAAGCAGTAACCCAGAAATCTTCTCTAAAAATAATAAATCTCTAATAAATATTCTCAAATTATTACAAATTTAATTGTATATTTTGTGGGCAGGGAGAACAGTGTGGTCCACAATAATTCCAATTTTTGCCTCAGTGGTCTGCAAGCTCCTAAAGGTTGGGAGCCACTATCTTAAAGGGAAATTTGTATCAGCCAACTATAGTCCTTGGCCTTGCCTCCACGAGCAGCCAGCACTATGCTCCCCCATGTTCACCTTGGCTGTGCATCAAGGGGAAGGGGGAACGCGTGTGGCTGCCAACAGTTGCTCTCTAACACAACTCTGGGCACTCCCAACTTGAATGAAAGTTTTGGTCAAGCAGAGGAGTTCAAATTAGCATATGTGAAGATCAGTCTCTTTTCTACACCGCTTTTCCCAGGTTCCCCCCACACCTCTGCCTTCAGATCTGCTTTCTGACTTTAGGACCCATCTAGGGATTTTTCCCTTGGCCCCTCATGTCAGTTTCTCTAAGGTGCCTCCACTCTCTTTCATCAGTATTTTTTCCTCTTTTTTGCATTGGCTACTCCTGTTTCAGATGCTACATTTCCTCAAGATAAGCAAATCAGCAAACTACAATTTCAACAAGAAAACATATGACAATTCAATATCAGCTTCCTTTATCAGAAAACCATCTACATTACATTTGCTACTGCCAATACATATATGAAAACACATTTCTTTTTTTCTCGTTAATCATCATGTACATTGCAGGAGTGTTTTATGTTGGCGCCCAACATAACAGGAGTCCAGTGTTGCACCCGATGCTGCAACATTGTTGAAGTGAAGCAAGCAGTGCCCAGATCAGCAAATGAGATGGAAAGCCAGCCAAAGACTTAGGCCAGGGGTGCCCAAACCCCGGCCCGGGGGTCACTTGCGGCCCTCAGGGACTCACAATCTGGCCCGCAGGGAGCCCCCAGTCTCCAATGAGCATCTGGCCCTCCGGAGACTTGCTGAAGCCGATGCTGGCCTGATGCAACTGCTCTCAGTGTGAAGATGACTGTTTGACCTCTTGCATGAGCTGTGGGACAAGGGTTCCCTCCACTGCTTGCCGTTTCACATCTGTGATGTAGCAGTGGCAGTGAAGGAAAGGCTAGCCTTGCTTTGTGCAAGGATTTTCGTAGGCCATGAGCTATTGCAAGACCTTCATTCATTCATACAAGTTCCATCTCTAATATATTCATTTATGTAAATTTATTCAAATTTGAAATGTAAATTAATTCGGCCCACAACACAATGTCAGAGAGATGATGTGGCCCTGCTGCCAAAAAGTTTGGACACCCCTGACTTAGGCGAAGGATATAATACATTTTTAAAAGAGTGTTTTATGTCATGAACTGGTATACTCCGATGCAAAAGAAAAAAAAGTCTCATACTGTTTGCATTTTATTTACTTACTTCTGTTCTTCCTTGATTTCTGTAAAATAACAAAAGAATAGAATGTGTTAATGCTCAAAACTTTTCCATAATAATCAAAATATTCTTGATGTCAGTACTGTAGAAGCAAGCAGTAAAACAAACATAAGGTTCACAAAAGAAATAATATATATACTAAAGAGGAGAAGACAGGTAGGATTTAGTAATGGAGATGAACTTGGCGCTAGACTATTATAAATAAATGCAGGTTATAAATGCAACATAAGGCTATTATAAAGATGCTTTCAGTTGCACAGACCCAAAGAATATCATGCTGAAACAGGATAAAGTTGTATTGCCTATTCAGTATTACATAGAATAGTACTATTCAGTTTAGGTTAACAGTGGACAGAGTAAAGGCAGAGCTGCTTAATTGTTCAATACGCATTCTCCCAAATTAGGTTCAGTGGAAACTCCTTTACTTTTGTATGCGGATGATATGGCCTTGATATCCCGCACTAAAATAGGATTACGGAGACTGGTTAACGCCTGTATAGAATATTTTACCAACAACGCCCTGCAGTTAAACTATGATAAGTCCAAGATTGTGGTGTTTGGGCACTCTTGGAAACCGCAGTCTTGGCTTTTTAGTGGTAAAGCAGTACAACAAGTCAAGGAATTCCAGTGTCTTGGTCTCCGGTTCCACTACCAGCACTCTTGGTCTTCCCATCGCCTCACAGTAATGAACTCATCCAAATTAGTTGTCCAGGCTATAACCCGCTTTTTCTTTTCTTGGGGTAACTCATTTATTCCAGCTGCTCTCCAAGCTTTTAATGCTAAAGTTACACCTCAAATTTTGTATGGCATTCCTATATGGATGCCAGCATTAAATGATTTGATTGAAAAGATCCATTCAAATTTTCTATACAAAATCTTAGGTGTTCCGCATTGCGTTCCCTATGCGGCACTCTGCCTGGAGACAGGCCAATATAGGCTGGAGTTTCTAGCATGGTCCCGTTTCTTAAAATACTGGGCCAAAGTGTGCTTCAGGGCTGATCAAAACCCATTGTTAAAAGGGATACTGACTGACCCACTGTTATCTCCCTGCTTAGCTCTCTTCTATAAGAAAATCAGACAAATGGGCCTCGAGGCAGATCTACAAGGAGCTGCTACACCTGAGGTTTCTATTAGGCTCCTGATAACAAGATTAAATGATATAGAAAGGCAAGAGATTTTGGGTGCAGCACAAAAAAAATGTTCGCCCCTGAATTTCCACCTAAGTAATACATTTGGTCAACAACCAAAGTATCTGACCTTCTTAGAGTGCCCCTTCGCAAGGAGGGCTTTTACATTAGCTCGCTGCAATGTGTTGCCTTCTAAAGACCTACTTGGCAGGTTTAGAAATGCCCCGAAGGAAGAATGAGTCTGTAACTGTGGCCTTAGAGAGGTAGACTCTCTTTTACACATTGTTTTGCACTGTGTTAGCAATCAAGTGCCCAGAGACCAGTACCTTCTCCCATTGTTAAGAACTAAAAAAGGTCTTCCTGAGAATGTTTGCCTACAATTTTTGTTGGCGGGAGATTCTAAACTCATGACCCTTCCAGTTGCGAAATTTTTACACCTGAGTAACTTGAAGAGGGCTAATCTGTTGGTCCTAAGCAACCTGGAGTTACCGCGCAAGTAAATTGTTGTGTTTTAACCTTTATCTTTATTCGCTTTTTAACATATATTTATATATTGGATTGTTTAGAGATATTATGTGTTAATTTTTATGCCTAATAAAGGTTTGATTGATTGATTGATTGATTGATTGATTGTTCTTTCGCATCTATCTTCTCTGACAAGGGAAAATGACCCAACCTAACAACTGCTGCACTAACAAGGAAGGAGAAGCATTATGGCTTAAGAGAGGCAAAGAGATGTTAAGGGAATACCTCCCTTTAAATGAATGCAAGTCTCCACAACCAATAAAGTACACACAGAGGGTACTGTGAATGTGATTTTGGAGCAACTGTGAAATCTCTGAGCATGGATAAGGTGCCAAAGCACTCAAGATAAGCAAATATTATCCCTAAATTGAAAAAAGGAGGATCCAGGAAACTACAGACTGGTCAGCTTGATGTTAATATCTGAAACCATCCTGAAACAGCTCATCAAGCAGAATGTCTTTGAGCACTAAACAATAATAGGATGATTTCCAGGAGTCAGGATGGACCAAGAACAAGTCATGCCAAACTAATTTCCTTCCTGACAGAGTGATTAGTCTAGATCAGTGTTTCTCAAACTTTTAGGGATGATCCACTGGCCAGATGATCCACTGGCCTAGATCATCACAGGAATGCCATGGACAGAATGTACCTAGATTTCAGCAATGCATTTGACCATGTTCCCCATGATATCCTTGTGGATAAAAGGGAAAACGTGGGCTAGTAGATACATTGTATTAATGTAGGGTAGGTTCAAAACTGGCTGAACAACCATTCCCAGTGAGTTCTAGTAAATGACTCCAAATCAAGTATCAAGAGGGATGCCATAGGACTCTGTCTTGGTCCCTCAACATTTATTTTAATGACCTGGATGATGGGGTAGTTATCAGTTATCAAATTTGCAGATGACATAAAGCTAGGGGGAGGCCGTAGCTTAAAACTCTGGAAGACAGAATCAGGAAAATGATCTTGATGGCTTCAGTGCCTGGGCCTAAACCAACAAGATGATGTCTAATGGAGACAAATGTATCATGTAAATAGGAACACAAGAATCAGCGGCACAAAGTACAGGATGGGAGAGACCTCACTTGGCAGCACCATATGAAAAAAGGATCTAAGTCCTTTGCTTAGATACATTAACAGAGCATGTTAATGCATGCATTAACATCGCTCTGTTAATGTATCTAAGCAAAGGACTTAGATGCATGCATTAACATCCCATTAATGCTGGGATGCATTAACAGAGGCGAAAGAGTCCAGATCATGAGAAGTAATCATTCCATTCTATTCCGTTCTAATCAGGCGTCACTTTGGAAGACTGCCTCCTGTTTTTGGCACCACATTTCAAAGAGGACAGTGATAAGCTGGAATGAGTTCAAACCAGGGCAACGAAGATGGGTGAGAAAAGACTAAGGAGAGAGACAATAGCCATTGTCAAGTAACTGACGGGTTGTCAGGCAAAATGAAGGACTGACTTTCTGTGGTCCCTGTGGGCAAGACTGGAACCAATGGGTTGAAATTTTACGGAAGGAGATTGTGACTATACTTGAGGCCCATTTTCCTAACTGTAAGAACGGTTCTCTGTAAACCGCTTTGTGAACTTTTTGTTGAAAAGCGGTATATAAATACTGTTGTTGTTGTAAGAACTGTCTGGCACCGGAACAGTCTGCCATGTGCAGTTATGGTCTCTCCTTCACTGGAGATTTTCAAGCAGAGGCTGGGCAACCACCTGCCAGGGATGCCATAGAAGCTGCCTACTCTGAATAGAGTCTGGACTTGATCAAGGTCTCTTCCAACTCTAATGTTCTATTATTCAACTTTTGTCAGATATGGATTGTGGGAACAGTATCTTGTCAAGGCGTCATCACTACATTGCAAAGCATTGATTGACTCTTACCATGCTCTTCTCATATGGGGGTGTTATCAGCATGCTACCCTATGACTGGTACATGAGTTCCCAAACTTTACAAAATTCTCGGCTTACCGCATTGCGTTCCCTACACAGCACTCTGCCTGGAATCAGGTCAACACAGACTGGAGTTACATGCATGGTCCAGTTTTTTAAAATACTGGACCAAAGTCTTCTTCAGGGCTGATCACGACTTGCTGCTAAAGGGGCTGTTGACTGATCCAACGTTAACCCCTTGCCTAGCACTATTTCATAAAAAAAACTCAACAGATGGGCCTTGAGGTCGATCTACAAGGAGCTCCCTCTCCAGAGGTTATCACCAGACTTGTGAAAACCAGACTATATGATATGGAAAGGCAAGAGATTCCAAGTGCAGCACAGAAAAAATGCTCCCCTCTGAATTTTCATGTTAAAATTACAAGTGGTCAACAACCAAAATATCTGTCCCTCCTAGTGCATCCCCTGGAGAGAAGGGCCTTTACCTTGGCACGTTGTAACGTGACCCCCTCTAATGACTTACATGGCAGATTTAGAAACACCTCCTGGGAAGATTGTTTATGTAGCTGCAATTTAGGTGAAGTAGAATCATCCACCCACATTATGTTGCACTGTCCCAGATATCAAGCATTCAGACAGCAATTTCTCTCTCCCTTGCTCCATGCTAAAACAGGGCATTCTGAAAAAGCTATAATTCAATTCCTTCTAACAGGTGATGTAGAGCATACAACCCTCTCAGTCGCACAGTTCCTAAACTTGAGTAATTTGAATCGAGCCAAGCTTTCTGTAGCAAGTAATCACTGAACACATTACATCTTTGGCAATATCTGCAGAGTAACTGATTGTTTTGTTTTTTTAATACTACATGTTTGTATGTAAAATGTATTGTACGTTTGTATCTGTGTGTACACGCAGGTATGCACATATACATATAATTGTGTATTACTTAGGTTTATATTCTCTCTACGGTTTCCGTACAGAGTCTTCACCTACCTAATGTTTATGCCTAATAAAGGTTGACTTGACTTCACTGGTACATGCTGGTGGCAACATACATGCTGGGGGAGGGGCTGACAGGTTTGTGCATCACTGAGGTTTTTTAAGCTCTTCTTTGCTCCTTCCTCTTTGTGCTCTTTTACAAGATTCCTCAGCCCAACTACATAGGACTTTAAAAACATTTTTAAATTTCCCCAAGAGGTAGTAGATTGCATGTTTAGAAAATTTTGTACTATTTCCTCCCCTACTACTACATGTTTGCACCACTTCCCCTCAGAAAACCCTGAATGAGAAAACAAAAAACCAACACTTCTTACTTGGCAATTCTTAACTTCCCTACTTCTCCTCTTCCTGAAGCTTTATTCCACTGCTGAGATAAGTATTTTGGAACCTAAATGAAATGGAAGAATAAAGCAAAATATGGAACAAGTACAGAAAAAATATTTGAAATTCTCTCTTCCTCTCTCAGAATGAACTTCCTTTAGGATGAAAAATAAAGCAATTAAAACAATCACAGGGACCAATCCTATCCAACTTTCCAGTTTTAACGGCAGCAGCAGTGCAGTTCCAAGGTAAGGGAACAATCTTCTCTCACCTTGAGGAGGCCTCTGTGACTGCCCCTCTCCCACCACAGGATGCAGTGCATGCCCCACTGGCACAGCTGCATCGGAGCTGGAAAGTTGGATAGGATTTGGCCCAAAATATAGACTGCTATCTTAATAAGTTTAAAAAGGATAGATTCGCATTAAAATATAATCACGCTTATTTATTTCAAGCACAAATGGTTACAGTTTTACAAATTAAAAGGAAAAACCCAAATATCTGTTGCAACAAGGTTGTCATAAAATTAACTACAAGTCAGAAAAAAAATTATCTATTTTTTTTATTGACATTTCCATTATAATTATAAAGATAAGATACCCCACCAACTAGCATTCACAACCCTGTGGCAACTGATCATTCTCAAGAATTGCTTCCAGGCCTCACATCACATTGTATAATTTCACACTGAAAATTGGTAATATGTATCCTAGCTCTATAAGGTCTTCACCACCCAAATCAACTTAGCACAAAAGAATACAAGTCCATGCAGAGTCTTCTAGTATTCCAAGTGCAGCATGTTCACTTGGCAGAGGCAGCACGCCATTTTCAAACTGGTGGAGAGCTCGGCAAACAAAATAGCTGATTTTCAAGATTCACTTTCTCGATTTTTATCTTTGGAAGATATGCTTCCCTAAGGAGTTTCTACCATATGCTGTCTAAAGACAAAATGCCTATCCCTTCTTTTCATTTATTTTAATCATATACAGATATTATTATAGCACTATCGATATACATGGCAAATACTTTTAACAATAATTTAACTTGAAATATAGATACACGCACTACAGTACCCAGTAAGAAATGCTTGTGTAGCCTCTTAAAATAATTTTTAAAAAGAATCCAGATCATAAATCTGGAAACTGACTACACCCATAGTGGAAGAGGGAAGATAGAGTGTGATTACTCACTGGTGAACAAAATACTATGAGCACATGTTCAGAGGCACTCTCACTCATACTATTTGCCTCTGAAGCTGATCTCAGAGTTCTGGAAGGTTATATGGAGACAGGCAGTCCTTAAGGGCCTTTTGTGTACTGTACTCAATAGACTTCTGGCAAAGTACCAGGGACTTTTAATCCTCCAAAGCTCTGCACTGCTGCTTCCTAATACAATACCTTCCATCATCTGCATCATTGGAGATTATGGTACTCAGGATCAGAGCCTGACTCTGGCAGAACTACATGATTCATATGAGTTAGCAGCTACCACATTTTGCAAATAAATGTATGATCATTGATCAACTCTGCTTTTTCTCAATACTGATATCCACCACCATCACCTCCACTATCTACAGAGTCTTATTCTTCTATCCCTTTAATCCTGGAACACCTGCCATTCCCTCCTATATGATGGTGATTGTTCTTCATATTCCTCCTCAAAATCTAATTTTTCTATGAAGCCTTTAGCTTAACCCACCAGTATTTATTCCTTACTAAAACTAAGTACATAAAGCTCTGAGTCTAAGTTACCTGAAGTAAGCAGGTCCACGTTACCCAGAGGACTGCCTGCATCCATATATTCCTGCCCAGGCCCTAAGATCTTCATCCTGGACTCTACTCCCTGATCCACCACCAGGACCTTTACCACTCTGGCATCATGGCTAGGGAAATACTATCTGAGGAGGTCTGTAAAGATGCTGAAAACCTTCTTCTTCTGCTCAGCTTTTGATTGGCTTTATCCTTGTTCTACTGTGTTACAGTTTTTTGGCTGCTGACTTTATCACTGCTGGTCATTTATTGTTTTAGGTGTGGATGTTTTATCCTTTGTAAACTGTTTCGTGTAAAGTTTCTTAAAAAGAGCTGTACATAAATTTTATGAATAAGCAAAGAAACAAACTGAAGAGGCCTTTTGGATCATACCAAGGTCTAACAACATCCTGCTTCTCACAGCCACTCTCTGGTAAGTCCATAAGCACAGCATGAGAGCAACAGCCCTCCCCTATTGTTTGTATCCAGTTTCTGATATTTATTCACGCTTTTGAGCATGGAAATTCTATTTCCCCTCTATGGTTAACAGCCATTAATAGGCCATGGAGGACTGGCTTATTTTGCTCAAATCATACAGTGGGGGGGAAGCATGTATACTCACATCTTGCACCCCCAGCACACTGATCTACAACCATATAATCATGATGGGGAGAAACGGTCAGAACCACCCTCACTGTACAACTTAAATACTATATTAAAATAGTATTTTAAATCATATACAAAGAACAGTTTGGAAGTTCCAACCCCAACATCATTATGTGGTTTCAGGACTGCATGCTCAACTTACTGCTTACTCACTTACAACTTTCTACATTAGTATTGCTAATATGTTGGGCTGGAGCCTCCAGAAAACCGTATCAATCTCCAGATGACTCTGAAAGCAATCCTGGAGATTTTAATAGGTTCTCCAAGCATTTCCAACATTATATCAAGTTGGGAAAAATTATCCAGGAGTAGTAGCTTAGGTCAGAACTGGCAAACCTAGGAATAACTTTATCATGCATTCCAGCAGGCAGCCCTCTAAGACAGGAAGCAACTAAGCCAGTGGCTGTCTCTTACTCTTGCAGCAGTGAATTCCACAGACTGGCTATGACTTGTGTGCAGGGTGACCAGACGTCCTCTTTTCCCAGGACATGTCCCCTATTTCAGCCTTGTGTCCTGGAAAGGAACCTACATGTCCTCCTTTTCCCTGTGAGTGGACCACTGCAGGCAGTGCACAGCCTTCTTGTAATTGATAAGAATCTGTAATACAGTTTTTAATTTAATAATAAGTAATATAGTGTTAAATTAGCCACACGAAATCAATATATGCGTTTTTTAGCTTTGATCATGTGCTACATTCTTCTTGGATAGACTGTATTTTGGCGCGTCTTGTCCTCTTTTGCAGTGATTATGACCTCTGGTCACCCTGTTTGCTTGGGGGGCGGGAGTGGAAATAGTTTTCTCCACTCTGACTCTCCTGCCGGTCCCTCCAGTGGGTCACTGAGCCCCTGCTCACAGGGTCAGAGGCACTTTTTGCAAGCGGTGCCCCTCTTTGGCTGAGCAGAGGGAGAGTGGGGGCCCTCCCCCCCCCGCAGTCCTCACTCCCTTTCCCCACTCTGAGAGCCCAGTCCTGGGCAGGTCTACTCAGAAGTCAGTCCCCCTGGAGTCAGTGGGGCTTCCTCCCAGGAAAGCGTGGCTCGGAGTGCAGCCTTCCAGCCCAGTCCTGCGCCTTCCTTCTCAGCCCCCCCCCCGGGCTGCACAGCGCCACGCACGGCTGCGGGGGGAGCCCCGGCTGCAGAGCCTGCCGGCTCTCACCTTGACCAGCCACATGCCGGTGTTCTGCTTGGCCCCGGTCAGGTCCAGCTCCCCCTTCTCGCCCATGATGGCAGCCTCCACAGTCGCCGGGGAATGGCAGCCACCCGAACAGCAATCACTACTACACTCAGTTCTACGGAAGCCTCTAGCGGCCAAGAGTCCTCAGCGTCCCAAACGCCTGCCCTGCTGGAATGCTCCTTCCGGCAGCCAGCAACCCACTCAGGCCTGAGCAGCGCAGGCTCCCAATTCACTCAGCTGGATTCTGTTGTGCTCATTGGCGCCGCCTGTGGTTGGGTGGCACACCTGCAGATCACCGCACTTGCCAGCTGCATCACAACACTTGTGATCTGCAGTGTTGGGTATCTTTATATATAAACGTATCAAGCAGTGTTTCTCAAACTGTGGGTTGGGACCCACTAGGTGGGTCCCCATTCACTTCAATATTTTCTTTTTAATGTGTTAGACTTGATGCTACCATGGCATGTGACTGCATTTGGGGAAATGTTACAGACCTGCACTTTTAACAGGCTACTATGTATTTTCTTTTAACAATGACAGTCAAAGGGACTTACTTCAGGGGAAGTGTGGGGAGGACTGCAGCCTAGGATTGTTACAAATTTTCCTGCTTGATGATGGCGCTTCTGGTCGTGACATCACTTCCGGTGGGAACGGACAGATTCTGACAGACAAAAAGTGGGTCCCGGTGCTAAATGTGTGAGAACCACTGATATAAAGTGTTGGATACATTATGTTAATACTGTTATGTATTATGTACATAATGTACATACATAAACGTATTATCTGTTGGCATCCTTCAGTCTCGGAAGACTATGGTGTCACGCTCTGAATGGTGGTTCTGGAACAGAGTGTCTCCAGTGCACGAAGCCCGGGTAAAGTAGGTATAGAGGATAGGCTGTTACCCATGCAGCAAATCCCCCCTCTCCATGTCACTCAAATGGTCCAATGGAAAGGCAGAGGCCAATACGGTTGGTTCCAGCGGTGTCGCAGGAGTTGCCAGAACGTGACTGTGTTCAGCCATGAACTGCCTCAGGGACTCTGGCTCCTGATTTTGCCTAGAGGTTGACTCCTGAAGCCTTTTCCATAACTGGATGTAGCCACAAGGCAGTGGAGGTTTGGGAGCAGAGTTTTCCTTTTCTCAGATGAGCTGCCTTCCCAGGCTGACGAGTCCCATCTACCCGGTGGCTGTTTAGTCGCCTCTTACGACAAGTACAGCCAAACTGAGGGCCTGCTGGCCGAGGAGCCGCGCTCCGGGTCCGGCTCCGGCTCCTCCATAGCGGTGGGCGCAGCTGCAGCGCCGGCATCTCTTTTATACATATTATACATATGTATGTATATGTATGTATTGGCAACCTTCAGTCTCGAAAGACTATGGTATCGCGCTCTGAAAGGTGGTTCTGGCACAGCATCTAGTGTGGCTGAAAAGGCCAATCCGGGAGTGACAATCCCTTCCACACTGAGAGCAAGTGCAGTCTGTCCCTGGTCTGTCTCCCTGGCTATGGGCCTTCCTTCTTTGCCTCTTAGCCTCAGACTGTTGGCAAAGTGTCTCTTCAAACTGGGAAAGGCCATGCTGCACAGCCTGCCTCCAAGCGGGCCGCTCAGAGGCCAGGGTTTCCCACTTGTTGAGGTCCATCCCTAAGGCCTTCAGATCCCTCTTGCAGATGTCCTTGTATCGCAGCTGTGGTCTACCTGTAGGGCGCTTTCCTTGCACAAGTTCTCCATAGAGGAGATCCTTTGGGATCCGGCCATCATCCATTCTCACGACATGACCGAACCAACGCAGGTGTCTCTGTTTCAGCAGTGAATACATGCTAGGGATTCCAGCACGTTCCAGGACTGTGTTGTTTGGAACTTTGTCCTGGCAGGTGATGCCGAGGATGCGTCCTCGGCATCATATTATTATATGATTATATTAATTATTTTATAATTATTATATAATAATTAATTAATTATTATATGATTATATTAATTATTAATTATTAATTATATTATTATAATTATAACATATATTATACATTTACGTATTATACATAATACATAAACGTATTATGTACGTTATGTAAATACTGTTAATAAATACTGTTAATATGTTGCTGCAGTCCTGACAACAACAACCCTGCAAAGTAGTCATAAGGACATAAGAAGAGCCCTGCTGGATCAGGCCTAGGACCCATCTAGTACAGCTTCCTGTATCTTACAGCGGCCCACCAGATGCCTCAGGGAGCACACAAGACCACAGGATACTTGCATCTCACTGCCACTCCCCTGCATCTGGCATTCTATTTACCCTCGCATCAAGCTTATGTTGCAGATTGGGGGCAGAATAGCCATCCTAGAAGGCAGTGGTTCTCAAACTTTTTAGCTCAAGACCCACTTTTTTAGAATGTCAGGACACACCAGAGGCGATGTCATTAACCTGGAAGTGATGTCATGGCCAGAAGTGACATCATCAAGAGGGGAAAATTTTTAACTATCCTAGCCTGCAATTTTATCCACACTTACCCAGGAGTAAGCCCCACTGACCATCATTGTTAAAAGCATATACATAGTAGCCTGTTAAAAGTACAGATCTCCCCAAATGCAGTCACATACCATGTTGGCATCGAGTCTAATATACTAAAAATAAAATATTGAAATGAATGGGAACCCACCTGAAATTGGTTCACAACCCACCTAGTGGGTCCTGACACACAGTTTGAGAAACAGTAGAGTAAGGTCATGGCAGAGGCAGGACGGTTCAAATCAGAGACCAAAATTCATAGATCACTGGTATCTCTTGCATTCCTCGATGGGAGGGAGAATAAAGAAATTGTCTTTTTTTCTCTGTACTCAAGGGTATCTCTGTCTACCCACTTATGCAACCATTTTATGCATCTGACAAAGTGGGCTCTGGCTCACAAAAGGTTGTTTTATAACCCTCAAAACCAGCGTCAACAACACACTGTAAAGTCTTCGAGCTGCTCTTGCAAGGCTCTTCCTTGTTCTTACTACAACAGGCATAATAGGGCCATGTAGCATATGCAGAAGCACATAAAGGCTTAGTGAATTTGGCAACCTAATGCACACCTGCTTTGGCCAGAGCACACTCTGACCTTGGCCTTGTTCACTGCCTTTTACCTAGTAAACAAGATGAGCTAGCATTAGAGATAAGGAAGCGGTCAGACCTAGGAATATGTTGTGGTCAGCTAGAGCCAGCTAGTTGTAGCTAGTGTTATCAGTAGCTCTCAGTATTGTGCTGTATTGCTTGAGAGTCAATAAAAAGCTTGGTGGAGGCTGGGCAAGCATCTCTTCCAGCTTCCGGCTTCCCCCCTGCATCTACATTTGAATCCTGTCTGCTGTCTCATCCTTTCTGCCTCTTTGACTCCTTGCTGCTCCAGTTCCTTGCCTCAACCCTCAGAGTGCCTCTGCTCTTTGCACTCTCCATCAAGCAACAAGGCTCTAAGCCAGGGGTACTCACATTTTTTTGGCTTGAGAGCTACTTTGAAACCCAGCAAGGCCCGGAGATCTACCAGGGGGGAAGGAAGCGTCTGACAGACACCCCCTTTGATGTATGGAGCCCCTGCTGGACCAGGTCAGAGGAGGCCCACCAAGTCCAGCTTCCTGTGCCCCACAGTGGCCCACCAGATGCTTCAGGAAGCACACGGGAGGCCTCTCCTCTCTCCCCACCTCACATACTGGGGGCAGCCACAGGTCCCCCCAAGAGGCACATGCCCAGCCTTGCTGCACTACGGGGGGAGGAGCTCCCCACTCCCCACCCCCCCAAACTCTTTGTGGCTGCGTCCCGAGACCAGCAGGGAGAGGAAGGCATCGCAGGTCCTCCTCGGAAGGGGCGGGGGGCTTCCCCATTTCCATGGAGAGGGGCTGCGCATGCAGGCGGCAGGCGGGGGAGACACTGCTCCCACCGGCCCTCCTCCTGCAGTGGCAGGGGGGCCAGGGGGGTCGTCTCACCTGTCAGCCCCGACTGAGAGCAGCAGCGGCCGCAGCAGTTACCTCTGGGCTCCTACAGGGGCGGCTGGGCCGGGCATGGCTGGGCTGGGTTGGGCCGGACCTGACTGGAAGGGAAGGGGAGGGTCACTCGGGGCCTCCCGCAGCAACCGCCATCAGAGCGACTCCATCTCGAACTCACGCCCCCTCCCCCCTTCTGCTACGGAGCCCCAGGAAGCGCCTCAGTCCAGTGCAGCCCAGCTCCCCCTCCCGCCGCCACCCACTTTAGCTCCTGCTCTCCTGGCATGCAGTGCCACGAAACTGATGAAACTGACTAGAGTCTAGTCAGTTTTGTTGCTGCATGCCTGAAGAGCAGCTAAAGTGTCAGTTTCAGTGTCAGTTTAGTGTCAGCTAAATATGTCAGTTTCCTCTAGTCACTAGACGAAACTGACATATTAACAGTTTGGAGAGACAGGGCTCCGCGATCTACTCATTTTGCCTCGCGATCTACCGGTAGATCGTGATCCACCTATTGAGCACCCCTGCTCTAAGCCTTGGATGCTTCCCCAAAAGCAAAGTAGCATCTGCTACAGGGCCACCCCCACCCCACCCCACTCTGCAATAAATCCTACTCATTTCAATGGTCCATACTCCTAAGTAAGAGCCCAATCCTATGAATATCTACTTGGAAGTAAATCCTACTTTTGTCATGGGGAAGCCTTGGATGCTTCCCCAAAAGCAAAGTAGCATCTGCTACAGGGCCACCCCTACCCCACCCCCCACCCCACCCCTGCATGTTCACTCTGCAATAAATCCTACTCATTTCAATGGTCCATACTCCTAAGTAATAATAATAATAATAATTTTATTTTTACCCCACCTTTCTCCCCGAAGGGACTCAAGGCGGCTTACAACATATTAAAAACAATTTAAAAACAAATAAAAACATATTAACACATCATAAAAAAACAGCAGTCAGAATAAAAAAAATAGGTAAAAAGAGCATAGAGCAGCAACAAGTCATAAAAGAATCAGGCCTGTAAAAAATATTAAAAGATGTTAAAAAGATGTTAACAGGCCAAGAACTCAGAAGGCCTGTTTAAACAGAAGGGTCTTCAGGCCTCGCCGAAAGGTCTCAAGAGAGGGAGCCATTCTTAAGTCAAGGGGAAGGGAGTTAAGTAAGTAAGAGCCCAATCCTATGAATATCTACTTGGAAGTAAATCCTACTTTTGATAATGGGGCTTAATCCCAGGAAAATGTGCATAGGACAATAGCCTAAATGTGCATAGAACTGCCTCTTTAAAGTATGACTGGTTGCTGCATACATCAGTGTAGTTCAGCAATTTTCAATCTTTTTCATTTCATAGCACACTGACAAGGTGCTAAAATTGTCATGGCATACCATGAAAAAAAATTTTTTTAAAGAATATATTTTATCATTTTAAAAACAAGTATTAAGATCATGTTTGAAGTTCAATAACTAAAATTTTACACATTGAATATTTCAGTCAGGCCACAAACCTATCCACACTTACATGGGAGTAAGCCCCATTGACTATAATGGGACTTACTTTTGAGTAGACATGCATAGGATTGGGTTCTATGACATTGAATTTAGCTTAATAAGACACAAAGGCTTGTGCATCACACATAAGGAAAAATGCTAACAAATATCATCACTGGACTGTCCATAGGAGACAGTCCATAGAAGATAGTGCAGAATCTCTCTTCCCCTTTGAAGTGTGAACCTTATAAGAGCTTGGATAAAATGACAGCAGAGAAACACCTAAAAACATTGCACTGGCAAAGTGCTTTAGGAGCTTAGTTGGCAGAGATGAAGCAGGTTGGAGTGCAAGAGGGGATTTCTGTGGGGAACTCTTGCCTCTGGGAGGAATGCCTATTTGTTTTCATTATGCCCTGCTTGTGTATTTGTGAGTAAAATAAATATCACAAAAGATTCTTCAGTACACTTTCATCCAAAGAAAACCAAACCCTCTAGCATGGCTCTTGAATCTTCTCAACTGGGAGAGCTAACTTTACAGCACCACATTTGTGTCTACTTCAGAACAAAGCAGCGGGCAAACTGGAGATAGCTTAGGATGCTAGAGTGATCTCAGACACACACAAATGTTTCCCTAAGGTCACCTACTACGTATTTCACCAAAAAGCCACATCTGTTTCACCCAGCTACATCCAAAGTGATTGAATGACCCATTAAACTGGAGAAATCAGGCATCCTTGCATTTTATGGTCAGCTTTTCATGTTATTAGTTTATCTTTTATCTGTGCCACCCTCAACAGAAGTGAAGGATGTGGCAGCTTAGGAGTAGGGCATTCTCACATGTGACACTGCAGTTGTGGAAGTCCCTCCCTTATGAGTGATGAACTGCCCCCTCCTTCGAAGCTTTCCAGCAGGGGACAAAAACATTTTTATTTAGATTAGCATGTACAGTACAGTATGTAGTGTTGAGTTGTTGTGGGGACATTTTGTGCTGTGTATTACATATGTTTTTAATGTTTTATGTCTGCTTTTCTTGCCACCTTTGATGGTGGCCTTATGTTTTATCATGTATTATTGCTCTTATTCTGTGCAGCTATATTTTTATTTCAAAATATTTCAGAATACTACTGCTGCTTTTATGGCTTTTGTGCTACTGCTTCTGGCTCTTAGCAGTTTTATTGTTGCATTGTTTCATAACTGATTTTATGTAAGCCCCCTTGAGCACCCATGGCAGTAGGTGAAATGAGAGATTTTTTTTTTTACTATTAAATAAATAAGGGCGCAATCCTAACCCACTTTCCAGCACTGACATAAGGGCAATGCAGCTCCAAGGTAAGGGAACAAGCATTCCCTTACTTTGAGGAGGCCTCCATGTGATACAGGCTAGTGAAAGCCACAAGCCATTATGCCATGCTATGAGTGTATGTAGCCATTATGCTAAAACTAATCATTTATGTTTACTTATGTTAATAATGTTAATGAACCAAATGTTATGCTATGTTATGAGTGAATTAGTTTAAAACAAAGTCTTAGTTTATATGTTTGAAAATGAATGCTAAGATCAAATCAAATGTTCAGAAGCCTATGTGCTTAGCACATTTCACAAACAAATTTGCAAAAATCCATTTTGCCCTCTTTGAAGAAGCCTGAAATAGCAAGTTGCAAGCAAGCAATAAATCAGCAAAGGAATGTTACTTTGACAGCCGAAGGAGTTAGGGAGTGAATGCTCACTTCTGCTTGTTCCTACGGAAACAAGGTTGCTGGAGATATACTGTTTGCTTCAGAAAACATATTGGATTTCAGACAGGCTTAGTAAACACTGGGAAAGGCTATTTTATACAAAAGCTTCATGTTAAATAAGTTATTTAGAATTATATAAAAACCACAAAGTTAGTATGTTTGCATGTCAAAGAGAGTATGATGCCTGCTTGCCTTTTAATGCTTAATGGTTGGTGTCTTTAAGGGTGTAAATTAGCAAAAGAATGTATCTTAGCAAACTGCCACAGCATCAGATAAGGTTCAAAAGGGAGTATGATGGAATTTCCATCTCAGCTTAATTGCTAGAATGACAAATGACCATGAAAACCCATGGCAAAACAAGGCTTTTTGAATTCTAAGCAATGTTTATTTAGGCTTCTCTTTGAATCAAAAACAGTCTTGTATATGCATTTTACCAAAGCATCATAGTTTAATAGTTATTGTTCACAAGTGTAAATTAGTAGCAATATATTATGGCATCAGAAGTGAATTTTGGCTGTCAGAATAGTTTGGTCAGAGCATGAATACACAGAATGGTAAAAAGCCATTAAATTAAGAGGCTTAGAGCCACAGCTTTGAAAATGTAATTCAGAATGCAACCTTGAAAAGGCAGGTTAATTAGAGTTAGCTAGAGTTAATTAGAAAAGTCTAACCAGGAGGAATGTAGTACAAAGTTACTCCTTACAGATAAAGTTCTTATTTTAAGAAAAGCATTCCTAACTCTGTATGTCCCACCTGTCACTTTTAATGAGAACCAGAGAATTACAACTCAAAAGGAGATTAAACTACAGATTTACAACATACAGGGAGTAGCCAGCAGGATGCGCTTGCACCCACTAATTGGAAGAACATATCTCTCGACAACATAAATCAGGGTATGAAGCTAAGAAACCACCCAATTAGGAACATTTTAATGACAAAGTCTTAGTAATGCAACTTCTTATCTTGTTTGACAAATGAAGGCAGCTGGACAGGAACAAGATAATGAAGTTGTCTATGAGAAAGATCCTAATTGACAGAACATTCCAGAGGACTTCTGTCAAAGCCTCTAAGCTGACAGAGAAAGCTGGATTTAATTAAAATAAAGAGAAAAGTCTCTTAAAATCTTTATTTACAAATAAGAAGTTTGTTTTGTATAGTTTTATACCCAAAAGTAACAGTACACATATGGAGAATCACAACTAGAGAGGACTTGGTTTAAACAATGTTGGTGTCTAGTACAAAGAATGTTGAATAGATAAGCAGATAGCTGTTTGAAACATGTCAGGGTCAGGCCAGTGAGGAATAGCCAGAGATAGACAAAGACATACCAAAGGGCAGTAATAAATGAGTAAAGAGTGCCACCTAGTGGTTATTGAAATGTATGTTTTTAATTTGTAACTTGAAACTAGCCAATCAAATGTTTGTAAAGTGATCTATCTCTGATGTCATAACCCCAGCCAATGACAGTGTGAGATTTTCAAACAAAGGAGCCAAAATACTATATAAGCAAGAGACACACTGGAACAGGGCTTTTTCTCTGAGAGTGCTGGGAGTTCCCACGTGGCTCCCATTGCTCTCTCCTTTTGGACAGGAGTCCCTGAGAAGCCCGTTGCTGGCAACGAATAAAGCTTGCAGACGATCACCATTCTTGCCTACAGAGTTTGCTTTTGAACTTTGCTGCTGACCTTGCAACACATGAATGCCACCCAACTGCAGGGTGCAGCACATGTCCCATTGGCACTGCTATGCCAGTGCTGGAAAGTTGGTTAGGATTTGGGCCTTAATCTTATAAAATAAATGGATTTTAGTCCTGCAAGCTACAGTCTTCCTATCCACAAAGATCTCTGTTCACATTTATTTCTCTGTGAGAGAATCTTGTGTGTTTGTGGTGAAATCTGTCCAGGTTACACAGAACTCTGAACACTTTCTAAGCAGTCTTGATTACATTGCAAAGGCTGGCTGCCAATTCAACAACAAAAACTATGGTTTTTCTGTTTGTATAGCACAGTGGTCACGCCTGTTTGCGGTTTGCCTGAACTGAAGAAGTGTCACAACACTACCTGCTGGGCCTGTATTCTGGTCCCGCTTCTTTTTAATTTTTATATAAATTCGATGGTTGACCATCTACAAAATCCCAACTTCCATCCCCCTAAATTAGCTGGGACGCCTATTGCCATCTTACTTTATGCAGACGATGCAGTTATTCTTTCTAGAACACCTATTGGCCTAAAAAGAGCTCTGAACTCTCTGAATGTGTATTGCAAGGAAAATTAACATGATAAATTATAGTAAAACTAAGATCTTGGCCTTCTCCAGGAAACCAAAAATTTGCTGCTGGAAGATTGATGGCCATAAAATAGAGCAGGTGTCCCACTATAAATATTTGGGTGTGGTATTCCATACAAATGGTTCTAGGAAAGCGCATGGAGAATATGTAGCATTAAGCGGTCAGCAAACCTCTTCTGCTATTCTCTAATTTATGCGAAGGAGCCCAGTATCTGCCAGCAGCCCTTAAATTGTTTGAGGCAAAAGTGATGGCCCAATTATTGTATGGAGTGCAGTTGGGACCGTGGCTGGCTATCCAGCAACGATAATGGAGCATGTCCAGTCTAAGTTTATTAGGACCGCCTTCAGTACTGTCTCGAACACTTTTTTCCGTCTGGAATCAGGCCTGATTAGGATAGAGGCCTGTGTCTGGATAGCCATTTGCTCTTACTGGTTAAGACTGCACCTATACCCATTAGGGAGTGCTCCCCTAATCCTCCAAGATGAGTATAAATCCAGGTGGATTAAAGGGCTGGAACTGTCCTGTGGGATTAAAGGAAAACTGTCCTGTGGGATTTTCCATGCCATTTTTGTTTGACATGGGACTGGCTCAGGCGGGAGTTAGGATTAAGCAGCGGATCTTTGACATAGAGCGCCAGGAAGACCTTAATAATATCAGAATGTTTTGTATCAAGGAGAAGCTCAGATATATAGCTGCCCCAGCTCCATGCCTTTTCCAGTTAGAAATCCCAAGCCACAGAAGGGCGTTTACATTGGGGCATTGTGATAGTTTGCCCTCAGCTATAGTGGAAGGACGCTTTTGGAAGTTCCCATTTTTGGAGCGACTGTGTCCTTGTGGGGCAAACCAACCAGAAACCACCAGTCATGTTTTGCTGGATTGCATTTTTTATAAGGATATAGGATTATCCCTTATCTCCCCATTGTTAGCTCACCAAATGCCCAAGTCAAGATTATAGTCATTTTCATCAGATGCAAATCCAGAGGTAACGCAGAGGGTGGCTAAATTTTTAGCCACTGCAGTTAGCAGCAGGAGGAAGAGAGTGGACTGTGGCCTTCCAGGTTGGTCATAGAGGAGTATTTATATTCTGAATAAGTTTTTAATTCAATATAGACTAGAAGACTTTCAGAGGTACCTTCCTCAGTTACTGTACTCCATTCAATCCACAATAACTAGACCAAACTTAGTCTTATCTAGACTTAGGTCTATTAATTGTTAGTATTTTATGCTGTTAAGTGCCTATGTTAGGATGCTGGGATGGGTCGTATGTATGTTCAGTTGTATACTATGAATGGATTGTTATTTTTATGCTGGTCGGTGACCGTAATAAAACTGAACTGAACACTACCTGCTGACTGCATGTTGCAAGAGGAAATTGGCTAGTGTAGAATAATATTGTGACAGATATTACCACAATGGTCTCTGGCTTACATCCCACCTCTGCCACTAAATGATCTTAGGGAAGCCACTGTTCTCTCAGCTTCAGGTCCCTCCTCCCTCCACCAACAGTAGATAGATACTACTACTGACCTCCCTTACAAGGTTATAGTAAGGAATACAATAACCTACATAAAATACTCTGAACATTCTCAAGTGCTACATAAATGTTAAGATGCAAGATTGATGATGGCTTGTTCACAAAGATTTAAAGAGCCCCATCTGCTTTTCAGACATTGAAGTTACTAATGAGCATGTTGAAATATGTGTTTTTACTAGTGCTTTAATGATCACTTACTGATGAAATTTCTAAATAGGTGTGACCCCAGGATTCTTGGTTTCTCATATTCTCAGCTGCCGTTTGGTGTCAAACTCATTTTAAATTAGGACTGGAAGGCCAAGCATTATTCCACACAGTATCTCAAGGGAGCTCCTGTAAAAGAGCTTTCAGGTTGTTTCCTGAGCAACGGAATAATCATATCTCCCACATTAAATAGATGTCAATAACCAAGCAGTAATAGAATTTTCAAACTGGATATTCAAAGATTTGGCCCAAAAACAAACAAACAAAAAACCGTGTAGAAAACAGTTCCTCGTTATCCATTTTGGATGATTAATAATTAATGCCATAGGTACAAAAAAAAAACAACCCAAAACTTTCACCACCCACTGCCTGAACTGCTGATAAACTCTTGTTGACAGCTATTCAAGCATTCGCTGGTTTAGCTCTCAAAATTATGCTCTATGTCAGCAGGAACTGGCCTGGTTATTTACACACAGGACGGAAATCACCAGGCTATCAAATCCTTGGCAGCTTGACAAAGGCCAAAATCGGATGCATTTGAAAGTTTCCTCCACAACAATTTATATAAGCTCCCCAATCTTGTAAAAACTCCTCACTTAGTTTCACCTCACTTAGAAAAGAGGTAAACGCTGGATTTTCTTACAGCAGCAAGTTAAAATAGTAAGGGAGTCTTGTATTGTTCAGGAAGCAGCATTAGTGTGTCTTAAGATGGGGTGGAATAAAAAGCACATTGTGATTTATATCCCAGTTCCTTTTGTAAACAGCTCCATGTTGCACAAGAACTACAATTCATGTTCTCAGTTATTAAAACTAGCATCCTAACCAACCTTTTTATAGCTTTCAAATGATAATACCTAATACTTTATAATACTTAATGTTATTATGTTATGTTATACTATATGTTACTATATGTTATTATACATATATTATACTATATGTTCATACTATATGTTATTATATATGATAATACTTAATGTGGGGGGGGCAGAGAAAGATATGATGATGATATTGCCAATATACATGATTAAGGCTGCAATCCTAATCTCACTTTCCTGGGAGTAAGTCCCACTGAACACAATAGTACTTACTTCTGAGTAGACCTGGTTAGGATTGTGCCCTAAATGATTGAAAGTTATACAGTATTCTTGGACGCATAACAATCTCTGCTCGTACATAGCTTTCTTCATCCATGCTACACACAGTGGTCATTTTAGCTCCCCTTTCCAGTGGCAACCCCCATGTCCCCACCCTTGAAGGTCAAGGACTCTCCAAAGTAGAACCTGATGAGGCCCAAGGACCTATCGCCAGAAAGAAAATTTGGCCACCATCTCTTGGTGTGCACACAAAAGCACTTTGGGTTCACATGGGCCTCAGAGCGTTGTCCAATCTTTGAAAAGGGCTTTTTGTGTTGGCTTTCATGTCAGACAGCCTTGAAGCAGATTTTCTGTGGGCATGTAAACCCAATACAAACTTCAAAGTATGAAGCTTAAAATATTACTTTTACCGTGTCTACCCACAGGCAACTCCACTTGTTCCTATTGTTCTCTGCTTTCATGCTGATTTCTGAGGATGAAATAACAGACATCTCTGTGATTTTTAATTGCTTGCTAGAGAAACAAACAGCATCTGACCCATGCAGTCTGATGCATTAATAGCTCTCCAGATGCCTTTTGTTCCCAACAGATTTTTTTCTCTCTCCAATGGTTGCTAGGGAGACGATGTGCCCGTTTCATGCTGCTTGACACCAAGTTTTGGCAGCCTTGATTGTTTTGTTTCCTTTTGAGACCCACTAAAATCCCAGTCAATGCTTCAACACTCTTTACAGAGGTGATATTTGCTTATATATTTAATAAGGAAGAAACAATTGAATATAGTAATGCAATTTCCACAGACAAAATCTGTTAACAGCCAACGACGATGCAAACTCATTACTTCAATTGATTGATTGTGCTATGTAAACAGCTTTGTGAACTACATTTTGTTGAAAATTAATACTATTAATATTAATATTGTGGATATAGATCGCTATAGATATGACTGTCACAAGCCCTGTGTCCATATTATTTTGTGATACTTTGGTAGGGATTATAGCTCAGGGATAGATCAATACATGTTTTGCATGCAGAAAGTCCCAGGACCAAGTCCAAGTATCTCTGGTTATAAGAATTTAACCTAGTAGATTTGGGAAATATTTCAAATTGAAATCTTGGTGAGTTGCTGCTGTATATATCTAATTAATCAATGGACTATCTGTAGAGACCTGTGTTCTGTTCACAGCTTTGAATTGTGCTAGAGAATTAAGGTTACTGTTCTAGCCCTGGAAGAAGGCAATTACAATATTCAGTTCTGCATTTCTTGGCTTTTGACATTTAACTTGTCTTAACTTTAAATCTGTAGTTAATTGTTTCATTTTTAAAAATCACCAAATCTGGATTTCATCTAACTTGGATCACAGAAAATACATGTTACCATGGAGACAGAAAAGAAATCATCCACGGATGAAGGACGCCCAAGGAAGAAAAAAGAAATTGTGCCTCCTGTAAAAATATTGTAAAAGCTAAGTGAGTCAGCCTGAAATGAAGCCTAAATCTTGGGTGGCTACTTTAGTTGGCTTACTGGTAGAGCCAACTAAACACCGTATATGAGCCATTCACCGATGATGAATTAGATACATAATGCTTGTTCAGAAGAAACAGCAGACTATGGTTCGCCTCAGACCAGGAAAGAATTACCATATGTGAGGGGAACACTTGAGCCCAAGGACTGGACACATAATGCAAAATCATGCAAAACTGGACAGGAAGGGGTTGGGCAGCCACCATATCCTAACCCCAGACCCAAACCCACAGCTTGGGTCCACATGGACCTGCACCATTTAAGCTAGCATTGGTCTATGTACACCCCCCCCACACACACACACACGTTGCAGAGACTTATGTCCAGGTAAGAGAACGATTGTTTCCTAACCCAGAGAGACTTTAGCAACTGCCTTCCCCCCCCCCCCCCCAAAGCAGCATTACACCGCTGCATTGGTGGACGGAAAAAGAATAGGATTGAGCTCTTAGTTGCAGGGACTTGAGCACAGTTACAGGAGGGAAGAGGACAAAGGCATTTTACCAAATATTTCATGAAAAAGGCAGGTTTGAAGCAGGCAGTTGGAGTAAGCAAGGAAGCACCCAACAAGTGTTGAGAGGAAATTCCAAGCAGAAGAAGCAGCAGAAAAGAATGAATGAGACAGTCTTTAGTCCACATCAGTATCCTGATTTGGGTTGTTCTTACTTGACTTTTCCCTACACTGGATTTACTTTCTCATTTTACTGGCTTATGCAGTGTCTTAGGAACCTGCTATTCCTTTGTTGGAAGTAAGAGATATTAGCCCACACTGACCTCATATTGTGTGTTTGTAAAAGGAGAGTGGGGAGAAAAAAGAGACTCATTTAAGAAATAAAGCTGACCTCTGACCCAGAATTTCCATTTTTGTATTGTTTGGGGTTTCTTTTTCAGGGGAGGCAGTCTAGGTTCTTCATTGTCTCATCGTGGCAGATAACGACAGTGCTGGCTTTGTTAAGCCTACATGGATGCATACTTGTCAAATCTCTTCATCTCATTCACAAGATGAATTCATGTTTTGAAATCAATTTTGAGAGTCATAGTAGCACTATTTTATTTATCCACTACATAAGTCACAGAAATATTTGTTTCATATTCATATACAATTTTTCTGGAAATTGAGGAGTGCGGACTCTGCCCCCACTGCATGTAGTTGTATGGTCATCATTATTAGTATCTTACTGAAAACTATTACTGGACTGTGCATGTAATCCACTTTAATTTGTTTTAAGTTCATCAAATTCAAGTCTGCCCTTGATTAAACTGGTTGATTTAACAAGCTATAGCATCAGTTGCACTGCTTTACACCATTATTGAACTTGCTCTGCAATACAAGGTTTTTTTCCCCCATTCTCTCAAGCATATAGCTGCCTTAGCATAAGCAGAAGACTAAACAATCCTTTGTCTATTACATATGTTTTAAAGAGGACAATGTAACGCAGAAATTCAGCTTCATGACATCCTAATCCCTGCAGTTTGCCAATACCAAATCCAAAGAAGAGTCCTGCACATTTTTATCAGGGAGAGGGTTAAGAAATGCAGCTTCTGCTACCAGAGGACTGCAGTGATGAGAGAGCTACAAAATATCTCCTTCCACCTGACTGTTAAAAGTATGGGAGCAAAACGTGTCTCCGTTTCTTGAGAAACAAGATGCTTGCTGTAAAATGCAGACACTCAAGTCAAAGAATATCTTGGTATAGAAAGATAATATGCTTTCTCTGGACATTCATCCTCCTGTTTAGGAGAGTGCCTACAGTAACGTGCTTGCACATTTCTTACAGGTTTATTAATCTCAGTAATGTTTCAAGGGAATTGAACCTTTTTTTTCTGTTTTTGCAGATTTTTGTTATTTCATTAAGGCTGACTATACTACTACATGCAAGAGACCCAAACCCAGATTTTGAACCTCAGAGCTAAAGGAACTGGATTTTTTCATATATGTGTTGTATTTAGAAAGAAGTTGTTTTATAATTTACCACTACTTGTTGTTTAATAGCATTTAACATATATTTCAGTACAGTTACACAAGTATGTTACAGAAACATGTTGCATTTGCTATGGGAAAATCTGGTGTTCAAGTCTCTAGATCGTTTTATGAGAGCTTTCTTTTGGGCTTCATCAAATTGATGGACATGGAGATCCTGGTCACGGTCAAATGGCCTCCTCTCCTGGGGCTTATTCTTCTCTTGGTTGGCTTTGCTCTTTAGTTTTTTGTGATGTATATCCATAAGAGATTCAGACCTCTGACATTCCTAGAAAAAGAAAGAATATGACAGCTCAAAGGTGAAATGTTCAAAAAAATTGCTCAGATCTCTAGCACAAATACTATAGATGCAGAAAGGCAACCAAGTCATTCTAAAGAAGCTTGGCAGGGAGGGGTTAGAACCAATGATCTTATTTTTGCTAATCAGAGCTAGTAGGGAGTTCAGTCTAAAAATTAAAGAGGAATCTTGCAGGGTAGATATTTTTCTCAGTTTCTTTGATGGAGCTTCTAGCTCCAAGTAAGTCCTTAGAAAAAGAAAAGAAGTAAAATAATAGCAATGCAACGGGTGCTTTACAGCTGACAGAAAAACCTTTGCCTAGCAAATGTCAATATGTTTTACAGCCTTTACTTATGCACAGAAGCTCACTCCCAGGGATGCATACACAAGATTGCAGTATTAGGAGAATATCTTCAGGAGTTGAAGTCTGTCATCAGGAACAGTTGGAAGTAAGGAATATAGAGTTTTCTTGTCTCCTTTTTAAGAAGTGACCTTTATTCAAAATTTTAATAGAGCTTTTTGCAGTATTCTGAGAACCCTCAATGAAGGACTATAGCTGCAAAAAGAAAATCGAATCAATCCTGAAAAAAAAAATTAAGCCCAGAGTATTGCCTTTTCTGAACCTTGTAGGGAGAGAGGTTTTTTTTTACTATAACTTGGGAAAACTGTGTCTGACAAACAAAGTCATGCGAGAACTCATGAGAACACATGTCTCAAAAAAGCTGTCAGTTATAAAAGTGCTACAGGACTCCCGTTTTAGAAAAAACCTGCCTGGCATTCTTCATCTTGTAAAAAGATGTCTTGAACAAGAAATTAAAATAAACACCTTGCTGGCCCAAACCTATACTCTGTATACATCTCTGCACCAGAAAAAGTAAATTCTTTAGTTTTCAATAAGAATCTATAACGATGTGTGCACGTGGTAAGACCAGGCTTAAAAATTAGAAGAGGGTTTCCCAAACTGCAGATTGAGACCCATTTGGTGGGTCACAACCCAATGTCTGGTGGGTCCTAGGTTGGGCCATCTGCCCTTGTGTCCAGCTGGCTCCAAACCGGAGCCCTCCCAACACAATTGGAGGCCACATTGGGCCTCCACAGGCCTTCAGAAGCAGCCAGAAAATCACTTCTGGTTTATTTCCAGGTTCATGACAGTGATTTCCAATTGCTTCCAAAAGTCTGTGGAGGCCTGCTGCTGGACAAGGAGGTAGGTAAATAGGTGTGTTGTGCAGGGGAGTTTAAGAACCCCTGTATTGGAAGTCACAGGTAGGACAGAGCTGTACCTTACCATGGTGTGGGAAACAAAGCAAGATATTTACATATCATTTACATATGATTTTCAGAGGTGGTGTGAGAAGGGAGTTATGTTCATCCCCCACAAAGTCAGCCCCTTTAGTGTTCCTGGACTTGTGCGGGATGGAATGAATAGAAGGAAGTTCTTCTCCCTCTCACACAACACCAGAACATCCACTAGAACTGAGTGGTGAGAGAACTAGAAAAGCAAAAGAAAATATTCCTTTACCCAGAGAGTAATTATTCTTTGGAACTCCTTGCCACAGAATGTCGTGATGACACCTGGCCTAGATGCCTTTAAAAGGGAATTGGACAGATATATGGAGAAAAAGTTCATCACAGGTTACAAGTCATGATGACTATAAGTAACCTCTGGGTTTTAGAAGTAGTCTACTGCTGAATGTCAGATGCAAGGGAGTGGCAACAGGATACATCTAATTGACAATGTGTTCCTGAGCATCTGGTGGGCCACTGTGAGACAGGAAGCTGGACTAGATGAACCCTTGGCTTGATGCAGCAAAGCTCTTCTTATATGACAGCTTCCCTGCTCATAAACGGGAGGGAGTTTACCCGTTTCGGCCCTCTGCTTTGAGCCATGGCTGACCTCATCATGATTCAGTGGTCTTTTAAAACCTGCTGCTCCCTGTGCTTGCTCTCTCCATCTTTCCCTGTCCCCCCAGTCCCCAAATACCCAGCTGTAGCATCTCTATCTCATTAGCAATGGAGATGCTCACTGGGATCTTCAGAAGCCACACTGTCAGGTCCTGCATGGCTTCTGTCCCTTCTTATGCTGCTGGGATTCGGCCTTAGAGCACTGGCCAAGAAACATGATTGGGGGTGGGCTACTCCAGTGCAGGGGCCAAATTGCCCCTCCAGATAAATGTCATGTGTTCATATCTAGATAAAGTCTGAGTTAACAGTAAACTTCCTGCAGTTTGATGGAACTGCTATTGATTTGGAAAAAGCATATACTACTGCTGCTGCGTTGTGATGGAATTGAATTTCACAGCTATGGGTGGGTGGTCGGTCATGCGAGTATGAGGGGACAGATTGATGGCTGGTTAGCATGTCAAGAGGCTTGGAGAGTAAGCCAAGTTGATATTTCCGAACCTTTAATTTAAGGGGAAACTCCTTAAATTCATTAGAACTCCTTTAATTTATCTCAGAATCTTTAATTTAAGGGGAAACTCCTTAAATTCTTTGGAACTCCTTAAATTTAAGGGAAAACCATTAAAAGAAAAAAAAAAACTTTTTATATATTTAAAAAAAATACTACAGACAAATTCAGCATTACAAATCCAAAAGAAGCCCACAGTAACACTCTCTTGGCCCCCCCTCCCCCCATTCCAGGGAAGTGCTCCAGGGCAAGGGGAGAGCGGGCAGAGGGCAGTCCCGGGGGCAGGCGGGTGGGGAGCGGTGCTGGGTCCTGGCAGTTATGCCGGATCTGAACCCCCACTCCTGAGCAGCGCTGAGTGGCTTCAAGTTGCTCTGCTTTCCTCGTACTTGCACCTCCTCTTGAAGTCCACATTTCCCCTCACCTTCTGCTATGCCACTTTGGAACCCTATTTTGTGCTGCACAGGCCTCCTGGCCTGCCTGTTCCAGCAAAAGATAGGATTGCACTGTACCTCAAATAAAGTACTTCTTCCATGCAATGAAAAGGCTTTATCAAACTACCAGGGTTGTGTTATACAGTTGCACAATGACACAAGTACAAGTCCATTCTGGGATTCAGGTCCAGTAATAAGAGTTCTGCCATGAAAGGAATTTAAATAAACATTGTATAAAGGACTGTGCTGATGGTCTGGTTGCTGACCATCATATAGTGGTAGGAAGCCAGACATGAACTCCATGTGTCATGCTTTCCATGCATTCTTGAGTTTCTCAAGGGAAGCCTGAGGCATGTCAATGCAACTTCCTGGCTGTCGTTGCTATATATGAGCCTGACCCCAAGAAAAGGGAGTAGATTTGTGCCTCTAGAGAGGTATTATGGCTCCCTTTCAAGCTATAAGTCCTCCATGAGGGATACCATCAACCTAGGCATCCCTCAGCACTGAAGCATGTTGCTAGAGGCACCAACAGACCAGTCTTCTACTCAGACATTTCCACTCCAAGCCCTTACAGCATTTAGCCAAAAGTTGTTTATTGAACAGCAGGAGATAATAGTTTAAAATTCTTGTTGCAAAGATAGAAAAAATTGATAGAGGACAAGATAGGCTTTTAAACTTAGAGACAAAGTAAAAGAAATCCAAAATCAAATCTTAGCGATTCCTGCACTAAGAGTCACATATGCGCATTGAAGATCCATGTACAACTGCTACACTGAAGGGGTGCAACAGTTTGAGTGATAGCCTTGCACTTGCTAGAACAAAGTGTGCCACCATTTAAACAAATTGTGCCTTTTTATGGAGTGTTAAGGGACTGGGTTTCCGCTTTTTGCATTGGCTAGTATTGAGGGAGGGGGAACCTAGCCTATCCCTGAGCCTTCCACTAGTCATGCTCAGTTCAGCTGATAGAGCCAATGAGCAGGTGCAACTAGTTCCCAGTGTAGTGTCTCTGATGTCTTCCTGGCCCTTTGTTCAGAAGGGTAAAAGCGTGAGCTAGTTTATTTCATTGCCACTTTTCTCGTTGGGCAATCTAAAGAAGTTATCCTTGGTTTTGTCACCAGGACAGGGGGCGTGAGAACTACAGAATTCACAACTGTGGTGCTGCAAATGCAGCCCAAACGAGGCCAGCTCTATCTGAAATATACAAAAAGTCTTTGCCAAAAGGATGAAAGGTCTTCCACTGAGTACAAGGAAGGAGAAAAATTCCCCCCAAATTTTAACTGCTTTGGAAAACCTTTTAAGGGCATAATCATGATTTCAAGACAATGGGTTTGGGTACCAAAAATCAATACTGATACAGAGAAAAGGGGGTGGGAATTAATGTGAGGCAATACATACATTATATGAGGACACCTGCTCAGCCAGTCTCTTGTCTCTCTCTGACAGCAGAATTTCTGTATCACCCTTACTGATCGACTTCTTTGCATCTTGCATTTCCTGATGAATAGGAAAAAAATGATTGCTTAACTTGCACAAAAAGAAATTTATATTTAAAATCAGAAGGGAGCAAGTCACAATATTGAATTGAATTAAGTGTGCACATCAGAGAACAGATAGTTCCATTTTTCATGGCAGAAGATAACTGGTCATACTCTATACAGCGATGTTGACAGCACAAGTGCAGATTGGTTAATCTTTACTTACAGGCATCAGCATTATTTTTGACTTATTCTATAAAAGCAGCTGTGTTACAGTCTGAGCCTATGACTAGAATATTCCACAATGACTACTGTGGCATTCATGCAAAGCAAGGTCTAAGACGCAAGACAAACTAACTTTATTCAAACTCGTCTTAAATGTTGTAAGTTTGAGAATTCAACCCAAACACCTTCCTACCCTAAAAGTTCTTGGCTTGGCTCCCCTTGACCTGAAGTTGCAATACTAACAGTCACTGATGCCTGCACCTGGGCAGCAAGGTCAGCGCTGCAAGCCCAGACCCCAGTCATATGCTCTGCTGTGCAAGATCAGACTCAACAGACAAAACTTTGATCTAAAGTTGCATGGGTGCCCCAGGATGGACAAGTAGCTCCCATGCTTACACTGAATGCAATATGGAACCATGAATGCCTTGTGACATGAGCTTTTGTAGGCAACAACTTATTCCATGAAACACGTTCTAAGTGATCCAGTGTAAGTTTCAATTTGCTTTCCAATCCTCCTTTGGCTCATTCAATTTGAGAACATAATGAATTAAGTTTTCACTGGGTCATCTTTGGACCTGTTTTTTCTCAAATGCCAACAATGGGTATCTAACTGATGATATATGTATGGGCATGTGTGAATGGATTAAGGCTCACTTTGGCTTTCTTTTCTCTGTCAGCTGGTGTGTCGGTCCAAATGGATCTATCTCCTGATTTGTCATCAGTTCTTCTTTTGAATGTTCGTGGGCCAAGTCCAAAACCTTTTAGTTCTGGTGGAAGTTCTGTCATCCAAGTTTCTCTTTTGATTGATTTGGATCCATCCTTTAAACATGAAATAAAATTAGAAAAATCCATCTTTTCTTGATATGCTAGAACCAACATTTGCAGGAAAATACAAATGAGCTTAATAAAAATGCACTCAAAAAACTAGCAAGGCATTTAAAAATAAACTCAAACAATGATTTAAACTTACATCATCTTCACCAAGAAGTTTCGCTTTCATCCTCCGAGATCGATGTTCAATCTCTGCACTTATGCTGGATTCAACTGGACCCTTGGAAGGTATTGGGCCAATTATGATTTCCTCCTCTTCACTACTATCCGTAGCCTCTCTCACAACACGAGATCAAAAAACATATGCCATCAACCTAATCAGCAAACATGCTAGTTGAGATAATATTACTTAGCATTTAAATTGCACTTGAGAATATTCAAAGCACTTCACATAATCCTTCTGATAATGCAGTGCAAGTTAGGTCAGTACTATATTATCCTCACAGCAAAAGCGGGGGGCGGCGGCGAGGAAGAGCTTTAGGGCCCAGTTCCATCCTAATTTCCAGCGCCAATGCAGCCTCAGTGCAGCCCAGAGATAAGCGAATAAACATTCCCTCACCTTGAGGAGGCCTCTGTGACTGTTTCCCCACAGCAAAATGCAGCACATGCCCCACTGGCAGAGCTACATCAGTGCTGGAAATTTGGATAGGATATGGCCCTTAGTGGTTTTCCACAGACCCCCTCATGAGTTAGCAGCAGAGAGAAGATTACCAATTCATAGTTCAATCTTATAGCACCATAAAATGCATGTTTACTCAGAAGTTCCGTTCTCTCTGGTAACTGTTATAGGATTGCAACCTTAGCTGATCCCCACATACACCTAGTATTGTATAGTCATTTTTCTTTCCAATATTTTATAAATACAGTACATCAGTGTTTCTCAAACTGTGGGTCGGGACCAACTAGGTGGGTCGCGAGCCAATTTCAGGTAGGTCCCATTCATCTCAATATATTATTTTTAATATATTAGGCTGGTATGTGACTGCATTTGGGGAAATGTTGCAGATCTGTACTTTTAACAGGCTACAATGTCTATGCTTTTAACAATTAGTCACTCCTGGGTAAGCGTGAGTAGGATAGCAGCCTTGATATCACTTCTGGTGGCTCCTGAAAGGTTCTCATTCTAAAAAGTGGGTCCCAACACTAAAAGTGTGAGAACCACTGCAATACATGATTGTCTTCTCAAGCTGTAACATGTACCTGCGCTGTAAAACATAAAATGGATGTGTGTATATGCTGAAGTCAAACAGACGATGGTTGGCAATTCTTGTGGTATAATGAACCACAGTTACCAAAGTCTGTCTGTGCAAAAAGGGAAAAACATGATTCTTTAGGTGTAAACACTGGAGTGTTGAAGAGAATGCTAATAGAATGAAATAGGTAAGGAAGCAGTTTGCAAAACAAAGGGATGCTTGGAAGTTTTCACTGTCACAGGTGATAATATGCTTATTACACTAAACACAGAATGTGGAATTTACACCAATGAGTAGATAGATGCTAATGATTCAAATACTTTCTAAACTGAAATTCCACAAAAGAAAATAATTTATGTAGCAGAGAAGTGAAATCACCAGAAGAAGTCAGATAGCATTGACATTCATTTTTTTTTATCAGAACAGAATGCATTCAAGGAATCCAGTACTGAATGTATCTATTCAAATACTGATCAGTTTTTAAATCAGTTCTGTATTTAAAATTGAATGTTACTTTTTTATTTAGCAAAGTAAAACTATTTTCTATACAACAACTGGAACTTTTCACATCTTTTATTCAGATCTTAAATATTTCTATTGAACATAAAAGCAGATAGAAAAAGTCAGTGTAAAGGTAGAAAATGGTTGTTCCAAGGTACTATCAGATGCCACTTCCTAAGATCTATAAACTCAAACTGTTCCAGTTACAAAATAAGACATATACAGGCAAGCCCCCTTATCTGCGAGGGTTCCATTCTGGACCCCTCCTCCACAGATGCTTGAAACTGTGGATACGGGCCCAATTTTCTGAACAGAAGGCCAATTTATACACCAAACTATGTGTCATTAATATGCATGAGTATCTCGGCCAGTACCATAATGCCGCAGAAGCCATGTTATCTGGGACTTGGTTAATTAATCTTTGCCTGGCGCTTCAGGTATGTGGAGATGCCAGTCAACCAAGTCTGCTGGTTAACAAAGTCACCTGCCTGCCCTCCTCTTCCCTTCCTCATTTCCCTGACAAAGCTCCCTCCACAGTGCCTCTCCGCGCTCCTTCTTTTCTGCATGGGATCCTCGAGGAATGGAGACACTCTGCTTCCTGACACACAAGGGCCTCCTTGCAAGGGAGGAAGTGGAACATCTCTGTTCCTAGAGGGCCCTTGTGAAGGAAGAAACAAGGACAGAGGAGCAACATTTTATTTATATTTTATAGTTTTTTAATGTATATTCTATGTATTTTAATCGCTGTTAACCGCCTTGGGTGCCCTCCAGGGAGAAAGGCAGGTTACAAACCAATTAAATAAAAGAAAATGGAGGAATTTTTGTAAGTAAGAAAGGAGTAGAGGAAGCCCCGATGGTGAACACTTTGTTAATTGGCACATTTGGATACAAGCATCCCCCATTCCTTATATGCCAAATAAAATTGTTTTTATGGTATACTGGTACAACAGTGCACCATTGCTCCAAATAAATTTCAATTTACTTTCCTTTTGTAAAATTTTTATTTTAGGTTTCTGGATGCCAAGCAAGGACCTACTTCAGAGCACAGAAAGGAAGCAAACATACAAAAGACAGAGGAAAGCACTCTGTGGCTGCCCATAGACATAGCAGAAGCCTGAAATTTCAGAGAATAGCTTCCTATCCTCAACTGGGCACTGAACACATTTTGTAGTGACCCCACTTATTCCTAAAAGTATTTTGTTCTACTACAGTGTTTCTCAACCAGTGGTATGGGTATAACCAGTGTTACTTGAGGTGGTGACTGGTGGTACTCATGGGATCCCTGGATCCCTGCCACCTGGCAGCAAACAGCTGAAGGAGGCTCGGCAGGCAGAGCTCCAAAGCATGTTTTTCTACACTCAAAAAAGCCTTCCTGTCCACCCTGAGCTTCTTACTGGTGTCTGTCATGTTACATCTGGCCTCCCAACCCAGAAGTAACTGTAATCACCAGTTACTTCTGGAGGTACTTAGAATAGATGGACCATGTGAAGTGGTACAGTGGAGGAAAACGTTGAAAAACACCGTTCTACTTCAATCATTTTCTTTCTTAAAAGGCTGCTATGAAGCCTGAATGCAATTGAAATTAACCCAATACCTTGCTTGCTAATTTGTTTCCTGTATATTTTAAAATATGCCATATGATTCCTGACAGTGTACCAAGAATAAGCAATTGTGTAATAAGCAATTGTGGCATCTGAAAGTTTGCAAGATGTCTACAGTCAGGTGCTCCAACAAAAGCTATATTTTTAGCAGTGATTTTGTGTCTCAAGTCTTGTATAAACAACTGATGTGATGATTAATAATGCAGCAATCACCAGCCAGAGCTCTTCAAATCAGACTGGAATCTTGGGAGCTGCTCTACAATTACTACACACTCAGACTACTGCAGGAAGAGCCTTAGCTTGAGGCTTCAGTATGTTTTCTCTGATCCAAATATGCTCCACAAATAAGAAATGACTCCCTGACTTTTCACATTAGTTTGCTTTTTTTTTTTTTAATACACACCTGGATTGTGAATTGAGATGACACAGAAGGTACTGTGTTTTCTTCAGCATCTTCTGACTGTTTCTTAAAGCCAGGTGGTAAAGCAGGGCCTATAATAGGCCTCAAGGAGAAAGAAATACATTATATTCTAGTTAGAAAAAAATCAACTTGAAAACAAGCAGCAACAGTTTGATGTTGTAAGTTGCAAATACATTTGCCTAACACTCCCAGAAGCAATTTTTTCTTGAATGCTTATAAATTAACAAGTTGGAGTTCAGTTGTAGTGGTGACGGCTCATACCCCCACACCTGCAAATAGTTATAATCCATCAAAGCTCCATGCCTCAGTTCTGCCTACCTATGCATACCTTTTCAACCCACCTGCCTATCCAGGCTCCCAATTTTTCCCACTTGTGTCATCGGTCATTCTCTCTCTCTTTTACCAGATAGATCCCACAAACCACACCCTACATAAGAATCAGCTGTCAACCTGTTTTCAAGATTTTTGTAGATACGGATTGGGCTTTACCAGCTCAGACTGAAATGTGGATACTGTCCTGGCATCTTTGGACCTCATTCTGAGATGACCTGCCACAGCATTAACCGGATGCATATGTCTGCCACATTGAAGACAGGCTCTGAGCAGGTGTTTGTTTTGAGGGAAGCTACCATTCCTCTAAAATAGCCTCAGACATATTATCTATAAAAGATCAAGGAAAATAATGGGTCAGCTGGAATCCACAAAGTGATCTTGGAGGTAACGTAATGGGTCACCAACCTGTCAATATTGGAGAAAACGTGACACAAGAGGGTAATGAAGTCAATGACCAAGAAGAAAATTATGTGATCTTGTATGTTATCCGTCTCCCTGCACTGAGGCAGATCAAACATTACCTACAAAATATCCAGAATTTCCTCTCATGGAAGCATCTTGTACAACCTTACTGGGATTTTTAAAATCTGATGATTTGGGTTTATAAAATAATTCCTTCACAGAATACATTTCTGTTATGAGAAATCAGATCATTTTGTTTTGTTTAGAGACTTGTACGTCCACTTTATCTACAAGTCAGTTTCATTCCCACTAAAATGCCCTCCTCCATAATTACACAGATTTCTCTGTATAAAATGGAGTTATGTGCACTAACAAGAGAGAATCTTCCTGCACTGGCTGAACAGAAACTCTAGAGAGAAATCGTTTTGTGGTTATACACTCATTTAAAAACGTATAACCAAATCCATTCCATCAACTTAGGGCAAGTAAAACAAAAGTTCCTTAATATTTTTGATAGTTCCATTTTTCTTGTTCCCAAATTTATTATTATTAAAAAGCTGTGAGGGGGACCTGAGGTGGAATTAACCCATTTATACCCAGCCCACAGGTGTACATATTTGATCCCTGTTGCATATATGCAATGTTGGGCAGAAATGCCTCAATAAGGTATCACCAAGGTAGTATTTTAGCATCTCTATTCAGAGTTTTTTTTAAAAAACTATTCAGTCTCTTAGATTTATATTCCTTATAACAACCCCTTTCATATATATATAATTGCTATTTTGCATTCAAAGAATATTAATATTCCCAGTCTTCCCAATAAGAATTAACAACTCAAGGTTTCTAAAAGATATTCATTTCCAGAGCAGGAATAAGAAAAAAATAACCCACAGTCCTGAAGTCACTTTTTCTATTGACCTGGCAAACACACATGGGGTTGCTATTGTTCCAGAATAAGAAGCCTGGCTCTCTGTAACAGCAGCTATTCTGGATAAAATAAAAAGCATCTGCTGCTTTATAAAGCATCACTTCCCTCTAGCTGCTGAAAGAGAAACACAGTTTTTTCATCCTTTTACCACCATAGTCTGTTTGCAAAATATAAACAATTTCTAAATACAAGTTCTTTTTCTTTCCATGGTTCGTCAAATACAATTGTACAATTCTCTACCAGATGGGGACCACAATCTGGTAATAAAATATGAGGAGTTATCTGTAGACTGAGTAGACAAGAGTAACTCTAGAACCTATCACCAACAGCTATTAACACACTGTTCTTTTCTTTACACCCAGGAGGGTAGGGAACACTGGGTGCCACAACTATGAGATAGCTCTTACAAGTCAATGCTGTGATGGAACAATCTATGAGTTGATTTCAAATATCTTTTATTTAGCATGGCTGTTTAATTTATTGAATGCTTTTAATATGTATATTTGGGTTGAATATTCAAAATTGTGTAGTGGTTCTGGAATTGGATTTACACAGAGTCAACACTCTGCATTCATCAGATGCTGTGCTTCACACTCCATTACTGTTAAGAGAGTCATCATCTGGTGGTTAGAGAGCAGTACAGATTATTCTCAGTACCTCAGCTGTGTACTCCCTCCCCTAAGAAGCCCAGCTTGCCTCAACAACTGCCTGTTTTTAAACATCTCATGGGTTTTTGGTCTTTTCCAGAGTGTGTTGGAGTGATTTGCTTTACTCTTCTAGTTGTTTTCATTAGGTCATGTTGTGTTGTGTTTTTGGTTCTGATTGTCTGAATTGTTTTAAAATGTTTTTAGATATGGGGGTTGGTTGCAAGCTACCTACCCTGATGGGATCAAAAGGTAGCACAATTTAAAAAAATAGGATTGTTCACTGTTACTTTATTGTTTGGCAAATACTTTACAATCTTGTAGCTGACTGGCAATAGTGGAAAACCCTTGGGAGGCAAGAGTTGTCGGCTGAGACATGGCAGATAAGGGAGATAAAATGGAAACAAAGAAGAAATAGTAAGGCCAGGAATTTGAAAGAAAGAGAGTCTTTATGAAAAAGAATAAAGGGCAAAATTATAAAATTAAAATTATATAATTAATGTAACAATAATGGTTATAATTAGTCTCTAAACAGTATAATAGTTTGTATCTTAGCAGTTTTCATCCAAGACTCATGTTGCCAAGAGATACCAATAAAAAATTGGAGATTTGTAGATGTTACCACTTGTTTTTTAAATTAAGTACAAATTGTTTCATTTTAAAAATCCTTGACAAAAGTATAGACAACCTCTCACAATATTCACCTACTGCAAAAAAGACAGAAAGTGAACAATTTTTTAAAAATAGCAACATACTGGTTGACTTGAGGATCTTTGAGGCTGCATACTCAGAGCTGCAGTTAATAAATAATAATAATAATAATCCTGAGTGGCTGCAACAGATATAAGAGGTAACGTGTACCAGCAGGAATCAATGAAGTACCCTACTTGAAATAAGTACATTGGTAAGATAGGCAACAACAGAGTGGATGGCTGTGACTTCATTTACACAACGCATATCTTCTATGGTGAATCAACTGTGATCGGACTGCTCAAAATACACTCAAAGAGACCAGAACCCCTCACAGCAGCACTTTTACCAGGCAGAAAGGACATGGACCAATCACTTCAGTAATAGGCTACTGCAAGATAGGCATTGGGGAGAGCAACATGAATTGCCAATAATGGAATGAGGAATACCCTCTTGGAAGAAGAATTTTGCACCTTCAGTAAGCTTGTCCAGATCCTGCTTAACCCATTTGATCCCTGTTGCGCATATGCAAAGTTGGGCAGAAATTATTTAAATTTAGAGGAAATAGCAAAGTATCTAACCCTGAAGCTAAATAGGACTTGAGAATGTGAAATTAGCATTCTTCCTACTGAGTATAAATCCAGGTTTACTAAGTATTTTAGAGAGAGAAATGGCTGAGTTGAACACTTGAATTACTTGAGTGGGGAAATGTAGGACAGATTTGGTATACAGAGCTTATTCATTTATTTAGCAAACGTAATACAATAGTACTCATTTTATAAATTCCAGCATGGTGTGTATTGTTTTTAGAGTACCAGTACTAGAAGATATCAGCCTTCTCTTTCCCAGGATGAAAAGGACACTCTCTTCTTTGTGAACATATACTTATGATGATATTGCTTTGGGAAAATACAAATGTCGGAATCTAAAGAGTACTTGTACATGAGGACAGAATAATCTCAGATTTCACAGAATGAGATGTGCAAGTATTTGAACAATTGTACCTTATTGAAGAGGAATTAGTATTTAACCAGGCCTTTTTATTCTTAGGAGAGTAATGCTGTCTGAGTTAGGTTGCCAAAGAAACAGGGCAGGTGAAATTAACCTTAATATAATTTGTATAAGCAGCTTCTTCTTAGTTTTGGGTCATTTACTACAGCAGATGCTGACTTTCCTACATACAGTAGATGCAATTCTGAATTAAAGTTGAGAAAATCATACACAGAAGAAATTAATAAAAAATGATTGAGTCCATAGCTGAAGGTGGGATATCCCTACAAAGCTTTATACTGAAGATTTCCTATACAAAATATCACACACCAAGCTCAGGCCTTCATTTCTCCTGAATGGAACAGAATTTTGCTGTAAGACTAGTAAATATACACCAAGTTTGCCACTCAACCTGTAAACAAGATGACCACAGAAAAAAGATTATGTAGCACTGGCCAATTTCTGATGGACTATCGAGTGCATTGCAAGCTGCCTGCTGCTCTGGCAGGGAGACTGCAGTGGTGTGACCCTCCAAGGAGCGACAAGTGATGCGGCAGCATGCAAAAACCGCAAACTACAAAAAGCCTGTCTGCCCGCCCGCCCATCCAGACCCTCTTACTGCTTTATAGAGGCTGGAGAAGCAAGTGGCCAGTGATGTCATCATGTGATATATTTCATGTCACTGTCACTCACTTCAGGTTCCAAGAGTGTTGCAGCCCCAGAAACTATGGGAACCGCTGGTCTAGAGCCTGCTGGCTCTGGAGACTTTGCAAAAGAATGCTGCACTGGGGGACCTTGGTCTGATACAGCAAGAGTGCGTACTCAGAATCACTTAGCACAGATCAGTTATACCCTAGCTGTTGAGAGCTTAATATACTGTGTACTATTGTTTTTTAGTCAAAAATGTATTGATAGACTATGAGGGCTCTAACAAAAAAAAAAGTACTCCACACAAAACCAAAGTCAGTCCCACCCTGTTGCAGTTTCTGTGAATCTGTGGCAATATCAAGCTATGAAAAGGAGCTTCTGCTGAGATAAAAGTTAATGTAACAATGTTTAATCAAATGCATGTCTAAGTCACCAACTACACACATGCTCCAGAGAGCTACTGAGGCTAAGGGGCATAGGATGGCTGCTCCCAACTCTAAATGACTTGCGGTTTACTTTCTCTGAAAGCGCTTGGGTACTTTCTTGCTTTCTGAAGGAAGAATGGCTGAAGAACATAGAAGGATTGTCCAACTAAGAAATTCTTCAGGAACACTTGAGGGATGCTCTCCCGATATCCAAACAACGTCACTCCTCCTTACTAGGACAGACCAGAAGGCTCTCATTTAGCCAATCCACTTTGGCAGCCCACAACACCACTCAATTTTCTTGTAAAAAACACAGAGTTCCTTTGTTTATTCCTTTGAGCTGGAAGCTTTGTCAGTACTTTGGATTGATGTCACTGTCTTCAAAAGAGAAGTCTGAGGTTTAGCTCCTTGAGTGGGATAGACCTGATAGCTTCAAATGATTCTCTGGTAAAAGACTGAAGTCTTAGAGAAGGAACCTTCATGAAAGCGACTAGTCCCAAGCATGGCTGCCCCCTTGATAAACTTCTGTATATATGGATGACATACAGCAGTTTCATCATACTGTTCAGAACACTTGTTGCCACTTGATACACAAGACTATTCTGTCTCAGACCTGACTGAATCCCAACCAAAGCAAGGGTAAGGGCTCCAAATGGTTAGTGAACGTTGTCTGCCCTTAAGCTTGCATTACCTGCAGAACACACTGCACTGACCCCCAGATGCAACTATGGATGATCATTACCCCAGGTGGGACTCAAAGCAGGCTGCAGCAGCATCTTTATCAGCCTCATGCATCAAGCTGCAGCTCTGGCCTGGTGGACAAGCTACTGCCCAAACCAGCCACATGTGAAAATGAACGTGAACACTCGTGCTGCAAATTGTCCTCCCATGCAATTAGAAAAACTAACTGGAAAGGGAGGAGAGGAGCCAGGATTTGCATGTCATGCGAGCCCACACATCCATTATTGCCTGAGGCCACATTGGGCAGAAAAGTATCATCCAAACCAGCCTACTGTTACCAACAGGAAAACAACCTGTTGCACATTATTCTACACTGCATGTCACCCATCTTGAAGCAAACTGCATTAATTGAACCCTTGTATCTCAAGTAGAGATGTGAAGGTCCAGAAAAAAAACTGGAAAATTTCAGAAAAAACCTTTTTTTAGTTTTGTTTTTTCCAAAAAACTGGAAAAATTGGAAAAAAAAAGTGATTATGGAATGTTTTACTTTAACATAATAACAAAATATATTTTAACATAATAAAAAATTATTTTAAATAATAAAATATTTTAATACAAGGTGTTTGAATATTTTCCAAATCATTCCTAAAAAATATGTATGGTATCAGATTATTCTAATTTCTGTGCACTGAGGACAAGCAAGTCCCAGGTTACAAACTGAACTCTCCAATGCAAGGACAAGATGCATTTCTTCCTTTAGGAGGTGCTGCTATTGTCACAAGAAAAGAAAAAAGTTTCAGTGTTGTTTTTGCATGTGGGTGGGTGTGTTTGGTTCTGTTCTGTCCTCTTCACTAGGTTCACTTTCTGTATCAGTTCCAACAGAAAGAAACATTGTGTAAGTATAAAACCCATCTGATTACAACTAAAAACATTTTCCTACAAGCTTGATCTCAACAAAGAGAAGGAGCTTTGGGCCTGGATCAATTCCTGTCTCTTCTTTTTCATATATTCATGCAACTCTTCTGCTTCAGTCATCATTAGCAAATAAGTATCTTTCATAAGCACCTTTAATACTGATATTTTTGTGATGATGCTGTTTTTGCCTCCCCACAAGCTAGGACCAATATGCTGGAGTCTAACAGCAATTTTCTGAGCAATATAACATGTACCGTATTTTTCGCTCCATAAGACGCACTTTTTCCCCCCAAAAAAGTGGGGGGAAAAGTGTGTGCGTCTTATGGAGCGAATACTGCACCAAAAAAAAAAACCCAAAACACCCCACCCCTGGCCCCGCCCCCTGCCCGCTCTGCTCTGCTCACCTTCCCAGTAAAGTGTGGGTGGGATGGCAGTCTTGCTGAGCAAGCCCTCCTGTCTACTCAGAAGTAAGTCTCAGAGTCACTGGGGCTCACTCCCAGGAAAGCGTGGGTGGGGTGGCAGTCTTGCTGAGCAAGCCCCTAGAGCAGGGGTGCTCATTATGTCGATTGAGAGCTACCAGTCGATCTCCAGGTGAAATGAGTCAGTCGCAGGCTTCTCTCCTGTCCACGCATCCCTAGGAGTGAGCCCCTGGCAGGCTTGTGAGCCCAGGGGGGAGCCTAGGGAGTGAGTCCAGGGTGCCCAGGGAGTGAGCACCTGACGGTTCTGTGTGCAAGGGGTTTTGCACTGGTCTTGCTGTGATGTCTATACAGAGATCTTCCTTCCCCACACCTTTCCCCTGTTTTTGCACTGGTCTGTATAGAGATCTGCTTCCCCCCCCCCCTTGTATTGGAATCCAGGAAGATCTGGTGGAGGTAGATGTGGTGTCAGCAGTGGCCCCTTTAAGGGTAAGGCCTGGGCATCCAGCAGAGTGTGCTGCACAGCTGCAGCCACTGGAAGGCAATAGGGCCCTCAGGGATATAAGGAGTACCAGAGGCAGAAAGGGTTTGTGGATTTTGAAGGAGTGCAGGTTGGAGAGGAGACTGACTGGGTTTATTGAATTTGGAATCTGACTGTGGATTGTGACTGGACTTACCTGGAACCTGACCTTGGACTGTAATTTGGCTTATTGGTTCTGGACTCTGATTTGGCAACTCTGATTGATGGGACTGATTTACTTGGCATCTGTGGACTGGAACTGGACTCACTTTTGCTTGCTGCACTGGTGAGTTGCACAAGGGGGACTGATCAGCCTTAAGCGGGCATGAGGCCCAGTGGTCTGGAATTTGGCAGAACATCATTGTAGCAGAAAGATAATGTGATCCCCTATTTGTGTGCACCTGCTTTTGTGAGCTTCATAAATTCTGACTCTAGTGATTATGAGTTCTTGGGGTTTCCAGAAAACTAGAGTGCTCAAACCTTTAAGTCTCTCCATTTGTTAATGACAGTGATAATGGTTCTTAATGCCACTGTTGACTGCTGTTCACTTTACATGGTTCAAATGTTATTCTGTTATAGTTTATTAAATATTTTATTACACTATTTGGTTCAGAATATTTTTTCCTTGTTTTCCTCCTCTAAAAACTAGGTGCGTCTTGTGGTCAGGTGCGTCTTATGGAGCGAAAAATACGGTAAGTGGGAACCATGCCTGTCTTCTCACAATGAAAGGATGAAAACCCTCATAATTCTTAGCAGATTGAGGGCCCAATCCAACTTTTTAGCACTGGTGCAGCTGCAATGCAGCCCCGAGGTAAGGGAACAAATGTTCCCATACCTTGAGGAGAACTTTGTGACTGCCTCCCCACCACAGCATGCAGCATAAGCACTGAGTCACACTCATGTCAGGTTCTGCTAGTATATGGGGCCCTCTATTATAGAACAGAGGTGGGAAAACCCCAGCCCCTGGGCCACCTGCAGCCCTCAGGGACTCCCAATTTGACCCATAGGGAACCCCCGGTCTCCAATGAGACTCTGGCCTATTGGAGATTGTTGGAGCCTGTTCCAGCCCACTACTTCTGGTCATGACAGCCAGACATGAGCTTCAGGTCGAATTAGAGCAAGGCCTTTTATAGATTTTGAGTTTAATGAGACCAAAGTTGAGGCTGGTAGCACTTCCTTCAATGCTGCTGCATGTGGTTCTACATGCGTGTATTATAGTTCTCATGTGCATTATAAATAAGCTCAGTAAAATTCATTAAATCTCATCTCTAATATATTCATTCATGTAAATTTATATAAATGTATTCAAATTTGAAATGTAAATTAATCCTTTTTTTCCTGGTCCCTGACACAGTATCAGAGAAATAATGTGGCCTTGCTGTCAAAATATTTGCCCACTCCTGGTATAGACTAACTCTTCCAACTGTCAAGAAGATCTTTTTTCTAGGAAAAGAAAATCCAAGCTGGTTACGTGCACAACATTATGGTTTATTTCTGCCTGGGGCTAAGTCTCCACTGTTAGAAGAGCAGGGTTTGATTCGGTATGAAAAAACTGGGTGTATTTAAAAAGTTACATGAGTCTGCACCTAGTCTGCTAGAACTCAGGTGATGCTGTTGGCCAGCTCCCTCCGATTTCTCTTCTTTCAGAGTAGATGGGCTCCCTAGTCCTTGGGGACTCCTGCCATACAACAGCATGGCAATAGGAACAGTGCTTCCCTGCTGCATAGTTAGGAACACTAGCTTGCTTTTATAAAGGAGACTGAGAAGCTGCTGGATTGGGTGAGCCTGTAGAGCTACCTCCCCCTTGATGTGACACACAATGCAATCCTGTGATACCCACAGATCCACCACAGAACTTTGGGAGAAGGAAGCAACCACCAAATGTTTGTGAGGAGTCATGGTGAGAGTTGCATGTTGGCACCTTGCAAAGGGGATACGTGGCTCACTCTTAATCCAGGCATTCGCGGTCCAGTACTGCAGATTTGGAACAGTTAAAATTCAGAAGTGAACTGGCACTTCCAGAACTTGATATTCTTGCATTAATAGATCTTCAGGCGGGAAGTGACTTCCTTTTTTACTTGTGTATAGGTATACAATAAATTCGGAGAGGTAGCTTGTAATTCTAGTTACTAAGGAAGCCATTGTCACAACTTTGGTCAGTTTTTAGATACTGCAACACTTTGCAACCCTCCTCCTGTTCAATGTATTTAAAAACAACTGAATGTTTATGATAGCACTCTCAGTCTAAAAATTTATTCAAACAGTTCTAAACAAGATGCACCCAACAACACCTCCATTTGAATTACCTGTCAGGAGATTCATCTTGTTTTTTAAAGCCAGGAGGAAGAGCAGGTCCAAAGAATCCATCATCATCATCATCATCTTCCTGATATCTTATTCGCTTTCTACAAATACCAAGGATGGAGATGAATAGTTACCAAGGATAACAATTACATACATTTGAAAGAAAAACCTGAAATTGTATCTTATGCTCTGTGTGTGTCCTATCTCCATGACAGCAATACTCAAAGCTCTTTGTTCACAGCAATTAAAAATATGACAACACAAGCAGGATACCTCTGTGAAAGACCTTATATAGGACCAAAGAGTATCAAAACCTAATTTATAAGCACTGGCAAAAAAAATTGGTTGGCCTTGATAGCCAGTCAGAAGTTGAGCTCGGCACCAAACCTGCCCCTCTCCTGTGGGAAAGGGAGAGATCTTGCCTGTAGCATCTCACTGTGTTTTAGATGCACTCTGAAGTCCAGTATGATTATGGGGCAAGTTCTTATTCTCCCCAGCTTCGAGAGGGGAGAAAAGGGCTTAACTCTATTACAAAAAGTCTGTGCCTTTTGGTTACTGACCATTTCAAAAATAGTGTATCAGCAACCAAAGCACCAAGCAAAAGGATCCCAAAGCCTGTGCTGCACCCACAGGCAGTGGCATCACTAGAGTTCACATCACCTGGCGGGGGAGGTCAATACATCACCCCTATGATGGAACTCCTCCCATGCAGCGGGAGTGCAACAACCCAGGTGGTGGGCATAGGGGGGCACTGCCCCACTCCTGCTTGCTTTTTGGTTGGAACTTTTGATAGAATAGAGATATCTCAACACAATTTGTTGCATTGCATTCTGCATGAAATTATAAATTGATTGATATAAAACATGAAAATATTAAGATTTTAAAATTTTTGGCCAATAGTAGTGTCATACCCCGCCCATACATATCACCCGGTGCAACCTGCACACCCCAGCAATGCCACTGCCTACAGGTGCGCAAGAAGCAAAGGTCCACAGCACAGGGACAGAGCACACGTTACATACAGAAGGCCCTAAATTAAACTGCTGGTGTCTCCGAAAGCAGTACTGAAGAATACAAACTCTGCTGCTGCCCGTTTAAGAAGACAGTCGGGCAGAACAATGTTTTGATTAACTGCAAGGCAGATTCATATGTCCATGTCAATCCACTAACCTGGATGTTGGACTTGAATCTTGGTCATCTTCAGAATCTGAATCCATTTCTTTGGGTGCATGCAGAGAGGTGCGTTCTTGGTCACAAGCACATTTTTCTGAGTTACTTTTGTAGTCAGGAGGCAACGCTGGCCCTGTAGCCCCAAATAAAGACTTGCATCACCGGAACTTCACGTGCACAATTTTCTCATTTCTGTTTAGCCAATTAGCATAGTAAATGAAGCATAACAGTTTATTAGGGTCAACAGAACGATCAGAAGATATCGAGCAAGCTGGGCACAAACAGAGGAATGAGCTTTGCTGAGGGAGAAAAAGCAAGGCTTCTACAAGGACAAGTCTTGCTTCACGAAGCTTTTAGAATTCTTTGAAAAGTCAACAGGAATATGGATGTGAAACCTGTTGAAATTATACATATAGACTTTCAAAAGGTGTTTGACACAGTCCTCAGCAGGGGCTCCTGAGTAAACTCCATAGTCAGGGAATTAGAGGGCAGGTCCTCTCCTGAATTAGGAGCTGGTTGAGGTCCAGGAAGCAGAGTGGATGTCAATGGGCAATTTTTACAGTGGAGAGTGGTTGGCAGCGGAGTGCCCCAAGAAGCAGGCTTGGGATCAGCACTTCTCCGTTTGTTCATGAATGACTTGAAATTGGGGATTGGTAGCAAGGTTTGCGGTAAAAATAACCCACTCACCCATCTCGCCTCAGGAGTAAAAGAGGTGCTACAAGTCAGGATCCTAAGAAGAGCGTGGCTGGATCAGGCCCAGCAGCCCATCTAGTACAGCCTCCTGCATCAGAGTGGCCCACCTGATGCCTGGGGGGGCACACAAGACCACAAAACACCTGCCTCCTGGTGCCTCCCTCTAAGACCAGGAGCCTGCACACCCGTCGTGACCTGGAACCTCTGATGGACTTTCCTCCACCACTCTCTCCAGCCCCCTTTCAGAGGCATCCAGGCCAAGTGCTGTCACCACGTCCTGTGGCAGGGGGTTCCGCAGACTAAACACACGACTAACTACAGACTTGGCATTTAACCAACTGTGTTGCGGCTCAAATATGAACCACACGATACGGCGTCCTGCGTTCGTTGGCAGGGCAGTGACCTCACCACGTCATGTGGCAGGGAGTTCCACAGGCCAACTACATCATCATCATCATCATCACCACCACCCCCTCACCCTGGCAGGCGTCGCCGTCGGGGTCCGCTTCGGGGGCGGAGCGAGCGAAGTGCGGGGGCAACGCAGGCCCGATCAAGTCCCTTGTTGACGCCATGGCACGCAAGGCGTGCGCGTGAAAGCGCAGTGCTACCCCCTCAGCCCGAGCGTTCCACGGCTCGCTTCCCTGCTACGGGCACGGCTTCGTCGGCCCGCGCAGAAGTGCTTCCGGCGCCACTGTAATGCGTCACCGAAGGGGAGGGCGGGACTTGCGCTTCCCTTTCCGGAGGCTGTTCGCGCTGCCATTGGTCGCCGTGCCGTTGGTCTGAGACGTGGATTCTGGTTGACAGGCGGGTTCTTCCCACGTGCGCGCTCCGGCCTCTGTACCGCCGAGGCCATGGATCTCTCCGCCTGGTACCTGCCGCCGCCTCCGCCGCCGCCTTTCCCCTGCTGGAGCTCCCAGGGATACTGGCCCCCGCTGCCTCCCGGGCCCTGGCAGTGGCCGCCGCCCCCTCCGCCTTTTCCTCCCTCCCAGGCGCCAGGTAGGCTCCCCTCTCCTTCCCTCCCCTCTCCTTCTCTGTGCGCCGCGGAGGGCGCACGGCCAGGCTGCGCTCCCGCCCCCGGCTCTGCTCAGGCTGCAGGCCCCACGCTTTCCTGGGAGGAAGCCCCGTTGACTGCAATGGGACTTACTTCTGAGTAGACGTGCATAGAGTGCCCTCTCAGAGCCCCATCCTCTGCACGTCTACTCATAAGTAAGTCCCACTACAGTCAATGGGGCTTGCTTCCAGGAAAGTCTGGAGGGGGCTGTAACCTCAGACCAATCCTATGTGTGCCTACTCAGAAGTAAGCCTACTCCCAGGAAAGTGTGGATAGTTTGCAGCCTTACAGCCCAATCCTATGCATGCCTACTCAGAAGTAAGTACCACTGTAGTCAACGGGGCTTCCTCCCAGGAAAGTGTGGATAGGATTGTGGCCTCCGTCTCCAGCTGCTTCCTGCAGGAAGCTCAGGATCAGGCACATTACCTTGGCTTAGAGCCCCATCTCTGCACCTGCAGTCCGACCTACCTACCTTGCAGGGCTGTTGTAAGGACAACATCAAGATAATATATGGGAAGCACTTTGCACACTCAGGAAACGCCATGGGGTTGGTGTTGTGGCTGCAATGTAATGTCCATGTTGCATGGGTCACCTGATGACATGGAATTCCTAATTTGCATTGTGTTATCAAGTGGGCCTTCCCCTGACAACCCCCCACCTTCCCTTCTGCCCTGATGCTGATGTGGGAAGTAACCATGAGATCTGTTGGGTGATTCAGGGATTGAATTGTCCATGCCAAGCTATGCCAAGCCATCATACTAGTTCAGGGGTGCTCACACTTTTTTGGCTCGAGAGCTACTTTGAAACCCAGCAAGGCCTGGAGATCTACCAGAGTTTTTTTTACAATGTTCGCGCCATCATAACATATAACATTTATGTGTACAATGTATGTTGGTGTACCTTGAGCCCCACTGAGTATAATAGGACTTACTCCTGAGTAGACATGCCTAGGGTTAGGCTGTGAGGCTGCAATCCTAGCCACACTTACCTGGGAGTAAGCCCCATTGAGTACAATGGGCCTTACTCCGGGCGTTTCCTCCCAGAGGCACCTGAAGGGGGGGCACTCCGCGATCTACCGGTAGATCGCGATCCACCTATTGAGCACCCCTGTACTAGTTCATCAGTTTATCTTAATGGAAGAAGAAAGCATTCAATTATTTATATATTAAAATTAATAATAGTAATGAACAGTATTTATACACTGCTTTTTAGCTAAATGGTAGTTTACAGCAGCACTGTGAGCCACAGCTGTTCAGAGCCCAATCCTATGCCTGTCTATTCAGAAATAAGCCCCATTATAGTCAATGGGGCTTACTCTCTGGTAAGTGTGGATAGGAGTGCAGCCCTGAGGGCCCAGTCCTATCCAATTTTCCAGTGCCAGTGCAACCATGCCAATGGGGCATGCACTGTGATGGGGAGGTAGTCACATCCTGTGATGGGGAGGTAATCACAGAGGCCTCCTTAACATACGGAAACTTTTGTTTCCTTACTTTGGAGTTGCATTGCGGCTGCACCCATGCTGGAAAATTGGATAGGATTGGGCCCTCAGTGAATCTTACTTTTACCATAATTTGGTTTAGCACATTTTGGGCTTAGTCCTATCGAACTTTCCAACACTGATGCAGCATGCCAACAGGGCATATGCTGCATCCTGCAAAGGGGGGGGGCAGTTGTGGAGGCCTCAAGGTCTTGAAATGCAAGGTTTGCATTTCAGCTGCATTGGCACTGGAAAGTTGCATAGGATTGGGCCCTTAGTTCTATAATTTTCAGCATGATTTGATTGCAGTATAAACAAAAGAGACTGTATTTGTGTTTGAGTACCTTGCCCAAAGATGGGAGATGGGCAGGTAATTACCCAGTTTAGGACCATAGAGGGCTTCTTCACCTGAGGGTATATCACCAGCATGTTAAGGTAAAATGGCAGTACAACCTCCACCAATGATGAATTGCTTTCTCTGCCCACTTGGTCAGTCGTCCCTGTCTCCCTGCACAGAACAAAGTCAGGAAGAACAAAGTTTGAGACTGAAGTAAGCTGAAGTTTACAGAGTTAAGTCTATTGGGTGGTGAGGTTTAATACCAGGGCAATGGAGGAAAAAACTGCAGGCCTCTCTTCTTCCTGGCACTCTCACTTCTCTCTTGCCCCAGCAGCACAACCCTTGATGGTGCTGCTGCTTTTGCAGATCCATAAGATACCATAGGATAAATGACAAGATGTGCAACATGAAATGACCATAACATTTCATGACAATTCATCTTTTTTTGACAAAAAGATTACAGCTATTATCTAGTGATACACCAGAGAAAACTATAAAGTAACATTGTTCTCCTTTCTCTTTGGATCAGTAGTCTCTTGTCCCCAATGAATACAATTTAGAGCAAGGGAATCTTGAGTTTCTCTTGCATTCAGATGTCTTTTTCTAAATTTTTTTCCTCTTTATAGAGAACAAGTAGATCCCATGCCCTGTACATGCCCAGTCTTGTCTGATCTCAGAAGCTAAGCAGGGTCAGGCCTGGTTAGTACTTGGATGGGAGACCGCCTTGGAATACTGGGTGCTGTAGGCTTATACCATAGTCTTTCGAGACTGAAGGTTGCCAACCACAGTAGGATGCTTCTCAACACAGTATATTTTGCAGTTGCAGTTTTGAAATGTGGGTTAAAAAATTTAATTTTGGTACTCTGTGAAAGAACAGTAGTTTTGTTTGCAGCTTGTAGTTTAGGTTGCTTTCCTTTTGGAATGAAGCTTTTTTTATGTCAGTGCAGTAATTGTATTTGACTTTTAATTGAAGGAGAAAATTGCCATTTTAATGGCTGGCAAGAGAACCAAAATGTCCAAACCTGTCGAGGCAGAAGCAACAAACAGAAGGTATGTAATTGTAAATTTGCTACTATTAACTTGCATGTGGTCATCTTCTTTCATTTTTAGTAATGGAAAAGTTTGCAGTTTTAAAACCACAATAGATATGTAATTATAAAATATGGTGTTGGAGTTGGCCTGGGTTCCATTTCTGGATTAGCTATGGACTTAGGGCCTTTTCACACTTTTCTGTAAGAAGTGTGTTTGCTACAGACACTACTAGCATTTGCAGAGTGTGAAACAAGCATAGTTGCTTGTCACCCTAATGTGCTTAAATCCACAAGTTTACATTTCACATTTTACACAGTGCACTACTACTGCAGTCCCTGTATTCATGGCAAACTCTCTTTGCTATGAAAAATGTCAGTTGACTCTTCTTAGTTGACTTCGGGCAAATTGCTCTAAACTTGAGCTTTTCAACTATAACATGGGTATAAAGTCACTTGGGGATTAAATGTAGTGTTCATGTAATTTGTGCAAAGTGTCTGATAGTCAGTTATTTAGCACCTGGTGTCACATCTGACATTTTTTGTGTGTGTCCTTTGGATGATTCCTAGAACAGTTCCTGGATGCCACCTGTAATGTTAACAATAAATAGCCATTATGACATACTTTTATTTGTCCCAAGACGTCTTTCAGTTGATAACATCCTCCTTCTTGTTTGCAGAACAAGAAGAGAAAAGAACCAGTTTATACTCACTATTGTGATACATGTGATCGTGGCTTTAAAAACAAGGAGAAATATGAGGAACATCTCTCTCAGCACAAACAGGTATGTTTAATGGTTCACTTGATTGTGTGTGAGCTTGGTAATAATTGGAGTCTAACACTCCTTCAGTTATGTTGTCATGAGAGCTCAGCATAGAAATGGAAGGAATCTCTTGCATTGGCACATCAAATTGCTTGCAATGGCAGAATTATCTATGTGTAAACCATTTCAGTTACATCTTTTTATTGTGTATCATCCTAGAAATTTCCAGAAAAGTCAGTTGTACAATAGAAGGTTGAAATGTTGGCCTTTAATGGAAGATCTTGAGCACATGTTTCTGCCAGAAAAAAAGATGAAAGAGTAATAATAAATATTTTTTTTAATGTTGGTCTTGATTATTAGTAACTGGACTGATTATATAATCATGTGGTATTGGATTAGCACTTAGGAAGCAGTATCACAAATGTCTGGAATCTTCTTTGGGCCAGAACTCACATGGCTTTCTGCAACATCATTACAGCTAAAGCACTAGCAGGCAGAAAGACTGGGAGTGTAATCTTTTCCACACTTATCTGGAAGTAAGCCCCATTGACTACAATGGGATTTACTTCTGGGTAGATATGGATAGGATTGGACTCTGGGACAATTATGGTTGGCATGAGGCCCTCTAACATAACAGAAGGACTCATCTAGCTTAGGTTCAGACAACTGATTTCTGTGGAGGAGCAATAGAAGTCTCCAGTGCTATTAGAAAAGATTGGCCAGTGGCTTTAAGAGAAGTGGGGAATTGGAGAAGATAAAGGCAATGGAGAAAAAATCAAAAGTGAGAAGAAATGCAAGGAGTGCAGGACCACTGAAAAAGACATTGGATAGCAATTGTGTATCAAAAAAGGGGGGGACAACATTCAAATAAGTGCAGAGACACAATTGCTCATGAAATGCACCGCAGACACTTGCCTACAAGCCGATCCCACAGATAAGTCGAGGGCAGGTTTCAAGCCAACCATCATGGAATTTTCTATGACCCTCAGATAAGTTAGGGGTTAAACTTAGGGGAGTGTCTGACTATAGTTTTGTCTGATTTTACTAGAGGCCAGATCCTGAAAAATAACCCACCACTAATTGTTACCTAAGAACTGTAGTCTCTAATTTATTAAAAACATCGTAAAAGATCATAAGATACATTTTTATTCTTTTAAAATTCTGGTCTTCACCACCTTTTTGTAAGCACTATTAGAGTAAGTGCACTGTAAACAACATACCAGTAGTTCCCAACCTGGTATTCATGTACTCCCAGGGACACTCAACAGGACCTTTAGGACTTGAAAAAGAATGGAATAATGGTAGAAAAAGGCAGGTCATGCTCCAGAATGCCTTGCAAGGTACGAATGCCTTACAATGACCAGCAAGGCAGGAAGGGAGGTAGCTAGTTGGCTGTGAAAGCCCCACCAATAGCTAGTTTTTGGTCATCAATTCATGTATGAACCAGTGATTGAAAACCAGCACAGTAAAAAAGCTGAAACATTATAGGGAAAGTGATCAATTACCCAGAATTTCTCAGCACACTTCTGGTGCAAAACAGTGCAAAGGCAGAGTCTTCTTCAAACAGATAAAAAGAGAAAACACTGTGATAAATACATGAAGTCTGGGTTTTCATATGGAGGAGATGAGGGCTTGTATTATTAATTACAAACATTTTGCTAATAGGAAGGGTACAATTTATGGAAATGGGCTGCCAAGGGATATGCAAGTGAAAAAGGTTGAACCATGAATCAAATCCACCTTGAAGGTGTCTGGTGTGTTAAGCCAGAAGCTCTACGTGCAACATACAACCCATAACACATAACGGGGAGTGTGCAATTCAGTTCGCACCAGAAAGATGCAGCTGCATATATTTGCAACCCTTTTTACTCAGAAGTAGACCCACTGCTTTCCATGGGTGTTATTCTTAAGTAATGGTGCACTGAATTGTAACCTGGGAAGGAGGGTCCCATCCTGGTGTTTCAAAAAACAGACCTGCTTTGCAAGCATTTGCCAAGCAGAACCAGGCTGCAGCAGAAGGAAGGAGAATAAAAGGTTAAGAAATTGCTTCTAAGGAGCTGTGCCTGCTGCTGCTTGAGAAACTTGGCGCCTGTCTGCCCTTGCGAAACAAAACTGTTCAGAGCTGAAAATCTCTGCCCTCTGATTGACCCGGAAATCAGGCGAAGTGAGAATTGGAGCTTGATTACTTGGCAAAAATTTCACGTACTATAGGCGAGTATCTATGGTAATTATTGGCTTAATGCATTTAGGCATGTTATCTTTTTTTACCACAAAAATACATCCTCAGAAATGACTGTCTGCTATATCGTCCTCATTTTTCTAGATTTACGCTTGCAAGTATCTCTGAAGAAAGCAACATGCCAAAATTTGCCGGGCCAGCAACTGCAATCCATAATAAACTTTTTTTCCCTCTGCATCTATCTGCAGGCTCTTTCCCACAAGCAGTTTGATAGCAATTGCAGGCAGTTGTAGTGACAAGCCTTTATATTCTATGCTTGTAAATATTATCTAATTTCAAAAGTTCTGTCTTTTTTTTTCTAGTGTTCTGAAGATGGCTGTAATTTTAGTGCACATGAAAAATTGGTTCAAATCCATTGGAAGAATGTAGGTTGCCACTTTATCTTGAAATCTGAATTGCTGTGATTTGTAGTGGTCCATCGTTTCAGTCCTTCTTCTTACACATTTTATTTTGATGTATTCTTTGCTTATTCTAAGGGCTTCTTAGAGCAATTTTATAGATAAATCTAGAAAAGATACTAGCTGACCTGCCTGCTCATATTTATGTTAGTCATTTGGGGCACTTTGATAGACTGTAAGGAAAAAAGAGCCAAATCTAGGCCCAATCCTATCCAACTTTCTAGCATTGGTGCAACCACAATGCAGGCCTGAGGTAAGGGGACAAATGTTCCCATACCTTGAGGAGACCCTCTGTGACTGCCTCCCCAACACAGGAAGCAGTGCATACCCCATTGGCACAACAGCACCGGCACTAGAAATTTGGATAGGATTGGACCCCCAGTCCGGTTTGGAGCGTGATGCAATTATTATGTGCCATGAATGACCATGCAAATGGTTGTGTACAAACCTCATTGGTATAAATCTGTGTGTGTGGATTTATATGTGAATTAAATTTGATACTGGTTTTTAGCTTTTATCCTCACTACTCCTTAGCCTCTGGTTCAGAATCTTGGGCTCTCTTGCTTATTCCTTTATCGAAACAGTGTGCAAGTACAGTTTGATTATGTGAACTTTTGATTATGTGAACTTTTGATTTGTTTTCCATAGTCTGTTTTGAACAGTGTTGAATTGCTTCTCCTTATGTTCTCTTTTCTTTCTCACCCCAGCTATTTTGCAAACAAAATATTCTGTTTCTTCTGTCTCTAGCAGTCTGTGACTGCTGATGCAGACTTTGAGGTGTATAGTCCTTATCTCTTTATTTTGAATTTTCCTTGTTCTTTTTACAATACCCTTATTCCATAGAGTTCAATGGGACTGTATGGGATTCTTATATAGTTTCTCATCCAGGAACTCACCTGCTTAACTTCAGCACACTGGCTATGCATTGCAGTGTCTTCAGACTATCTTTCGGGGCTGTAAACAATGCTGTAAATGGAAAATTTACATAGTAGTCATTTATTGTTGCTGCTTTCTCTGTGCAGTCTTTTTATAAAAATTAGTTTTAAAATTACAACTAAAGCCTGTTTTTCAAACTGTTTTTAAAACACATTTTCCCCCTCCCTAGATGCATTCACCTGGTGCCAGGGAAATCAAGTTAGATACCCCAGAGGAAATTGCTAAATGGAGAGAGGAAAGAAGAAAGTGAGTAGATGTAAACCTGGGTAGGTACAGATATGCGGTAATGGGTGGGAGGGAGGAATTTTCCCCAGAGTTCCTTTTGTTACCATGTCTGCTGTGGCTGTTAAGTACAAAAGAATGCTATTTGATGCTTCAGTCACAACCAGTGTGGTTCAAGAAGTTAACACTTTTATTTTACTTTTGATACAATATGGATTGCTTCTGTTCAACTGTGGGTACAGCACGCACATTCATAGGGTTCTCTTAGACCAGACATAGCTCCTCTCATTTACACATGTATGTAGGTTCCATACCAGATTGTTAATCTATTATGGTAAATGGGAAGCATTTATGTACCTTGTGTGCCACTCTGGCTGCCCCATCGGTGCTGAGGAAAAGGTCATTTTTCTTGATGGACTGAAGGGATGGGTGGGACTATGTGTGCACAGGTCTCTTGTTCCCTATAAGACCTGGTGCACTGAATGCCCATACATATCTGCAGATGGAGGCTTTTCTGATCAAATGCTTTCCAATACAATGAAATTTCCTGCTTACAGGTGTGTGTGTGAGAGAAGGTCAGAGTAGAACAGGGGTGGGCAAACTTTCAACTTTAAGGATCCTGGACCTTTAACAAAAGGGAATTTCAGTAGGTGCAGCTTATCATCTGTGAGATGACAAGCTGCACCTGCTGAAATTCTGTCTCATACACAGTTGTTAAATGTCCAGGACCTTGAAAGTTTGCCCATCCTTGTGCTAGAATCTTTCTCCCTAATAGCTGAATACCATCTGCAAGGGTAGATGGTAATCTTGTAAGGACAGTAAAAAGATTGAGAGTGGACTATGGAATTGCATCTTCCTTTCTTGAGATGAAGTCTCCTCCCCCTCCCACACAAAATTATGTTTAACCAGATTTCTTCTTAATCAGAATTTACTGATCAGTTTGGAAGGCTGACTGAATAGGAACCATGTTTAGCCCTAGCTGCGGTTTGTCAGCAACAACATGATTAATAGTGCAAAGGAAATAATTCACTCCAAGAATGATGGACTATATGATCCCGTGACCCATTTGGGATCCCTGACCCACTGGAGATTAGCCCTGTTACATGTGAACCAGTCCTTAGCAAGGAAGATTGTTATTGTTGCTCATACCTGTTTCCAGCTTCCGTGCTGAAATTGAGTTCAGAACTGCCCCAGTCTTGCCCAGTTTTCCTTTTCTACCTGTTCTGCTTCACACAGTTGATTGGTTCTGAGTGTAAATAAGATAAGGCTTGCAAAACCCTGCAGCATAATTGAATGATTAGTAATAAGACTTCATGCATCTGTTTCTCTAGAAATTTTCCAACATTGGCAAATATTGCAAAGAAGAAAGCACTACAAAGGGAAAAAGAGCAAAGGGGAGAGGTCCTTAAAACATTGCAGTTTGGGTAAGTCTTGTTATCTTGTCTTGGAGGATTATAACTTCATTGAACAGGGGCAAGGATTGGTAATGCCTCTCTTTTGCTCTGTTAGTGTTAGTATTATTTATATAGTTCTTTTCAACAAAAAATAGTTCACAAAGCAGTTTATATTGCGAGATAAATCTATAAATGGTTTCCTGTCACCAAAGGACAAAGGACTCATAATCTCAAAATGATGCAGAAGAGGCACCAGCAATGCTGCTGGAAAAGATGCCATGCTGAGGTGAAGAAGGACATTTGTTCTCCCCCTATGAAATATAATAGGGCACTATTTAAAAAGGTATCTTTGCCCAGTTAGCTGAGGTTAGTTTTAATAACATATGTGGGTCTTGGTCTTTCCGAATGAGGTCAGAGCACTGCTAAGAGGATTTCCAGGTTGCTTCCTCCCTGGCCTATTGTTGATTATACTGGGCATTTTCAGTCCATTCTTTTGGGTTGTATCCTAAGCTATCCTTCTGCTTGTGCAAGGTGGCTTTTGCACATGGAAGTAACAGTATAAGGTTGTTGCACAAAGAAATCCAAATGGAATCCTACCTAAACTTTGCATGTGTATAACACATTGTACATCTTGTTCTGCATCATATCACTGTGGAGTGTGAAATCTTTCATTCATAGATGCACAATATGTTTGGCATATGCTTGTACAACTGCATACAGAACAATGCACATGCTCCTTACGATACAACCCTCTGGGATGGAAAGTTTGTAATGACTAAGCTTTTTCAAACTGGCTTGCTTGACAGGCATATGTTTAGCCTTTCCCATCAGGAAAAGATGCTGGTTTTATACCACTGTAGCTCTTCTGGGTCTATGAAATAGAGCAACTTCAGAATATTCAGAAGTTACAGGTTAGTTCATCTTGTAGCCAACACTAGGAAGAATGTTTTGTTGTCTTCTAAATGTCCCATCAGTACCATCACCAAATTTTGATACTTGGAGCAGGAGGAAAAAATCCTGGGATGTTTTGCTTCTTTCTCTTTCAGCAAGATGAAGGGAATGTGGAAACCTTCTCAAGATGAGAATTTTAGGCAACCTGGAAAAGTAAGACGGCAGAAAAATCGCTTCTGGAACAAATCTAAGAGCATGCTTGGTGGAACTGCAGTTATCCCTGCTCCTGATGACCGCAGAATGGAGAAGGAAACTGGAGAAACACAAACATCTATGAGAGGTGTAGATCCGCTTAGCATGCTGGCCAATAGTGATCCTGGTAAGATGAAGATGACTGAAGGTGAAGGTGGGAGAGAGAGAACAAATATGTGGAGGTGGATAGTGAGGGAGAGCAGAAGACAAGGAACACCTTTCTTGTGCCCTCCCTCTCTTCCCACCTGCCACCTTCTTGCTAGCCTCAACTTATTTGCAGACAGATCTAAAACATACTTCAGCCACAAATACCAGAAGAACCTTACCTGGCAGGCACAATTTTTTTTACCTGTTATGTTACATTTGCAAAGGGGTATTTTGTAGTGAAGTCCACTTTTTTCCATGCAGCGTCTGAGTAAGGAACTGAAATGGCTTCTTGTTAAGGAAGTGCATTTCATTCCTGTTAGAATCTATAGAGTGGAAGTGCTGCTGGAGGAGATAAGTTTCATTACCATGAGACTTGCATCTCAAAACAAATTTAAAACTGGATTATTTTGATTATAATTAAGGCTTATTCCCATATGTGGAAGCTGAAAGTCTTCTGATGTAGGAAGTCATAGTCAGGAGCTTCAGCCACTTGTGAAATCCCTGTGGCATGCCCCCATATCAAGCAGGTATTTTTTGAGTACAGTATGCAAACAGTGTGTATTTCAACTTTCATTGTAGTCTTTTACCTATGTGTTATTTCATGCAAGGAAATGCTTGTCACTACTCTTATTAAACTATCTGTTCTTCAGTACAAGGATTTTATAACATTTTCCATGTTCGTATGAACTTGTAATCCCTTGTTGGTGTGTCATCTCATTCATTGAGAATTGTCTTTCTTCAGTACAGTGGATGGGACTATGGTTTATTCTGACCATTTATCCTTCTTATTAGAGACAAGTTTCAGCTTTAGAGCTGCCACTTCAGACAGAAGCTATGGGATATCTTATCTGTTCTGAGCACACATACTTGGGGGGAGAAGGTCTCACATTGTCACGTATAGTTCAAAGAGTGGTCAGTTAAAGAGGAGAACTATCATTCTGGCAGTCTTTGTCAGAATGATAATGAAAGTAAGTAGGCATACATGAAGTACAAACAGTATAGAGGGTTATCAGTTCTGCCCATATTCAGGTAACGCACATTCCAATTCTACCTGTTGAGACCTCAACCCAGAACGTAAAAGTAGTAGGCTCAGACTTCTTATTTTGGATAAACTCATCCAGTTTGCGTGTTTCACTCAGAATCAGCTGTGTTTAGTTTTCCAGGACTTTACATTTTTAAGTATTGTGGTGGCAGGATTAAGGGGTGGGTCAGTATCCTTTTGTGAGCAGTGGAACATGGTTGCAGATTTCTCTGTGGAGCAGGTAGCCCAGCAGGGTCCAGAGAGGTCAACTGTTTGAAGGTGTGAGCTGTTTGTAGGCCCTGCTTGCTCATCTTGCTACTCAGTGACAGAGTTGTTGGGATTTTGTCTTTTCTCAGATTCAGACAAAGAAGGAGATACAAAAGATGCAGCTTTGGGACTGACTGTCATTCCAAAGCAGGTGACCTCAGCTCTGAGCTCACTGGTGGCCAACTATGGCAGCTTGTCAGAAAGTGAGAGCGAGCCAGATGGTAAGTAGAGCTATTCATTTTTTACCCCTGCTCTGGGTGTCAAGGAATATTGCAAAGAACAACTTGAAAGAACTATGTGGGGGTGCAGGGAGGTTGAATTTTCAGAAACAGTGGCTTTTGACAGGTACTAGTAACTACTATGAAAATAGAAATGATTATAGTAGTAATGTAAGAGAAATTAATGCCGTTTGGCAGTAGTTTTCCTGTAAGGCCTTTGACAAATTGGAATGGCTATTTCTGATGCCCTTGTTCAAAGAGAGGGATATGAGTTCCAAGTTTCTTAACAGCAATAACCTAGTGTCATACAAACAGTTGCAACTAGAACAAATACCTATAGTTTGCTTCATACAAAAGGTGATATTCTGTATCCAAATTGTAGGTGGTTGAAGGTAGCACTTCATTTAGGACCAACCTAAAGTAGCACACACCCCCAATGTAAGAGTTCTGTCATCTGGTGATAAAAGATGATCCTTACTTTCAAAGTTCCTGTACTGACTTGGCCAGTTGTCACATCACAAAATTGGAGGTGACTATGCTATACAAATCTACAATCTGGAGACAAGTGTAGACTTGTATAGCAAAATTTGTAAATTTGTGTAGCAAAAACAATTGTTTTATTTGCGACCAA